>NC_047660.1:67823386-68164220 GCF_011762505.2 Arvicanthis niloticus | reverse complement strand
AGGGCGTTCAAATTGTATCTGGCACATGAGTTGTTGCTAAAGTCCAAAGATCAAAGAGAAAGACTTTATTTCTATGCAGAACATTCTTGAAGCTCTGTGATCAGGGTGAGCAGCCTCCACACCAATGTAGCCCTTCTGAGTTGATGAGAGAGGCCCTAGAGTTAGCTGAATACACGGAGCAAAGGTTACTTTGTTCATAGATTTCAGACCCTGTGTCCTAAAAAAAAATAATCTTCCAATCTCCATCTCAGAAGGGAAAGAACATGTGAGAGGAGAGGAGAGGCAGTCATCAGCTTAGTGGAGGTTAGCTCCACCTTTCCTCGAGAAGTGTTTGACTTCCTGTCATTCACATTTCTAAAGATCATGAGATGTGGGGGAGCAGAAATAAGAGGTGATTTCTCAGTCCCTGCCCAAGGCCTTCCAGCATTTTGTTCATTGTCTTATGGGCCCTGAAGAGCAAAAAAATCACACAAGCTATTTTTCTAAGAAGAGATGGGCTTAAGTGTGTGAAAATGCAGCATTAAATCCAGAGTGTGTTGATCATCTTTATTCAGACACAAAGCTCCACAAGACATCTTGAGAAGAGACTGAATTTCAGATGGTTGTGACTGTGAACAGAGTCCTTAAAGAAACCGATTTCCAGCTGCACCTGTTTACAGGGTTAGAGGAAAGAAAGGAGCTAATACATCAGACAGAGCCAAAGGGATCTGTGACACTGAAGCAATGGGCGAAAATGCTAAATATGTAAAGCTAAAAAGGGAAGGATTATATTCATCCCCACCCCAAAGTAATCTGTAGCATAATTGTGTTAGTCTTATTATTTGAATAGCAAATCATTCAATAAATAAAATAAATAAAATAAAATAATAAATAAAATACATTCACTACACACAGAAAGATATGTCAGTCACATTCATTTAAAATGTTCCCTTTGTTTTCAAATTTCTATAAAATATAAATTGCCCACATTCCATCTAGTATGCTTCTTAATACTGTTCATTATAACAGCACACACTAACATGTACATTTAATAAGGGAACAATGAGAAATAAAAAGGCTTCAAAAGTAACAAACATGTTAATATGTAGACTTGAAAGGAAACTGATTTTGTTCTATTAGTGTTTATAGTATTTATATTCTGACTTAGAAATAAACTTTTAAATAGGAGAACAATTACAGATGTCTTTAATTATCTGTAAAAGGATAATAGAAATAATTAGCACAGGTAGATGCTGTAATCTAGAACAAGCTTGTTCGTGTGTGTGTGTGTGTGTGTGTGTGTGTGTGTGTATCCACTTCTGCTAGTGATAAGGTCTCACTTGCTTACAAATATAATAGTGGCTTTTAGCCTTCAGGTATTCTTCTGGGCATTCTTTTAGAATTTCAGGAATTATATGGAAGGAGGAATTTTTAAAGCATTTTATGTACTTGTGTGCTAAATCACTTTCCATAAACAAAACAGATATTTCTTTTATAAAATTGTCTCAAATCTATTCTGAAAGAATTACAGATAGAGGTAGTTCAACAAATAAAGATCAAAATGTCTCATGTGCTTCATGATTCTCTTTCACATAGTTTCTCCATTCATTATAAATCATTACTCAATTTAAAAAATTCTCAACACTTTTTACAAAGATTTTTAAAATTGTGTAAATATATGAGGAGGTGGATATGTGAACATGAGAGTGAAGATGGGGTCAGAGGTCAGAAAGGGGCATTGGACTGCATGAAGCTGAAATTACAGTTGTAAATTTCTGACACAAAGTATCAGTCTTTTAGAAGAGCAGGAAACGCCTTTAATCATGGAGCTGTCTCTCTAACATGTCTGCAACATATTTGTCATATCTTCAAGGCATTTAACTAAGGGCATCCAACTGTGATTCTGAGTTTTGATATCTGGGACACATTTGTTTTAGTGATCTGATAGCTTAGATATGTATGCTAATTGACTATAGAAAGCTATCTATGTTGGTAAAGTATATCAGATCATCTGGAAAGTAGTTCATGTGATGGGTATATCACACAATCACACGCATACAAGCACATGCGGTATATACATGCATTGCTAAACGGGGTGGAAGTAACTTGCCACTTCAATTAAAAATTAACCCCGCGGGACTATTTTTTTTTTTTTTTGTTTTTTTTTTTTTTTTTTTTTAGCTTAAAGTAATAGGACTGCTCAGAGAGCCAAGAATGTTGAAGCTTTCCTTTCTGGGGAAAAACACTCTTTTATCAATCCTACGGGCTGTTCACAAGGTTGACCCCAAACAACTTACATAGTGTTAATGTTTTAAGAAACATCTGGCTTTCAGCCAATGATGAAAAGACACCTGGAAAGGAAAAGTCATGGCCTTCATACTCCACTTTAAAGAAAGCTGTTTTGAATATTTGGCCATTACATCATCAGTTGCTCCATTTGGAATGCTGACAGGGCCTTTTTATTCTAATTTTAGGCAAAGGCAAGCATTGCTAATTTACCTTTCAGCTGAAAAAGTGTTAGGGATCCAGATATCTGAGTGTTTGTGTGAGAAGTTGGGGCAGAGTCTTTTCTTCGACCTCAAGTGGCAGAATTATTCCAGGGAATATTTTCCACGCTCAGCTCCTTGGGAACACACTGCATTTCTTTACAGATAGTCCAGAGTAATATCAGCAAATTGAGATTTAGAATGCATCTACATCTTGTCTGTCTGTCTGTCTTTGCTCTTCTGCTTTGTTGCCGGCTCCCTTTTCCTCTCTTTCAGTGATGTAGCACAATGGTTTGGAACAAAGACATTGAAACCAGACCACCATGGGTCCTATGTGATCTCATCATTCTGTAACTGGGCAACTTTGTTAACTCTCTTAAATTATGTCTGATTTCCATTTACTTACCTTTACAATAGGAACAGTTGTAGTTCTTCATACCTCCTCACATAGCAGCATCAGCTACATCATAATCTTCATAAGTGGCAGGTTCCCGTTTTCTTCTGTGCATACCTACAGCCCTCTGAGTTATTCACTCTCCTCTTCTGCATAATTGGCTCATTACCTTTACTTCACACTATTTCTGTGGCAGTGAAGTTGATAATATATAAAAACGTGATGGAAGCCTGGCTCCAAGGAGATGCACAAGAAATATTTATGTTGTTCTTTCAACCCTACCCAGCTTTATTCATTATTTATTACTTAATTCATACTTTAGCACCCTTACGAGTTTTTCTACGGCAGTTACTTTCACAGGTCGCCTTCAGTTCTTTGAACCGTGACAGGAATCATGGGAGGCAAGTCTTATTTACCCAAGGAGAAGCTGAGCTTCAGA
This sequence comes from Arvicanthis niloticus, assembly GCF_011762505.2. NCBI lineage: Eukaryota > Metazoa > Chordata > Mammalia > Rodentia > Muridae > Arvicanthis > Arvicanthis niloticus. The sequence goes on along the minus strand of NC_047660.1, from coordinate 68,160,922 downwards.
GAAGAGGGAGTCATCAATACTGGAAATTCTTTTCTAAAGTGGAAATTTCTGGTTTCTTTGAAGACTCAGTTGTGTTATGTGATGTTTTGCTGGAAGCCGTCCTATGAGAGGATGTTTCTGCTGAAGCAGACACGTGGGATGATGTTTTGCTGAGAACAGACACGTGGTGCTTTTCTGGAAGCAGCCTGAAAAAAAGGCTTGTGATATTTTGCTAGTGCAGATGCTTGAGAGAACATGTTTGGAAAGGATATAAGTATAACCCAACAGACAGTGGATGATACTGTGTGGTATTGGTATGCCTTATCATTTTGCTGGTTATCATTGGGCTTCGCTGATACTGGTCTTTGTTGATGACCTTGTATAGTATTGGTTCACCTTGCCATTCTTTGCTGGTCATTGTTTGTCATGACTTTATAAAAAGAAAAGCCACCAAAGAACTTCTGGTGATATTCTGGTGGCTTCTTGTTGCTTCTTCGAACCCCGGCTGATAGACAGAGTTTCTTTTGGATAGACCTGCATTGTTGATTCATGGATGGTGTTTGTGAGTTGATCAAGCTACTGCTGCTGATTCCTGGGAACTGAACTGCTAATATCCTGACAAAGAAGATTGGAATTGCTCCAAAGAACTATATCTAAACAGGGTCACACCTTCCTTTGCTTTATTAACCTTTCTTCTCCTCTACCTCTGGTGGGTGGTAGGCTAGAAGGGAAGTTAAAGCACTTAATAACCCTTATTAAAAGTAAGGTTTTGAAAAATCAAAGCCTATACTTTCTATCCTTTAAAGAACTATACGGTCAGGAAGATTTGGCTTCAGGATTAGATAGGCACAGAGACTCGTGAAGCTCAGTTCTAAGGGGAAACTCCCATGACTTGGTGAAAATGTTCCAAGGAAGTTGAGTATCCTTGGAAACTCTCTGTGGTGTTCTGTAGGAGGCTGAACCGTTTCCACTGGGCTTCTCACCCTCAGTCATCTCTGATGCCTCTTAGCTTGTCCAGAGCAGCGGAGCTTGAATGAAGGGAATCTCTGCAGTGCACAGAGGGCTGAAATCTTAAGCATCTCCCATCTAGTCAAAGGTCTTCCAGGACTTCCCAACCCTCAAACAGAAGCCCCAGTAATACTGAGACTACATTTCCTACTGTTTTTTTTTTTTTTTTTTTTTTTTTTTTTTTTTTTTTTTAAGCAGGAATGGGAAGTTGGAGTAAGATTTACAGTAACTTGAGTGAATAAGAATTTTTCAAACCTTTCTGAACAGCTGTGTTGGTGGTTATATTCTCAAACTTGCTACATACTCATTTTACAAATAAGCTTTTCTGTAATTTAAATGTCCAAATATGCTCTACAAGGCACAGTCTCAAGCATGCTTTGTATTATTTATCACATAAAGTTTAACATTACATTAGATGTAAAAATGCCAAGCCTGTTGAAGTAATCATTAGTACTATTTGCCAAGTATTTATCCTCCTCCCACACTTTAGCCATAGGATGGAATTGCACTTCCTGCCCCCTTGTGGCCATGGGAAACTATGTGACTGATGCTGGCTGTGATCAAAAGGGACATTTGTCATCTCAGCTGGAGATGATACAAACACTTAAGTGTTTTCTTTCCCTGGCATTGTGACTGACCATCAACATTCAAAATTATTTTAACATGTGTATGTAATGTTGTTAAAAAATTAAAATTGGAAAGTTTGAATCCCTTCCCTTCCGTGAACCCTCTATTTAATTTTAAATCATAATCTCTTTATCCTTTGGGTTTTGTTTTGGTTTGTTTTCCCTTCTCTGTGGATATGCTTGTTTGTTTGTTTGGTAAGAACTGGTCTAGATTTCTCTCTGTAGTCCTGACCAGGCCACCGACTCATGAACCTCATGCTTTAGCCTTCTAAGTGCTTGGATTACAGGTCTACATCATCACACAAATGCCTCTTTTCCTAAGACATACTATACATATTTAAGAATCATCCCTTCTTAAAGTAATTTATCAATAAACCATACAGAAGACAAATGTATATTGTTAAGAAGAAACATCATGATTGTAACAGAAATCAGAGAGAATAGAATGTTTAAAACTCATCAGAATACACCAGTAAGACAAAAATTCCACAATATGTACTCAATAAACCAACATTTGGAACATTAACTACTACTAAAAGAAATTTCAAGAAAGACTTGATTTTTGCGTCAAGAACTATTAATTTTTAGAAAATATATTCCCAAAGCTTTATTTTATCATTATATTAAATGTCTGTAATATTTATCCAAAATGTTCTTTAAACATCATGAGATAATACAGAAGTGGAACACTGGGCAGTTCTCTTTCTTTCTCTGGATACCAAGTGATGCTGAAAGAGACTCCTGGCAAATCAGAAACAGCTATCTCTCAACTGAGGCATGGAAAGGATTGTGCTAAATGTCTTCCATACTTTAGTTCTGTTGCTTAAGCTTTGGAATGACCAGATCTGCATGGATTTCTTTAGAAAAAAGCAGAGGCTGACAGCCAGAGGCTTCCTTGTTGATGCTGACATAAAAGTGTTTCCTTGATTCAGGATGTGTAACCTAAAAGTTCAGAGTAGATGTAGCACTGGACCAAACTACAAGACCAGGAGATTGGAGCTGGTGCAAATAGTCTTGTCCATTCTATTTGTAATAGCTTGCATTGTAAAGCAGTCAGTTATGCAGTCTCTTGTACACAAGAACAAGAAACCAGTTTACTTCTCAGTCTATATGTTAAATCCTGCTTAGTACAATAACGCCACAGTAAATCCATTGACTAGAATATTCTGAAAAACTTAGAATAATAGCATCAAAGACCATGGAGCAATTAGGAAAATCTCAAGATAATTAAAATTTTTCAAAATATTCTAAAATATGGTTTACCCATATTATTCATATTAGAATAAACACTTACACATACAAAAAGCCATAAAATGCTTTCCCAAGTCTGTTCCAGTGATTTTATGTATACTGCACTGGCAACATGTGTTGCCATGTGCTGGCTGCACGTTAATCTCTTCAATAATTGCAATTATCTGCATTCCAGCAAATGTCATGAGGTCTGACTGAAGGTTGCTAATTCGTCTATCTCTCCATGTTCTCATAAATAATAACTCAGAGCTCTATGACAACAAGTATATAAAAAGCTTTAGAAATCTCAAAGAAGCCTTAAAATCTACAGACTCTTATACAAATAAGGTGCTCCTGTTATACAGCAGTACAGATTCAAGTATCAGTTGATTTTATATAATAGAACCCAGTGATAAGAACAGCTGTGCTTGGGGCTGGAGAGATGGCTCAGCAGTTAAGAGCACTGACTGCTCTTCCAGAGGTCCTGGGTTCAATTCTCAGCAACCACACAATGGCTCAAAACCATCTGTAATGGGATCTGATGCCCTCTTCTGGTGTGTCTGAAGACAGCTACAGTGTACTCATATGCATAAAATAAATAAATGAATCTTTAAAAAAAAGAACAGCTGTGCTTGAATATTCCATACTTGCATAGATTTCAAGTTAAATTGAAACTCAAGATGCCTACTCTCCAATCTATGTGAGTTGTATTTCTGCTGTGAGTTATACTTGCTCAGTTAACCAACTTGGCATCCAAACATGCTGAAATGCTGCCCTTCATCATTTGGCGGTGTAGTGTAGAAATAAAGAAAGCTAGTATTTGCAAATGTGTAGAATTATTCATCTTTTTACTTTTGTGTATGACATTTTCAGTATTCATTGTCAGAGTTAATACGGGCTCAGTCTGACAAATTTCTTGGGATGCATAATTAGCTAAGTGGTTTGGATTTCCTTCATCATGTATACCCTTCTGTTATCATGTGCAAGACACTTGTTCACCCATGTTTTCCTTGACTTAGGGGGAAAACAAATCATCCACTGAACATCTAGAACAGAGCAAGTCCGTGAGTGAGTGCATGTTATTATTTGCATCATTTCTCTAATCTACTTTCCTTAATCCTGTACTTTACTAGGACTTTCTTTTCACTGTGGTGTATCTGTATACCAAACCTTATTGGCTATATTGGCAACTTAAAATTACTGGTCTGTTGGTGATTCTACTGATAGTCCCAGGCTTGCTGATCATGGCTTGCCTCACATAGGCATTGATGTTGGCAAGTGGCCAGTTGAGCAAGCCTGGGATAACTTACTGTGCCGTGAAACAATGTACAGTAGAAGACATGTGAGAGAAACCCAGTTCTCTGGTGACCCACATGCTGACAGGCAGAATCAATTTTTCCACCTTTCTAGTCTGTTCTTGCCTTGTAACTTGACCAAGAGAATGGCATATGTAATATATTGCAAATCCTTCTGGTTGATTGCATTGCTGCAAAGAAATAGAGCTATATCTAAATTCTATGACACCTAGCCATGGCAAATTAGAATTGGTATTGCTAAGAAGACTCGTCAGTGGCTTTATGTCTTCTTTTTCTGTTTGTTTTTTGTTTTTTTGTTGTTTTATTTTTTTGATGTTGTTGTTTCATTTTTTTTTTTTTTTTTTGTGGTTGCTGTTTTGCTTTGCCTTTTATTTGGTCAGAATGTGACCTTTAGCAGAATTCCTTGATTCTAGATCAGCCCCAAGTAATCTGCCAGTGCTGAGTTAATTAAAGCCCAAGTTTATTAGGCAGAATCTCTCATTGAAAGGTTACCTGAACAGTGACATAAGATCTGAATAGAAATGAAAGCCTTTGCATGACATGTAATTCCAAAGCCCCTGACTTCAAAATAGGGATTTAAATGTCCAACACTCATACAGGCTGAGCCTACATAACACAGGCACAATTAGATGCCTAACAAAAAGAATAGGGAGTTTGACTAAATGGGGCTGTTACCTCAGCCATGACTTCAGGACAGTCTTTAGTTTCTGGCTGTGGGAAAATTTATTACAAGTGGTAGCAAAGACCCGACGGCCGCCCCTCCCTACCACATACACTGTATTTCTTGTTTCTTAGAAACACAAATACATTTTTTTTTAAACACATAATTCTTTTCTATAATTACAGACCCTGGCTGGTACAGGAAAAGAAACAGGGAGGAAATTATTTCTATGACCCAGAAAACGACTAACCCAATATAACCACATCTATATTTTTTAAAATACTAATTTTAACAAAATACTCAAATATTCTAACATATGAAAAACATTAAAATGCTAGGTGAAAATAAATTAAATTTCAAAATCAGAAAACAGCTAGCTGCTTCCAAAGTAATGACCAAATTATAATCCAAATGGGGAAAAAACTGAGAAATACATCTTTTTCCTTATTAAAGGAAGTGAAGTTTCGCATTAAAAATTTTCAGCCATCCAATACTATCAGCTAACCTGGACCCCTGAGAGCTCCCAGGGACTATGCCACCAACCAAAGAACATACATGAGCTGGGCCATGGTTCCTGGCACATATGTGGCAGAGGACTGCCTTGTGTGGCCTCAGTGGAAAGAGGATGCTCCTAATCCTGTAGACTTGATGCTCCAGGGAAGGGAGATACAAGGGGGTTGAGGTGGGAGTGGGTGAATGAGGAGATGGGTGGGTGGGGAAGCACCCTCTCAGAGGCAAAGGGGCTGAGGGACAGGGTGAAGAACATTTGGAAGGAGGGACTGTGAAGGAGGAAACATTTGGAATGTAAATAAATGAAACAATTTAAAATTTTTTCAGCACATTTTTGACACATGCACATGCATACATGTATTTTCATTATTAACTGCCTAACTTCTATGTGGCCCATAGAGGCAAGAGAGTTTTTATCAATTACATTATATTCAGTTTTATCCCAGAAAGGAATTAAAGTACAAGTTTTGAAACAATAATAATAGTAAGGAAGTAAATGACTGGAAAGAATATAAAATTAAAAGTAGAAGCTAGAAAACAAATTCAGAAAGAAGCCAACAGTGCCAAGCATGCCGACATATTCTGTTAGAAGCAGCAATAATATATCTTGAGGCTCCCTTCCTAGACACCAAAGCACACTTTCTGGGTGTGGTTTCTAATAATACTAGTCAGAAGTTGATCACAAGAAGCATAAATCGCTGCTGATGAGAGCACTGACTATTCAGATATGTCCCTAAAGAGAATCCCACCCAGTGTTCCAAACAGCACCCTGAAGAACAGGGCCAGGAAAACGCAGAACTCCAGTGTCCGACAGGACCAAGACAAAACACTGTGGGTGCATATTGACAGTGTTCTTTAAACATAGGACCTACTTATCTTTTTTTTTTTAAATAATCCCAAACCAAAGACAGGAGACCAGTGGGCTAATTAACCTTCATGTAATCTCCTCAAATATGGATTCTTTCAAAGGGAAACATGAATATCACCAAATCATATAGAAAACCATTCCCTACAGGTCTTTTCTCTTATTTCTAAGTATCACTGGGCCAGGTTAGGTGACCTTCCTCCTAGTGTGTATCACCACCACAGCCTTCTGACTGGCTTTCTACTATTTTAATGCCTCCTTTTACTTCATAATTTGCTTTCTCTAAAATTAAGCTGTGTTTAAGTACCTGAATGGCTCAGTAAAACTCTCAGAATAAATCCTATCCTCCTAAAATTGGCAGCATGTTTTGGGCCTCGATCTACCTGTTCACTCTTCACTCAGAGATAGTTCCCAGTCCATCTTTCTGAATGAACTACTTTGAGGCCCCAAGAAGCTCATGCTTTCTTCCCCCTCAGGATTTTATATGTGCTTTTTCCTCTGTCTTAAATACTTCTCAACCATTTGACTCCTCCCACTGACTGGAACTTTCCTTTCCAATTCCAACACAGAAGCTGTTTCCTCAACAAAGGCCTCTTTGCCTGTTGATCTCCCTCTGTAGACCATAAACACTGCCTGCAGATCTCCTTTCTTTCTTTCTTGATCATTTTAATCACAACCAGCATAACACCAGAGGTGTTTAATAGATATTTCCATATTTATTATTTATTAATCAATATTAGTTATCACAGAAAATCCTTTAGAGATAAGTAGTCTGTGTTATTCCTTAAAGGAAGATCAATTGACTCCTTTAAAAACTGTAAAGTTATTTTTTATAATGTTAAAAACACTGGCAAACCAGCCTCCTGACATAAACTGAAACATATATAACACTTCTGCTGTTTCTATGAATGCAAGACCAGGATTTTCCTTGTTTTTGTTTGTTTATATTCCAGATTTTATTCTTCCCCCATCCACCCTCAGACTGTTCCACATCTCATACCTCCAACCCACTCCCTATCTCCACGAGGCTGTTCCCACCCCCACCTCCCATCTCACCTGATCTCTAAACTCCCTGGGGCCTCCAGTCTCTTGAGGGTTAAGGTACATCATCTCTGATTGAACCCAGACCTGGCAGTCCTCTGCTTTATATGTATTGGGGGCCTCAGATCAGCTGGTGTATGCTGTCATTTTGGTGATCCAGTGTTTAAGAGATCTCGAGGGTCCAGATTAATTGAGACTGCGGGTCCTGCTACAGGGTCACCGTCCTTCTCAGCTTCTTTCAGCTTTTCCCTAATTCAACCACAGGAGTCAGCAGCTTCTGTCCATTGGTTGGGTGCAAATATCTGCATCTGACTCTTTCAGCTGCTTCTTGGGTCTTCCGGGGAGTACTCCATAGCCTCAGTAATAGTGTCAGGTTTTGGGACCTCCTCTTGAGCTGGACCCCACTTTGGTCCTGTCACTGGACCTTCTTTTCCTCAGGCTCCTCTCCATTTCCATCCCTGTAGTTTTTCAAACAGGAACAATTATGGGTCAGAGTTTTGACTGTGGGATGGCCACCCCCTCCCTCATTTGATGCCCTGTCTTCCTGTTGGAGGTGGGCTCTATAAGTTCCCTCTCCCTACTGTCAAGCATTTCTTTAGGTGTTTCTCAGCCATTTAAGATTCCTCTGCTGCGAATTATTGGTTCAGTTCTATACCCCATTTTTTTTTTTATTGAGTTGTTTGGTTTCTTGGTGGTTAGCTTCTTGAGTTCTTTATATATTTTGAATATTAGCCCTCTATTGAATGTGAGGTTAGTGAAGATTTTTTCCCAATCTGTAGGTTGCTGATTTTTCTTATTGACTATGTCCTTTGCCTTACAGAAGCTTTCCAGTTTTATGAGGTCCCATTTTTCAATTCTTGGTCTTAGAGCATGAGCCATTGGAGTTCTATTTAGGAAATTTCTTCCTGTGCCAATGAGTTCAAGGCTCTTTCTCACTTTCTCTTCTATTAGATTCAGTGTATCTAGTTTTATGTTGAGGTCCTTGATCCACTTGAACTTGAGCTCTGTGCAAGGTGACAAATATGGGTCTATTTTCATTTTTTGACATACAGACAGCCAGTTAGACCAGCACCATTTATTGAAGAGATCAGGTGAGATGGGAGGTGGGGGTGGGAACAGCCTCGTGGAGATAGGGGGTGGGTTGGAGGTATGAGATGTGGAACAGTCTGAGGGTGGATGGGGGAAGAATAAATAAATTGTATATTTTTGGCACCTTTGTCAAAGATCAAGTGTCCATCAGTGTGTGGTTTTATTTCTGGGTCTTCAATTTTATTCCATTGGTCAATGTGTCTGTCTCTGTATCAATACCATGAAGTTTTTATCACTATTGCTCTGTAGTAAAGCTTGAGGTCAGGGATGGTGATTCCACCAGCAGTTCTTTTATTGTTAAGAATTATTTTTCTATTCTGGATTTTTTACCTTTTCCAATGAATTTGAGAATTGCTCTATGTTTTTAAAGAATTGTGTTGGAATTTTGGTGGGGATTGCATTGAATCTGTAGATTGCCTTTGGTTGGGATGGCCATTTTTACTATGTCAATTCTGCCAATCCATGAGTATAGGAGATCTATTTTCTGAGATCTTCTTTGATTTCTTTCTTGAGAGACTTGAAGTTATTGTCATACAGATCTTTCACTTGTTTGGTTTGAGTTACCCCAAGATATTCTATATTATTTTTGGCAATTGTGAAATATGTCATTTCCCTAATTTATTTCTCAACCTGTTTATCATTTGTATAAAGGAAGGTTACTGATTTATTTGAGTTAATTTTATATCCGGCCACTTTGCTGCAGTTTTTTTTTTTTTTTTAAATCAGTTGTAGAAGTTCTCTGGTAGAATTTTTAGGGTCGCTTATCTATACTATTATATCATCTGCAAATAGTGAGACCTTTATTTCTTCTTTGCCAACTTGTATCCCCTTGATGTCTTTTTGTTGTTTTATTGTTCTAGCTAGCACTTCAAGTACTATATTGAATAGATATGGGGAGAGTGAGCATCCTTATGTTGTCCCCAGTTTTAGTGGGATTGCTTCAAGTATGTCTCCATTTAATTTGATATTGGCTGTTGGTTTGCAGTAAATTGCTTTTATTATGTTTAGATATGGGCCTTGAATTTCTGATCTCTCTAATACTTCTAGCATGAGGGGGCTGTTGTATTTTGTCAAACGCTTTTTCTGCATCTAAGGGGATGATCATATGATTTTTTTTAATTTGTTTATATAGTGGATTACATTAATGGATTTTCATATATTGAACCAACCTTGCATCTCTGGGATGAAGCCTACTTGATCATAGTGAATGCTCATTTTTATGTGTTCTTGGATTCAGTTTGCAAGAATTTTATTGAGTATTTTTGCATCTATATTCATAAGTGAGATTGGTCCAAAGTTCTCTTTTTTAGTTGGCTCCTTGTATGGTTTAGGTATCAGAGTAATTGTGGCTTCATAGAACAAGCTAGGTAGTGTTCCTCCTGTTTCTATTTTATGGAATAGTTTGAGGAATATTGGTATCAAGTTTTCTTTTAAGGTATGGTAAAATTTTGTAGTAAAACCATCTGGCCATGGGCTTTTTTTTTTTGATTGGGAGATTTTTAATAAATTCATCTATTTTCTTGTGTGATGTGGGTGTGTTTAGGTGGTTTACCTGCTCTTGATTTAACTTTGGTATATGACATCTGTCTTGAAAACCATACATTTCATCTAGATTTTCCAGTTTTATTGAGTATAGGTTTTTATACTGGGATCTGGTAATTTTTTGAATTTCTTCCTTTTCTGTCTCTCTTTTCATTTTTGATTTTGTTAATTTGGATACTTCCTCTGGGCCCTTTAGTTAGTTTGTCTAGGTGTTTATCTATCTTGTTGATTCTAAGATTTTTCTTGTAAAAGAAGCTATAACCCAGCAAGAACATATATTGAGGCCCTGCTCTGTACAGCCTAGAGCATGTACTACAAAAGCATTGCTTTTGGTCTTAATGAGTGAGTTTCTTAAGCATATATCAAGCCAAAGTAAATGAATAAAGAGTCGTGGATAAATATGGAGACAGAGAGGCAAATGTCATCAAATTAGGTATTTCACACATCCATCAGAAATCATCAGGAAAGTTCCATTGAGGTAGGTAGCTGGAGTTTCCAATGGAGAGAGTCCTAGACAAAGGACAGTAACCTTTCAGGTGAGACATTCAAGTAAAAGAACAAATGTTAAGAGACAGGGGTAACTGTCAAACTGGGCACTCACAGTATCCCATAAAAACCAATTGGGGAAATGAAGCAGTCATCTGGGGTTTCCAATTGAGCTTATGCTCTCCATGGATAAGCCTCCCATGCAGGCATTTTAATATTTGGCAGACAATAGCAACTTCTATTGAATATAATTTGCCTTTTAGCTGTTGTCAAGAACATGACGTTCTTGTTCTTGGGATATTTTGCTGTTGTCTTCCCTTCTTTTCACAGAATTAAGGGAATAGCCCATTCCAGAAAAGGGACCTTGGAAGACTCTTAGAGACAGGAAACTCTTATTTCAGAGGTAGTTTCTCAAGAAGCTCAAACAGTATATGACAATATACCAATACAATGTATATTACAGCCCCCATATGTTATACTCTTAGATCACGATGGTCATTTTAGTGTGGAAAAATATTTTAATTAGATGAAGCCAAATACAATATTCTCAAAAGATTTACAAAATATTCAGTATTGTACTTTTCTATAATTTGAGTTTGAGGATCTTAACCCATTATGTAACACTAAGAAGAGTTGGGGACATAGAGTTTACTTGGACTCTGTCACTAACCACCTGATTTGGAAAATTAGGATATGGCTCATTCCTTCCCCAGGGTTGGTCAGTTTTCTTCTTCTACTCTGAGCCTGCTCTACCTAACATCTGGGGAATCCCCAAGGGTTGTCACAAGTACAACAGAGTTCTCAGATCTCACTCCCATGTCATCCTACAGATATCACCTTTTACCCAACCAAGCACTTGTCAGTCAAGCTGGCTAGTACTGTAAGTTGTTCCTGAACTCTAGAGTGAACTCTGTTCTCTTTGCATTTACATTTCACGAATATCTCCCAACCTCACCATCATTTTCCCCTAGGAAAAACTCTTTCAAGTCATAATTGCAGCAACATATCTATTAAAATATTTCTTGAGTCCCCTGGTGACACTGGAACCATTCCCCCAATCCTTTGCATTCTATAATGCTTGGCACCTCCTCTTATGATTTCTGCTCCACTCTATTGCAACTAATATTCTCACATTTGTCTTCCCTACAGAAAAGCAAGAGCTATAAAGCAAGGTATAAGTCAGAATTCCTTTTGATGATTCCTTTATCAAATGTTGCATACAGAAGAGAGTAAGGAGAGAAGGTAGGAAGAGAGAGGTGGGAAGGACAAGGAAAGGAGAAATAAAATAATTCTGTTCTTTCAAATATTTTCAGAGTTTCATAGTGCTCTGAAATTTCTTTAACTCTGTAATGATAATAAAAAATGCAAATTTTCTCCTGGAAACTTATGGGATAGAACAAAATGAACACAGCAATTTGCATGGTGTGTGCATGCAGCAAGAACTCAATAAACACAGAGCAATGTAAAAGTAGGATGTGACATATGTGGAACAGAACCGAGGGTGTCATGATATGAAAGACATATGTCCATTGCCCCAGATGTGTAAAGGCAGGGTGTATTGTTTCAAGAAATGAAGTCATTATCACAGGGAATTTACTGTCTCCTTTGGAGAATTATCTAGTGGTTTATTAACCAATGATGTATGTTTTAATGTATAAGTAGATACAGTTCTCAGGAGTCAATATTTCCATCAGGATAAAAACCGATACCAAAGTACCACAATTATATTTTTGACTTCTAAAAATGTAATTTAATTCTTCAATTAAATTATAATTTATAATTGTAATCATAAATGTAATTATAATTTAATTATATTTCTCCCTTTCCTTTGCTCCCTCCAAATCTTCTTCCCATATACCCCTCCCCCCCACTCTTCTTCAAATTAGTGGTTTTTTTAAAACTAAGTGTTATTGCAGGTCTGTGTGTGTGTGTGTGTGTGTGTGTGTGTGTTCCTAGATATAAGATATTCAGTCTATATAATGCTACCTGTACGATTTTTCAGGGATGACCATTTGGTGCTAGACAACCAATTGGTGTGCTCTTCCCCAGGAAAGATGACCTTTCTTATTTCCAGTGTTTCTTAGTTGTATATATTTCTTCATGTAGGGTTGAGACTTCCTGAGCTTTTCTTTGTCTTCTTTGGCAGGTTCATTAGTGTCATCCTTGTATAGTTAATATCTGGCCAGACTTTAATGCATGAAGCTTCTCACATTACTAGAAGACAATCTCAAAGCAAAGATCCTCTGGCTCTTACAGTCATTCTGACCCATCTTTCACAATTGTCCTTGAGCCTTAGGTAGCGGAATATTTTGTAGCTTGTGACTGGGCTCTACATCTCTGCATTTGGACTGGTTATGGTTTTCTGTAGTGGTCTACATTTGTTTCAAAGAGAAGTTTCCTTGGTGAGGGTTGAAGACTAACATTTATCTGTAGGTACAAGGACAAATGTTTATAGATTGTTGTTAGGGATATAATGTTTTAGTAACTTAATGATTGTAGATTTTTCTCCTATAACTGTGACTTCACAAGCACTGTATAGTTAGCTAGATTTTTAGTATCAGGCAGATATGGTCTCTCCTTTGTCCAATGGGTCTTAAGTCCAATTAGGAAACTGTTGGCTACTGGTAAGATATGTCTGTCACTATTGCATCTTTAGAATTATTCACTGATGTGCTTCATAGCTGACTGTTGGCTACCAGGTAGATCAGATTTTGTGTGGTTCCTATCCTGGAAGCTTGCATGTAACCTTCTAGCACCTTGAAAGCTAGTTTTCAAGGAGGGGACATTAAGTTCATTTCCAGCCCCAGGGCCCTGTGTCTGAAGTGCAAGGTATCTTCAGCAACAGAAACTTACCTTCCACAGAAAGAGTACGAGCTGCCACAGCACCAGCTGATCCAGGATGTCCCATCCAAGTGGAGCACCTCACTCCACATGCTTGAATGTCTCATTGAGCAGAAGAGGGCAGTTAACGAGGTATCCATTGAGTGTAACTTCAGAGAACTGATCAGCTATGTCCAGTGGGAGGTCATGCAGTCTGTGTGCCATGTGCTGAGACCATTTGATGCTGCAAGCTGAGAGATGAGTGCCCACATGTCTACACTGAGCCAGGTCATCCCCATGATCCACATCCTCAGCAGGAAAGTTGAGATGCTATTTGGGGAGACAATGGGCATTGACACCATGCTTAAGTCCTTGAAGAAAGCCATGGCGAGCCGCCTGTCTGCTACCCTCCATGACCCCAGGTACATCTTTGCCACACTGATGGACCCTCGCTACAAAGCTTCCCTGTTCACAGAGGAGGAGGCAGAGCAGAACAGGCAAGACTTAATCAGAGAGCTAGAAATATTGAATTCTACCTCAGAGGACACGGCCACCTCCAATGGCTGTGACTCAGGGTCCCCACTTAAAGACACTGGCACAGAGGAGAGCCTGTGGTCCCTCGCGTCCCTCGCACCAATAAAGAGAGATCAGAGAGAAGCTACCTGAAGACATGGTGCTTGCATATTTGGAGGAAGAGGTGCTGGAACACAGCTGTGACCCACTTACCTACTAGAACCTGAAGCAGTCATCGTGGCCTGGACTGTCTACCTTAGCAGTCTGATTTCTGGGCTGTCCCTCAAGTACAGTCTCCTCAGAAAAGCTGTTTAGCACACCCATGGAGGCTGGCAGCTTTGGCCAGCCCAGGCTCATGATGGAGCATTTTGAAAAGCTCATCTTTTAAAAAGTAAATCTCCCCTTAATATGCTTTCAGTATTGAACTCAGAGATGGAGCCAGCAGACTGGAAATGTGCTTCAGAGTGCTAGCTATTGTACCAGGGCTGACTCGCATGGCAGGGCCATGTAGGACACCAGACCAGGCATCTGGGGCTCCCTGCCAGTTCTCCCTGTAATATCCACATGTGTCTTACTTCTTCAGGCCAGGTGTCGAGGTGCGTTTCCAGAAGCCCGCTAGAAACAGTCTTGGCAATTATGAAATAGGATGATCAGGTTTAAAACTATAAAGTTTTTTTTAAGAGGGGATAATTGTTTTACTAGAATGGAAGGAAGATGTAAACAATTTTATTGTGTAGGGTTTTTATTCAGTTGTGTAAAAACCACAAATCAGGTGCTGTATTTTAATTAAATATTTTAATTGCAACAAAACAGCTTTTGTGGCTGTTGAATGAGACCTGTAAATAGGAGGTGGAGGTTAAGCCATCCTGACTGAACAATTCTTAACCACAGGCTCCAAAAGTATGTCAAAGAGAGAATATTCTGAAAGCTGTTTATGTTACAGGACCAGGCATTTGAAAACAAAACTGAACTTGGGCATACCATGGAGTGTCAGGCACTTGGCTAGTTGGTCATAAGAACGTTCCCATGTCAGGTGTTGCATTCAGGTTTGCCGTGGTCAGTTAACTCAGAGATACCCCCGCTTATCATGAGCTCCTTGCAATTGGATCCAAGTTTTAAAGTCATGCTTAGGACCTCACCAGTGCATGATATGACACATTTATAGCAGATGGCCTGTTGATCAAATCTCCATGCCTCTGATTTATTTTTGCGTCTCTATACAATAAAGCTATCTCATAAGAAGTATGCACTGACCCCCCTCACAGTTTGACCAGATATAGCTCAGATTCTACTTTGAGGAGGTAGCTTGTTGACAGGGAAAGCGCTTGTTTATTGCAGTCATGAGAAAAGCATTTAGATTTTTTTTCCTATGATAGGGAAGCCTCAACCATCATTGGGACATTATAGAATCCCAAGGATATTAAAATGAAGTATCAGCTATCAGATTCTTTACCAGACTCCAAAGTTTTTGCTTATAATGTCTAAACAAATGTTTTTCATTTTCTCATTTCAAATCAATTAAATACTATGGGTGAAACAAATCACTTATTTGCCTCTGACCTTTTAGAAAAAAAAAAGTTTCGTTGAAATACTGTATATAGGCTCAGTCTGAATTTGCATGGACTATGCTTTAGTGTATTTATAAATGATGAACTTGGATTCTGAAATTAAACTTTTTATATGCGATTTTCAAAAAAAAAAAAGAAAAGAAAAGAAACTTACCTTCCACCTTTGGGGAAAAGCCAAGTGCAACAGTGAAAGGCTATGTGTTTTGAGAACCCCTTAGAACAGCCCTGTTCAACAGCCCAAAGAAGGCCTCTCATGTCTGTTATTGAGGTTTGGTAAGGTGATTTTTGTTGCTTGGAGGGAGCATTGTCTGCCCAGATAATAAAGATCTATTGAAATTATACTTGTATATTTACACATTGGGTTACATGCATTAGATTTCTGTAAGTTGCTAATAGTATGTGTGTGGTTTCTTCCCAAATCCTTATTATCATCTTACTTACCTTTTTTCTTTTGTATTTAATTCCTTCCCTTCACTAAGGAGCCCCCTTTCTCATTTCCCTATCAGATCATGTGTATTTTAATATTCCCACTTATCCTCTTTCCCATCTTCTGTATTTCCCTTGCACCATCTCCCTAAGAAGCTCCCTCTTTCCCATTTCACCTGTCTCATGCACATCCCTTTCGAGTGTTCGCCATTCCTTTTCTCTGGGTAATGGTTCTGTTTTGTTTTTCTGGTTTTTGTAGTTATTACAGGCTATATACTCCCCTCTGCAGATTTGGATCTAAGAGCCTCCAATGAGAGAATATATGACTTTTGTTTTTCTCTGTCTGGGTTATCTCACTTGATATTACATTTTCTAGTTTTATCCATCTACCTGCAAAGTTTATGATTTCATTTTTCTTTACAGCTGAATGCCATGGTGTGTATGTATCACATTTTCATTATCCATTTGTCAGGTGAAGGATGCTTACGTTGTTTCCATTTTCCAGTTATTGTTTATAGAGCAGCAATGAACATGGCTGAGCAAATATCTTCAGAGTAGAATGTTAAGGTTTTGGGGTGTATTCTAAGGAGTTATATAGCTAGGTTATATAGTAAATTTATTGGTAAGTTTTGAGAATTCTCCATACTAGTTTCCACAGCAGCTGGACCTGTTTGCAATTCCATCAATAGTGAATAGTGTTTCCCCCTTTACTCCATCCTCTCCAGCATTTGTTGTAGGTTGTTCCCTTGACCTTTGTCATTCTGACTGAATAAGATGAAATCTCAAGGCTGTTTTGATTTGGATTTCCACTATATATTTTTAAAAAATTTTAAAAATGTATGTATATGTTCTGCATACATGAATGTAAGTGCATCACATGTGTGTCTGGTGCCCAAGAAGGCCAGAAGGCATCAAGTCTTCTGGAAATGGACCCACAGTTGGTTCTAAGTGACATGGAAGCTGAGAACCTAATTCAGGTCCTTCCCAAGAGTAGTAAATGCTCTTAATATCTAAGCTATCTCTCTAGCACACATTCCCACATTCCAACCCCATTATATTTCAAAATAAGGACAATGTGCCAGTGAGATAACTTAGCTAGGAAAGATGTCTGCAGTTAAGCTTGATAATGTCTGCCACTGACATGGTGAAAAGAGGAAATTGAGTTTTGGAAGTTGTCCTCTAACTTTCACAGGTATTCACACAATATACATATTCATACACATGAACACATGAACACATGCACACAAAATAAGTCAATAAAAACGTAATGATTTTTAAAAGATAAAATATACACCTTAACAGCTAGCAATTTTAAAACTAAGTGTTTTTGAAGTTATATAAGTCATATAGTGACATTAATCTTTTTATACAAAACAAAATAATAAGACATTATTTTAAGTGCTGACATTTGCCAAATATGTTCAGAGTGTTCTTAGGAGACCGTTGTTCTGACTGCCTGAAGGCTTCATAGGGAGTGATTACCTTTATGCTCTTTTTTTTATATTTCAAAGTTCAACACCCATCTTTGCATGTCTAGAAACTCAAATTTCTTGGTACAAGGGTCAAACAAGTTCTTTGAGAAAGAACTCATGCCAAACCAACTCAGTTAGGTCACTGTGTCCCAATTAATAAGGGGGTTTGCTAAGGGATTGCTAAGGGATTCACCCATAATGGAGACCAGGGCATAGGTAGGAGCAAGCTAGTACAACCAGCACATTGTTCTCCTTACAGATTTAATAAATAGTCAAGATATAATCAGAAATTTGCTTACTGGATCTAGATCCAAAGAAACCTGCATGTCTTTAAAAATGCAATGGAGTCCATCCTAGTCAATGTGGCTATTCTTAAAGCTATCAGCAATCTGAAACCAGATCTTCTCAAAGTCCACACTGACAACATCTTCTTTCAGTTCACAGTTTCCTCCTTAACATAATAAGACCATCAATCATATACCTTTTCGGTCAGGTAACTAAATATTCCTACTCCCCAAACACTTTGTCCCTGAAGTGTCTTTTACACATATCTCTATAGTTGATTTCTGCCTGAACTTCCTGACCGTGAGGAGCACCTTCTGTCTTCTCTACAGATGCCTTTCTCCAACACTTTGCTCTATCAGGAATTTGATGTGAAATAAAAGGTCGAGACAATATAAAATGTTTCCATGAAATGAAGTATTCCATATACACATATCATAATGGGGATGAAATTAATGCTGTTGGAATGTCTGTTGTGCATTTGATGACAAAAATAAGTAACTTCTGTAAGCTTCAGACTTTGTTTTAAAATGAACACAAAGCTGAACATGGCGGCTCACACCCATACTCCCACTGGGGAGGCGGAGGCAAGAAGATATATAATGAGATCCCGCCCCAACAAAGAAAGAAAGAAAGAAACAAAAACCCAACAAAACAATTAACTAATGAATAAATAAAATGGGTATAATATTAAGAATATCTCTGTGAAATGCTTATTATAAGTATTAAATGAGAAAAATGAAGCTCAGTGTATAGAGTAGGTCTTAAATACTGATTCCTGGTTGAAGGGATAGCTGAATGGGTAAGAGTGCTTGCTGTGTAAAGTCCAGATTTGAATCCCAGAACTCACATCAAAGATAGGTCTGTTTCCATGTATCTCTATGAGTCCATCACTTGAAGGGGATAGAGTGAGGAAGACTTCTAGGTATGTTGGCTACCAGCTTAGCTGAAAAAGGCAAGCTCTAGGTTTATTAAAAGACCCTGCCTAGTGGAACAAGGGAGTGTGACAGAGAAAGATACCCAATGTCCTTCTCTGGTCTCTGCAGTATATGAACCTGAACACACATGTATACATAACTCACACACACACTTGCACAACACACACACACACACACACACACACACACACACACACACAGAGAGAGAGAGAGAGAGAGAGAGAGAGAGAGAGAGAGAGAGAGATTCCCTTTACCTCAATGAAAGTTATCATAGTAATGAAATGAGAATATTGCTTATGCTGCAGTTCAGACATGCAGAAGCAAAGTTTGCCCCTTTGTTTTGTGTATAACTAGTATGGCCTTCTTGAGCTTCTATTGTATGGATTTGGGGTTTTAAAAGTCTAGTCCAATCTGGTTTGAAGCCTAATAAAGTAGATGCTTTAAATAACCCCTCCAGATATACTTAATTTTTAGGAGATTTTTTTCAAGTCTCTTTTTCATGATTCTTGTAGCTGCTTGTATTCAAATGCTAATTTGTGTCCCCCAAATTAGTTTGCATGAGAGAGGGTCTGCATATAGCTTCTGGGAACCTGCCCCCAATTAATTCTGATTAATAAATAACTATGCTAACAGCCAATAGCTGGGGAGGACAGAAAGAGGCAGAATTCTAGGATTTCCTAGGCTTGGAACCTAAAGCAGAGAAGAAGGAGATTGGTCATGCTTTAGGAGAGTGTGGGTAGAGGAGACAGAGGCAGCTATGAGGTAGAGAAGCAAGGAGAGCACCCTGGGCTCTGGGCCAAGAAAGCACGGCCTAGAGGGTTGCACAAATGGGTCTGGAGTGGCCAAGATGGAACACAGAACTTAGTAAGTAGTAACTCAGAATTATCAGAGGGAGGTACATTCTTAGACGCATGGATGCTAGGCAGTAGCCCAGCTATTGTGTTGCTTAAGGCATATTAAAATATGAAGGCTATGTGTGTGAGTATCTGTCATTCAGGAAAATAAACCATTGAGGTGGGTATAAACCACACACCAGGATTTATTAATTTCATATACAACAATTCTTCCTTAGTTTCTTTTCACGGTGGCATTATCAAGTGTGTTAGGATGAACAATCTTACAGAGCTTCCTTGAGAGTGAAGATTCTTAGTTCTCTTGAAATTTTCTGGGGTTCCTTTTATCCTCAATCTCCCACATGGCCTTCATTCAGATCCAGCCTAGGTGGTAGGATTTCTATGCAGGGAATTTTTGTGTTCCCACCTCCCCCTTCCCCACTGCCTTTGGAAAATAGTTCAGATTTCCATTTCCTTCTAATATATACCCCTGTTTCTTGGAAGAACTAAGGAGTATCCTCTTTTCCTCCAGGCTACACAGGAAGCGCACCATCTAGCCATTGCCTATCAAAGTACATTGCCTGCACTTTAGCCATTTGTGCTTTCTGCTGGGGCAGATTGGCCAGGCCAAGACCCTTTAGACATCATAATGAAAAGTAGAGGAAAGTCCCTCTGCACATCAACCTTCCAATTCCTATATGATACCTCAGATGGGGGAGATGAGAGAGAAAGAGAGAGGTGGTGGGGGGGGGAAGAAGAGGGGAGGAGGAGGGAGAGAGGGAAAGGGAGGGACTTCTCTGAGTATGATCTATCTATCTATCTATCTATCTATCTATCTATCTATCTATCTATCTTCTATCATCTATCCTCTCTCTCTCTCTCTCTCTCTCTCTTTCTCTCTCTCTCTCTCTCTCCCTCTCTCTCTCTCTCTCTCTCCTCCCTCCTCATTCTGATATACCTTAGATGGGAAAGTATGTGAGGTTTTTTTTTTTGTCTTTTTTTGTTTTTGTTTTTTTGGGTTTGTTGTTGTAATTGTTGTTTACAAACTTGATATCTAGTCTGTGCAGCAGCAGGTTTCCTGGGCAAGCACTTGAAGGCAGAGTCTTCCCTGGACTGGAAAAATGCTACAATTGAGATTCATTGGCCTATGATTGGTTTGTCAAAGGGAAGTTATCAGGGTTCTACAAATCTTCTTTCTTTATACATATTGGTTTTGCAGACTGATTTCCTGCTGCAGATGTCATATTTCTACATTCTTCCACTGGGTGGTGAGTTTCAAAGGTAAAGATTGCAATGACATGATTTTTAAGGCTTTAACAGACTTGTACTCAGTTATTTCTGTCTTCCTGTATTCATGTCATAAACCATGCAATACTGCTTTTCTACCCAGGAAAGAGTGGTGCTCTTTCCAACTCTAACTTCAGGCCTGACCATGTGAATTGTTTTGGCTAACAATATAATAGAAGCAGGAGCAAGGGCAATTATGTATGCCTTCTTGTACCTTCACTCCATGAAGAAGGAGGAGGATGAGGAAGAGAAAGAAGAGGAGAAAGAGGAAAAAGGGGAAGAAAGAAAAGGAAAGGGAGAAACAGCAGCTGCTGGACTGAAGAAGAGAGGGATAGGGCAAAGAGAGTGACTTGAAGCTTGAAGCAGAGTCCAGTCTACATAAGCCACTGCCAGTATACTGCAGGTGTGTGGAAAATACATAAGTGAAGGGTATGCCTGTGTGATTTACTATACAACATGACCGAAGAGGCAATAAACACAAGATGGAAGTTGGAAAACAACAGTTAAATGTTTGCAAAATATCCTATCTATCTCATTACAGTGATCTTTAGGTGATAAGTACTCCTGGGCTGGCCACTTTTCAAAAGGCTGATTGCAGGAACTCTATGATAGAATGAGGCTAACACTGGAGTCTCATTGACATTTTAATACTTAATCTTTCCAAAGGAAATACTATCACCAAATACCATTACCAATACAAATACCATGACAAAAAACAAAAACAAAAACAAAAACAAAAACAAAAACAAAAACAACAACTTGGGTGGAAAGTGCTAATTTCAACTTACAAGTCCCAGGTCACGATCCATCACGGAAGGAAGTCAGAGCAAAGACTCAAGTATGAACTGGATGGAAGCAAGAACTGAAGCATAGACCGCGAAGGAACACTGCTTAGTGCCTTGCTCTCATTATGGCTTGCTCAATCTGCTTTCTTTTATAGCCCAAGATCTCCTGTCCGGGAGTAGAACTGCCAATCGTGGGATGGACCCTTCTACATTAATGGTTAATCAAGAATATTCCCCACCAACTTGCCATTCTTTCAGGCCATTCTGATGGAAGCACTTTCCCACTTGAGGTTCCTTTTCCCAGATGTGTCAAACTGACAAACATACAAAATATTAAGAGCCATGGTGGCTCTGTCGACAGAGGCATGTGGCAGCTACTGGTTACATGGCGCTATCAGAAATCAGGCAGCAAGGTCAGAAGCAGGACAGCTGGGAAGCCTCAGGGGTTGCCTTCTGACACAGCTCTGCCAGTCAGGCTTCCTGCTCCAAATGTTCATGACGTCCCCAAGTAGCCCCACTACCCAGGGACAATGCATTTAAAAACCCAAGTCTGCGTGAGATATTTCATATAGAAGTCATTTCAAGAGACAGTTTAGGCTCAAGTTTTTAATAGGCTTCAACATAATTATTCTAGAAACCATCTTTTGTAATTCATTATCTTCTCTGGGAATATGTGGCCAGGATGAGATGGTGGCAGTGAAGACTAGGTATATATTCTCCACCTAAAAATATGTTTCATTTCCTTTAGTCTGTCTAGAATCATCTATTTTCTAACCAATATTCTTTTCTAACTCTTTGTACTTGATTGTCAGTGTTATTTATAAACTCCAACTAATTTTAAACTTTAAATCACAAATGTGAGGAGAAGGAAAATTTCTCCAACTAACAGGTCTGCTGATGGAGTTAAGAATAGAAGTGGATAAAATAACTTTCAAATTATAGCGTCAGGTTCCTGTACTGTTGAAACAGCTCTCCCAGATTTTCTAAGTTTGTCCTCAGCCTTTTAGTAATATTGACAAATCTTAAGTGCCTTTATATCAAAACAGTGACTGTAACTCTTTTGTAGACGCCTCTTATTTTCAGGACTCCAAATAAGCAAAGCTGAAGATGATCAGGACGTCTGCTTTTCCTCAGCAGGCTTTGGCTTCTAATCACTTATGAAATCACCTTTCACAGGAATGCAAACTCATCCAGGAGAGTATATATAGTAACAGGATTCAAAATAAGTTAAGTCGCCCACCCCTTCCTAGTGGGATAATCTCCAAATACTGGGTTTGGAATTCAATTGCAATGTTCAAAATAGATGGGGAGTGTTTTCTCTTTAGTTTCCTTTCAGATCAAGATAGTGATGCTAAGCTATCTCTCCAATGAGTATAGTTCTGAGCTTCCTAATGGGGTGTTTCCTTATAGAAGCAGCCATTGTTTTCCCCATTTTACATATGCCATGCCTAGACACAGAAATAAAAGCATTCTACAGTGTATCTGACAATTGCTTTCTCTCAAATTTAGAAACACTTGTTAAAAACCTAAGATCTGACAGAGGGATGAGTTTGCTACTATGACCGACATAGGACAAAACAATGACAGCAAATGAGCCCCATGCCCTCTCCAGCTTCAGAGAAACAATTAATAAGAGGTTAGTCACTTTTTAAAAAAAGACACGTGAGGTAGTAACTTCCATATGGAGACATGACCCCTTGCCCCCATAGTCCCCGCTGTGACACAGCATCATAAACAGCAGAAATGCCAGAGACTTCCCATAGGACCCAGTAGCACATGTCAACATTTCCTTAAAAAGAGCTCATTAAATACATATATTGTTTATCATTATCAACTGTGTTGTCATTTGGAAGCTCAAGTAGGGAAATCTGCTTCCAAGCTCACACAGGTTTTTGGCAGAGTTAATTTCCAGAATTAGAGTGGAAATAATCCCCATGGAATTTTATTTTATTTTTTGCATCACAATGTAACTCAGAAGAGGGGATGGCATTCCTTCTAGATTTCAGGCTTCTTCTAGACGAGAGAAAGGACATGGGGAGGATGGGGTTCACATATTTCCCCATTATTCTCCTTCCCCTTACCAAGAATTTGAAGAGGAAAAATTGTAATTTCCAAGTGTCTGCTGTTTATTTGTACAGCTAAAGTCAGGGGCCTATTATAAGGTTATGTCTTTTAGCAGAATTCATTACTAAGCATTTGGTTACACAGAAGTAGCTAAAGGAACCAGTCAAAGCAGGGAAAGGAAGTATGCAAACAAGATCACTGTACATAAGAGTGGAAGAGTGAATTAGGTGTTATAAATACATCTAGGAAAGAGAAATGACACCTAATGGAATAGAGATTCCGAGAAAGTCCATGTGACAAATGAGCAAAAAGCTTCAGAAGAGAGAACTGACTTTTAAGTAGCTGCCTAGACTATCGTGGTTATGCAAACCTGTAATTTCAGCAATAGGGAAGCTGAGGCAAAATGATCTTGATTGCAAGGTGATTTGTTCTATACTTATTTTAAAAAATAATCTACTTGAGTTTAGGACAGCAGTAGGTTTTATGGGGGAATATTTCCATCTTAATTCTGCCTTTCCATTTGCAATGCTACTCTGTTGCATAGCCATGTGCTCTTTCCTGCATTGCTTCCAAACACTTGCTAAAAATCTGAACTCACTGAAGGCTTCAGGAAAGGAGCCCGGGAAGAACTGAGGGGTAAAGCAGTAAGGCCAGTGATTAATTTCATTCTTCTTCATAGTGGTGTAAACCTCCATTGTAAATGCATGGCTCTCTTTATCCATCCATCTACTGATGGATTCCATAACTTCTACCTTATCTCTTCTCACTTTCTTATTATGGTGTCTAAGGTAAGAAGGACCTAAGAGAACAGGTGGTTTAGGTACCAAGCAAAGAAACACGGGTCTTCATTATTTCTGCTTGCAACTGGAAAAATGAGATTTCAGACATACCTCCGAGTGGCTGTACTCTTCTTTCAACTAACACTTAATGTCAGTTTATCTCTCTATAGTCTCCTTCTATGTTGGAAACACCGTGGCAAAAGCCACAGCCTTTGTTTCCCATGGAGAGTCAGAATCTCTTATAGAAAGGTAATAGCATGTGCTCTATCGCATATATTCATAAGAGGAATAAAATTAATGTAATCATGCTCCATGAGCACACAGTGTATTATTGTTGACAAATACATTATCATCATTTTAAGCAATACAATCTACCCAAGGACGACATGGGGAAGGCAGAGAGTCACAATTGGAAATTTAGGCTATTTACATTGTTTAAAATTAGAAAAAAAAAAAAGAACATTCTTTCTCATTCTCATTTTGAACTGACTTTACCTTATTGAATATAATAGATCTTTCAACAAATTTTATTAAATTTGTTCATGTACATATTAACGCTTTCTTACTATTCTTACCTCAGACCCTTTCTTATCTCCGTTCCACTCCTTTCAACACCGACATCCCCTTCATCCTTACAAGCCCCATTCTC
Organism: Arvicanthis niloticus; assembly: GCF_011762505.2. Classification (NCBI taxonomy): domain Eukaryota; kingdom Metazoa; phylum Chordata; class Mammalia; order Rodentia; family Muridae; genus Arvicanthis; species Arvicanthis niloticus. Next base: position 68,136,153 of record NC_047660.1, on the reverse strand, counting down.
ACATTCATGCCTTGACTTGTTTAACCAGGGCTATATGTGTGACTATGAGTTTTACCATCACTGGAGCCTGATGGTGCTCATCAGAAAGTATGGAACTGAGGACAAGAACTTCTCCTAGCTCAGAATCCATCATCGGCCAATTATCAGTTCAGAAGGGAGGTACAGGGTCCTGTCTTAGTTACTTTTCTGTAGCTATGATAAATACCATGATTCAAACAAAATTTTTAAAGGAATTTATTTTGGCTCATGGCTCTAAGGCAACACATGTCTAAAATCATGGGAAAGCAATGGTAATAGAAGGGGGAGGCTGAACAATTATACCCCAAAGAAGCATAGAGAAAGAACAGTAAATGGAACAAGGCTACATGCCTTCAAAACCTTCCTCCTTCAGCAAGGCTACACCTCCTAAAGTTTCCATAGCCTTCCAAAATAGTGCGCTCAAGTAGATATCAAGTATTCAAGTATATGAACCTGTGGGAGATATTTCTCATTCAAACCACCATGGGCTCGTGAGCTCTTCCCCTGTCTATGATTGGCTGTTGACTGTCTACAGGTTCAAACTTGGGAAGACTCAGTGCAGCAACCTCAGCTGCTGCTCACCATTGTGACAGGATGCCTCTGCCCTCTCTGTCTCTCACTTCCGGCTCTTACATTCTTTTTTCCTTGTCTTCCTGAGTTGGGAGTTGTATAAATGTCCTGTTTAGAGCCTATAACTCAGCCATCACTTAGTCTTGGCAGTTTGGACGGATGTGAATGTCTACACTCAGAGCCATTCATGGCAAAATTCTGTGATTAAGGCTGAGATAGCATTTGTCTATGCGTATAAAGATAAATATTTAGAAAACATTTCAGCACCATGTCAATTTAGCTACACATCAGTAGTTAAGTTTGCTCCTAGAGCCTGAGACTTCTTCAGTCGTGGGTTTTTGTAAGTATTTACAACATAAAGTACAGATTCCCTCCTGTGGAGTGGACCTCAAATCCAACCAGAGAGCAATTGGTTACCCTTATAAGAGTCATAGCATTTTGTACCAGTGGGTACATCCTGCCTGGCAGATTTGTGTTCTAGTTACTCAGCTGTGAACAATATGATTTTTATTATGTACCTTTTAATGCTCTAAACATAGAAACTTGTCATTTAAAGTATCACACATTAGACAGCATTCACATTATGGTATATTGAATAACTGTTTGAAAGCTAAATGAAAATAGTTTGGGAAATGCACATGCCTTCTCTTCATTCAAAGATTAATAGCTGAATGGCCACCATAAGCTTTCCCTGGTGCCAGTCACTGAGATAACAGTGTCAAACAAGACAGATAAACCATATGCTTCAAATTACATTCTGTTCAGATATTTAAACTGTTTTTTTTTTCTGCATTAAGTTTTCATCCATACCAAACCAATGGTAGTTTAGCTATTATTTATCAGCAATGCTTAGATCTTCCCTAGATGAACTGGGAGGCTTCCTAAGACAATTGATCAACGACTCTGTCTACAATTACCATGCATAATTGATGTGATAGCTCCTCTTGATTCTCAACTTTATTACCTCTGGAAGAACTAAATTCCTAGCTGCTGAGTATACCTGTGAGAGTTTTGTCTTGATTAGACATTTGAAGTGGGAAGACCCATCTTTAAATCTGGCCAACACCTTCTGGTGGCAGCCTATTTAAAGGACATGGTAGAAGGAAGCTTTTGTTCTTTGCCTGCTTTCTCTCACAGGTAATTCATTTCTTCACTAGTGTTAGAGGCCACTTCTTTGAGATTCTGACATATACTGAAGACTAGCTGAGATAGTCAACACTTTAGACCAACAACAACTAGATTCTTGGAGTTTTCATTGGGAAATAGCCATTGTTGGAATAGTCGGACTCCAACTGTAAGACATTCTTAATAAATAATCCATTCTATCCATCCTGTTTCTCTAGAGAACCCTGACTAATACACTCTGGGAGGATCTTTAACACTTTTCTATGATACTGGAGCAGAACACACTCAGTTTCCTTTACAGTGCCAGAATCAGCAACATCAGGCCACTAAGGAAGCATAAGTCATGTTGACTGACTCTAACTGGAGTCAACAGCACAAAACTTGAAATACACCTTGCAGCATAGCTTCAAGCCATGTGACCCAGATGATCAGGTTCAGCAAAACAGGAGAAGCTGTCAGTCAGAAATTTCTGCCAGGTAATTCATGTTCAGCAAAAACAGTGGTCAGGCAAGGAGGCTCAGGGGCAGAAAGCTCAGTTCAGGGCAGAGCCTATCAGCATTGACAGTTGCAGAATGCCATTGTGTTTCTGGAGTCTGTGCGTGTGTGTGTGTGTGTGTGTGTGTGTGTGTGTGTGTGTGTTGTGTATGCCTGGAGGGGGCAGCTTCTGGCCAGAGTCAGTTTCTTTTAAGCTGTACTGATGTGCACACATCAGTAAGACAAATACCAAAATATGACCATAGATTGCATCTACATCATATACAATTATCTTAGATAAATTATGCCCTAATTTTTTAAATGTCTCTTATTAAGATGAATACTATTTTATAAGAAATATATCTTAATAATATATTAATAATGCTATCATCAATCAGGCAGGGTGGCACATGCTACAAACTCAGAATTCAAAAGAATTGCTACAGTTCAAGGCTAACCTCATCTACACAGTGAGTTCCTGGCTCAACAAATAAAAATCCTATTCTTAATCTACTATTTTAGTGAAATACTAAATTATCACTCAGTAAATGATCATTGAGCCCAAAGTACCAGGCACTGGGGATGCAGTAAAGAACAAGATGGACACAAGCCCCTCGCTTGTCAAGTTTCTGGTCTATGAACCAGGTGATCACTCATATTATTGTTCAAAAAGGATTTCCCCCATGCCCTTTCACCACAAGCAATTCATTATTCTTTAATCTATTTAATTTGGATGTTGATATTGGAATGGGTTATTGATTTGCTGCAACTAAAAGAATATTAGCAGTTGAGAAGTGAACACACTCCGTCAACATGCTTTTCTCCTGCATTTCCTGTGTCTTCATGAGAACAATGTGTTTTGGGCAACCACTGTCCAAGATATGTGAGAGAAAACGTAAAGACATGGACCTACCCACATCCTAAAGACAGACAAAACCCAAACACATGGACTGACAGCAGCGAGAAAATCTACCAAGGTAGTTAACCTGAAGTCCAAGATCCCACAAAATAGAAAGTAAGTACTTGTAGTTCAGTGAGTTCGGGGCTGGAGTGTACCACACTATGATTATGAGATGATGCTCTCAGAGGGAATCAAGAAGATTTTGCATTATTCTGAAAGTTTGATTTTCTTCATATAATGGAAACTATTATATCACAGTAGAGGCAGTAGAAGCATTTTTAACACTCCCTGAAAATGTTTACACGATCTGTTTTTGCGTGTACTCACTATAACCTGTCTACTTTGTAGACTGACAGTTTAAGGAAACTGGAGAAGACACAGTAAAGAGAGGTAATTGCTATAAAAAGTCTTACATGCAAGGCATGGAAATTCAGGATAGCAGAGTGCCAGGTCCATAATAGAGTATCTAAAAATACCACTGATGTCAGAAGAGAAACATGAAGGGACAAATTAATTTTAAAAACACACATGTAAACAAAGAATATAGACAGAAAATTTTATCTTCATCACTAAAGAGGAAGCAGTTAAATCAGCTCTCTGGGTGGTTTTAAGTTAGACACAAGGAAAGAGCAGAAACTAAAACAGGTTTCTAGAGAAGGCTGTCATTGCTAACTCATCCCAGAAAAAAAAAAAAAAAAAGCCAGAGATGCGGGGGACCTTATCAGTGTTGGAAGAATGGACCAACTCATGGATCTCTGGGTATTTTCAAGCTCCGAATTCTTTTATGAGGTAAAAATTCTGGTCTACCTGTTTCCCTGTTGTCTCCTATAAATATCAAAAGATACTTAAACAAACAAACAAGCAAACAAATAGCACTTTTTGTGTCTAAAGGCAAAATCAAAGTTTTCCTTGGCTCACCACTTTCTTTGTTTTTTGTTTTTTTTGTTTTTGTTTTTTTTTTTTTAAAGTAGAAAGTAGATCACCCGTTCACCAAACCTTCACAAAGCATCTACAACACCATGGCTGACTGGCACTGCTTTACTGGCACTGCTTTACATGATCCTAAGCTAGTCAAATCACCTGCTGGGGAGGTGCCATTCTGTGAGACATGTGACAGCTTGGGTAAGGAAGAGCAACTATAGTAACAGACTGACTGATCGCCATTATACTTAGGTGAGCAGTTCTCCAAATACATCAGAAAAGTCAATTTTAAACACTGCTTCATCATTACCAAATATTTATTGTACAAAATACAAGTGTCACTATAATATATCATGCACTTTGCACAAATTCACTTCCCATTACTCTCTTGTATGAGTTTGATAAATTTATTGCTTATATATATTATAATAAAGGCAAAACACCCCAGAGTTTTTTAAGGATGCCAAAATTTTGAGAAAACAGTAATGCATATCTTCCAAAAATCTATGTTCATTTATTACTCAATTTTTTTCTAATATTTTAAGGGAAAGTTAGTTTTGGGAATGTCTCTCACACTTTCGGCTAAAGATATTCTCCTTCATCTTGATACTTCTAGTCATTTCAGTGAGAACAGGAGTATGTGATTCCTGAGCACACTGAGTGTGATTCCATGAAGCCATATTGTAGGGAGTTTCTGAGATTAGCCTGTGTCTAGGACTTCTCATTTTGGAGAGAATGATGTTGAAATGCACTCTGCAGCTGACATTCCCGATCTCACCATTTCCTCCTCATACTCCCCCCACTGTCTCCTAGAGGGCTCCAGGGATGGCTGGCTGCACAACCAGGGTCAGCATGCAAAGGTTATGGCTGCCTATAGACCAAGTCCATTAGCACATTTAAGGGCAGCTAAAAATGGCTTGCCAAAAATAATTCCCCTCTACCATCCACAGCTTCCAGAATCACTTGGCAGGAGGGAAACTGGCAGATGTTACAGGAGCAATTCATTTAGAGTTTATAAAACCCATTATGGTTATCAATACCCAATCAATCCCTGGAATGAAAGATACTAGGAATATATTACACATTTAGTTTTGCATGCGAGGAACAAATGAATTCGATTAGAATTTTGATTTTAGTCGCTACTGGGACTTCCCACAGACATCATGAAGTTGTCATATTCATCCTGGAAAACTACACACACAGGATCTCCTGGGCATCATCTTTTCCCTATGAGCAACACTAATGTTTCTTGTTTTGTAGTTTTATCAAGGTTTCCAACAGCCCGAGATCCTACACAAACAAGAACAGCCTTTTAAATGTTGACTTGTAAAAGTTAGTCTGTGAACAATTTTTATTATTGGCTACAGTTTGTTTACATTATCCTGTCTCTTTCTTAAAAATAAAAAGGCAAAAACACTCCAAAAATGAAAGTGGAATTTGTTAAAGACAGAATATAGCCATAGCTCAAAATGCTGTCTAGCAGTGAATAACCACAGCTTGAATCTCTGCCACCTGCTTAGGCTCGCTTTCTGGATGCTCTGTAAGGACAGTAAGGTAGAAACCAAGTTTTGTTTCCTCTCCTGATGCCACTTTGGTGAGACACAGAAGCACCAAATTTCCTCTCTGGGTTCATTTTTGCCTCCCCAACCAGATGCAGATGCATGTCACCTCCATGAGTGTGTTCTCTATCAGTGTGAAAAATACTGACCGCTAGTAATGCACACTGAATATACGCACTGTCTGTTTCTGTCTCTATCTCTTTCTGTCTCTTTCTGTCTCTGTCTCCCTGTCTTTGTCTCTGTTGCTCTCTTTCTCTTTCTCTCTCTGGTGTGTGTGTGTGTGTGTGTGTGTGTGTGTGTGTGTGTGTGTGTGATGTATACAGTATTTCATTTAAACTTAAACTTGATTCTCTGAAGTAGATCTATCCCCCATCTTTTGAATTATTAAGCCAAGGCTTAAAGATGTTAGGAACTCTTCTTCAAGGTTACATAACCAGTAGCTTTAGAAAGTTAGGATTCAAATCCAACTTTATTTGTCTCCAAAGCCCTAGCTCGGCACCATGATGTAACACCACATTACAAGAAGCCACTGACTTCTTTAAACATATCTGCTGGAACAATGTCTAAGAACAGAGTCATGTGAGGGAATTTCTGAGTGCTTGTGAGAAAAATGCTAAGAAAATGAGATAAGAGTCTTGTGACTCCAGTTTTCTCAGAGCATGGAATTGTTCTCAGAATGTATTTTTGTGCTCCTCCCTGATGTAGCAGATAGGATGGAGCCTACTGCAGCTGTTGTTATTCATATATCTCTATGAAATAGCATTTTTTTGCCATGTGTGGCTTGTCTTTGTGATTGAACACCTTATTCATGTGATTCTTCTGTGGCTTCTCCCTTTAGAGAGGGGAAGTTTGCTTCTGGCCACCAGAGTGATTCATACTGGACAACAGGATCCCAACAGCTATATTATAAGGAGCTAAGCCATTCTTTTTTGTCTTCACCAGCTGTTTAGAAGCACTGTTTACTTACCACTCTTTAAAGAGTTAAATGATGATTTCAGTTTAATGGGACCCTCTTCTCCATGGCAACCAAAAACCCTTCAAGGAAAGTGCTACGAATTTCAATCTCAGTTTATCACATTCTACCATTTCCTAGTCTAAAATGGTCACTGAAATTTTTTTCAAGAAATTCTACAGTATTTTGATTTAATTTTAAATTTAGATAACTAAATTGTCTATACCTATAAATACCTTGAACATCAATTCAATTAAATGATGCCCTGCACTAGTTTGTTAAAATCATGTCAGCCTGTTAACAGAAAATAGTAGATGGAGATATATCAGCGCAAGCAGTTTATATAATTATATTCCTCATAAACAAATAGCTAATCATCAAACTGTGCTTAGCATTATCGTACAAGTTTACACAAATATTATTCAAGGTATTTTATATTGATGTCAGGACATGTGATCTAAAATTAAGAAAGAAGACAATTCGTAAAATAATTCTTGACTTTTATAAATCATGATTTCATGTCTCAAGAAGTGGCTCAAAAGAAAGAAACTGAGTAAATAAATAGTCCCTTTGTGGTAATATTAAGTAGCAAGCAAATACAAACTCAGGTGTTCAGCGAGAGCAAACTGCTCTGCAGCTGTTTCATTTGTAGAATGAAACATGTGATTGAAAGAAGGACATGTGGATTCTGTTACTGCCTAGATGTATAATATAGCACTAAGTGGCAAAAATCAGAACAAAATAAGAATAAGTTTCATAAAATATAAACACACACATATATAAATATTTAGACACATACACACATATATACATATATGTGCATACAGACACACAGACACACACACACACACACACATACACACACAGAGCTGTCCCAATGACATTCTCCTGTGATGATTCACTGAACTGTGTATTTATGTACCTCTCTGTATTTCACTATACTTATAATATGTGTTATTAAGTTTTTACCACATTGCAATGCAAAATTATTTATTGAAATAAAGAACTTTTTCTCACCAAAAAAACACCATTAAATAATGCCAGTCAATTTTTCATACTTCTCTTGTGGGTAAACTTAATGTATCATGTATCTTCACAAGCCCTGAAAGTAAAGACACTTGGGAGTTTCAAGAATAGACAGAGTTACTTGAAATTGACTGCTAAAAAATTATGTAACTAAAGAGCTGACAAATTTTCTTCAACATTTATCCTAAGTCAGCATGCAAGTCTTTTCTCATAGTCTCCCCACCAACAGTGCAAGCAGAAGAATATGTAGTGAGTGCCTAATTCGCGAAGCGTTAATTACAGTTCAAACTACAAGGTGCAGGCATCTGAATGGGAGGCTGAGTACTCAGCAAAGTCATGCAGTGGGCAACAGCATTAAGAAAGTTTCTCAGCATTCCAATGTACAGCCCACACGTCAGTTAGTGGACAGAGATCTGGCTCTGGCCACCAGGATGGACTTGGACTGGCCAAGAACATGACCTATCAGCCTGCCATCCTGGGGCCTCAAGCACCATTTTAATAATATACTTGACAATATCCGCCTTGTCGGGAACCACTTCCTGAATGTACAGCACATCAAAGCCAACCAGTGATTAAAAGACTAGTCAGTGAGTGTCCTCAAAGCTAAGGAAGGGAATCCTGAGGATTTTCTGTTCTTTGTGATCTCCTGTCCTGGTATTTAAACCAACCATACTTAATGGCATTCATGAGTTTATGCAACTGTCTTCGTATGCAGGCTTCAGAAGCAGGTTTCATGCCCTCAATGCACAATATGTACTTATTAAATTAACATTGTTAAAATGAACTTTATTAAGCCTAAAATACAATTTAGACAGATCAAAATAGTTCCTGTCAGATTTAGTAATGATTAGTAAGTATTAGAGAGCACAGAGTAAATTCTTTTGAATATACAATGAAGAAAACATAGGAAAACAACTGAATATGCCTGTAGATCAAACACCTTCATCACTAACTTGGAGACAATATGACTATGGGTAGATAAACAGTTGATATATATGTACCTCCGTATAATGGAAAACTGTAGAGCAGTGAACAACAATTAATGTATGGCAGCCCATAAATGAATCTCACAAACATGATGATATGACACATGGACGTATCAATATAAAATATGATTCCTTTTTGCATTCAGATATAGGTAAGAACAATTTTGCTGCTAAGGGGTTGGAATAATAGTCTTCTTAAGAGAATATTAACTGGAAAGCCGTAACATTAGAAAATTTCTCTATCGTGATCTGGGCACTATGCATTAAGGATGAACATTTATATGCCCTTAAAAATGCTCTCTTTCTCCCCACTCTTGTCACTTTGGAAATGTTAGCGTGACATGTTGTCTCGGTATGTCAAGAGACTCCATGATAGGGTTAACACAACTTACCATTTTGTCGGAAAACACATACTTGCTCCGTCTGCCAGATCTACAGCTCTATTAAACTGTCAGCATGACAAATGATAAAGAGCAGGCACAAGGACAGGGTCATCTCCACAGTGAAATGCTGTGGCCATAAAACACAGAGAGCTAAAAAGGACTTAAGCCAAATGCACAAACCATCCTTTGTGATAAAATTTCCCCCATGCAAAGAAAGAATTAAGAGACTGGGGTATTGAGTCCCAGATCTAAGCAGAAAGCAGAGAGATCAGCCATCCCTCAGCCCTGAAGTGCAACTCATAGATCAGTGGTGTGCTATCTAGTGAATCTCTTTCTGTTTTACTCAGTCCCTTTGGAGTTCAGTGAAAACACATGTTGGTCGCTTCATACAAAGATAGGGTACATATAGCTGGTTACCCTGATCATCCCTTTTGTTTATAAAGATAAAAGAGAGACATTTTTGAAATAGAAATATAATTTGGTTACTGGTTTCACCTGCAAGTTATCTCAACAGCTGCCTGGTCAATGCCTGGTCATCCTGTTCCTAAATTTGGCCTCAACATATGACCAAGTTTGTAAATAGGATGAAAGTAACTGGTTTCTGAATGTTGGGGGTTTGAAATGAGTGTTTCAGTGAGTCTCACTTTGGTTTCCAGGTAATGATGAGACAATATTAAAAAACAATATTAACTGGCGATACAAACTTTTGGCTACAAAAGTGTAAGAAAGTTAAAACACCTTTAAATATACCTTCTTCAAGTGTAGTGGGATTAGTGGAAGCAATTCTATAAGTAATCTTCATTTATATCTTGTTTGTAAAAGGAAACCAGAAGCTTTGGTTATCCTAGAGAAAAAAATTACTAAGTAGTCAATAATAATTGGCATGTATAGGGTTTTACTTGATGGTTTAACCAAGTCTGGTGGTGACAGAGTAGTAATAGAATCATCTCGATAATAAAACTGGGCCTATTAAACTCATGGTGATGCAGGAACCCTCTTTTCTGCAAAAACTTTGCATGATTCCAAAATCATTTGGCCTCTAGTGACAGCTTCTGGAACTGTCTTTAGCAGAAAGGATGTACTATGTCTCATGGGACAGTCCAGTGGGGGCTGAACAGTGGAGAGCTGTACTTGAGGGTTCACCACTGTGGGGTTTTCTGTGCCCCTCGCTGTGATCCACTTTAGTCTGTTCTGATGGGATTCTTAGGTATTCTTCCTCAAGGTTGCAGGACATTCAGTCTCTTCATACACCAGTAGAAATTACATGTTTGTCTTTCTGTATGCTCCAGTCAACATCCTACTTAATCTTTAGTCCTGAACAGATCGCAACTCGAGTCACATGCTGAGTGTTGCAGGTGTTGGTCATGTGCTACAGTACACGTCAGAACCCAGCACAGAATATACTTCCCACAAAACAGCTTGAACACAGGGATAGGGTGGGAAGGAGGAAAATGCCTTACTCAAAGAAGAGAGACAGAGCTCTAAAATATTTTAAATGAAAACACTGTGCAACTTGTCAGTGAGATAATGACAGCGAATGCCTAGTCCACATTAGCTAGGTAGGAAGAGTGCTTCCAAATTTAAAAAAAAAAAAAAAAGTTTCCAGGAGCTGTGTTGTTTTATTCCTTGGCAAGTGTGTTGTCTATTCTTGGTCATCAACTTGACTACATCTGGAATTAATTAAAATTCAAGTGACTGAGTATACCTGTGGGAGGATTTTTATTAATTAAATCATCTGAAGTGGGAATACTCATCCTAAATATGAATCTTTTGAGGTGGGAAGATCTTTCTTAAATCCGGGCCATACCTTCTGCTGGCAGCCTATATAAAAGACTTGGAAAAGGGAAGAAGGAAGCTTTTGCTCTTTGTCTGCTTGCTGCTTGCCCTCACTCTCATTGGCAAGTTCATATATTCTTCAATTTAAGAATTTCTTTATGGTGTTAAAGACTACATTAGGATTCCAGCATGTAATGAAGACCAAAGAACACATCCAGTATCACAGACTGAACAGCTACTGAATTCTTTTAATTTTCATTGGGAAACAGCCATTATTGGAATAGTCAGACTATAAGCTGTAAGCCACTCTAATAAATCCCATATATGTATATATAACTATACATTTTATGTACATGTTCATTATATATTCATTAAAAATATATATTCATTATGTCATCTATTATCTACCTACCCGTCTATCTGCCTGACAGAAGCCATCTAGAAAAAGCTATGGCAAACAAGTGAATTTTTGGGAAATGGCTCACCATTTTGCATGTCTGAAATGAGTGCATTCTGGAGAGCCATGGCCCACAGACTGCAATCCCAGGATTGCTTCTCACTGCTGATATATCTTTCCTGCCACTATTACACAGCCTAATGATTCCTAGGCATCAGCGCACCTTATTCATCTTATATCCTGCAGAGATGAACTTTAATGCTGTTTAGTTGAATTAATGACTGTATAACATTCCTAATTTGATTCAAATAATTTTAGGAAGAAAGTTCAAGAAGATGTAATAAAGTTAGAATCAAGAATAGAATGTGCCCGCTTCTCATAGAATAGGAAGTAAAGGCTGCATAATAAGGAATACAGTAAGCTTTTCAGAAATTGCACTAATAAGAGAAATACTTGAGACAGATTTGTGATGAAAGAAAATCACTCATTCTAGGTCAAGTCCAAAGATGAAGCCAGAGGTGGACACTGTGATAAAGCAAGGCTACATCTGTTGCTTTTAACTTATAATGAGCTTATAGAATGAAACACTGCTTTGAACTTACTATCAACATCCTTCTGTAAATTGCACTTTGTGTAACAGTTTATCTGTGATTTAATTTTATAAAAAAAAAATTGTGTAAGAAGGTATAATTGCCAGAGAGAAGAAATAAAGTATGGCTTTTGGGGCTCTGCTTCAGCCACCAAATGTGTATGTGTGTGTATGTCTATATGTATGTACACATGTAGGTATATGTGAATGTATATAAGTATGTATGTGCCCTTATGAAATAGATGAAACAGGTAATCAGGCCTGACCAGTGTGTGCATGCGTGCATGTGTGTGTGTGTGTGTGTGTGTGTGTGTGTGTGTGTGTGTGTGTGTGTGAGTTTACCTATCTTCCTTTCTTCCTTTTCTTTTTTCTCTGGCTCATGAGGAGTTAACGCACTCTGAGCCTCTCATCTGGTCCTTGAGCCAGAGGGGAAAAAAAGCCCAAGTAACTAAGCTTTTTTCTTTATCCTCTGCTGTTATCAGCGGGAATTAAATTGCCAGAAATCAGGAGATTTTGGCCACAGAATATCAAAGAGTTAAAGAAAGAGTTAAATTGCAACAAATAAGCAGCTTTCGGCCCCTGATTACCAACTCCTTACTCCTTTTCAATGCCATTCTCAGGAAACTAGATACCAGACTAGACCTGCCCCCCAAGCATCCATCCATCCGTCTGTCTGTCTGTCTGTCTGTCTGTCTGTCTGTCTGTCTCTGCCTTATATCTTACCCTGGTACCACAGGGTAAACCACAGGTTAAAGGTCTACTCTGAGTGTTGACCTTGCTAGATAACCACCATAAATGGTGTCAGGTACTTCACCTTTGAATTATATTAGCTCACCTTGCAGAAGAGGGTTTCCCAGAGCTATGGGGAGAAAGCAATAACCACACACTGTGTGAAACTCTGGCAACCGTGTAGTACTTCACTAGTACTAAAGCTTTTTCAAAATATAATGAATATAGCAAAAACAATTGCAGATGATGCCTGGATCTAATTGAGAAAAAAATTTCAAAATATCCAGATAAGAGTTAAATCAAGGAGAGAGAAGGTTAGCATCCACCTTCCCCATCTAAATTTCTGTTCCCACAGACTTCAAAACACATCATCAAAGACAGATAACAGCCCTACAGAGACTGCTTAACTACCTCCCATAGTTGAATAAATGAAGTCCCTTGTTGAGACACCCACCTGATTCCTGAACATTTATAAATACAAAATACCACACACAAAGCAAACAAATAAACATATAAATTAAAAATTGCAATTAAAAAAGCTGCATATACACAAATAATGTAGCCATATAATCAAATATATGTAGTTCAAACACATAGATTTTTGTGTATTTATATGTTTACACACACACACACACACACACATATTATACTATATTATGCATGTGTTTTTCTAACTGGACTCAGATTTTTACAGAAAGAATTTGTCTAAATAGCTAACCTTTCTGTCACAAGTCTATTAAAAGTTAATTTTCTTTTGGAAGCATTAAATTCTGTACACAATGAACACTTGGTATAATCTAATTAATATTTAATTTAAATGTCAGTTCACTGACACAAGACAAGATTTATAAGAATGGTCTAGAGTGTAGTCAAACCTCTGAAAAGCTGGGCATGGTGGCACATGTCTTTAGAGGCAGCAAAGCTCTATGAGTTTATGTCCTGGTTTACATTGCGAGGACATTAGAAACATAGATCACAAATCTTCCATGCCCCTGCAACATATTTTCCTGAATATATTTATTTCCATAAATATTGTGAGTCTTAGTTAGGGTTATTTTTGTGAAAAGAGACACCATGATCACGACAATTGTCCAAAAGGAAAAGGTTTAATTGGAAATGACTTAGAGTTCAGAGGTTTAGTCCATTATCATCATGAGAGAAAGCATGGTGGGACATAAACAGACATGGTGATATAGAGGTAGCTTAGAGTTCTTCTATACCTGCATCTTCAGACAGCAAGAAGAGAGAGTGACACTGGGCCTGGCTTGAGCATTTGAAATCTCAATGCCTACTCCCAGTGACACACTTTCCCTAACAGGGCCACATCTACTTTTACAAGCCCACGTATCCTAATAGTGCCAATCCCTAATGGCCTACGGAGGCCATTTTTATTCAGACCACTACATTGTGAGTCTGACTATGATGTGAAGTTTACAAGGTTTTTCCATAAGCAACATAATTTACTAGTTGAAGATTGAAGGATATTCATCAGAGAAAAAAGTGCTGCTGTTATAGTTCTAATTATTAGCTTAGGAACATGGAGACACTCAGTAACTGCCTGAATAAAGAATAGATATAAATACTTGGGAGCTTTATATCCTGATGCAACTCTACACTAATGTGTCTCACTGGCTGTCCTATTAACCATTTAGCTTGGAATATGAGCTTTACACATGCTGAATTATTTATTTCATCATTACTGTGCCAACCTCTCTGGAAGGCGTTATCTGCTGGTGGTAAAGCTCCACTAATGTGCATTTGTAGTTGGAGGAAAAAAGGAACCAAAATTACTTTGTATCACTCTCATACTCTAGGCTAGAGGAAAATGCTCAATCTATTGAGAAAATTTCAGTCAGTAGTGGCACTCATACCTCAGGGGTATCCAACAGCTCTTTAATCAGACTTAAGACTTACTCTACAAGAGGGAAATCGTACCTGGTACTGGAAACTTAACCAACTAACCAACCTCCCAGGGCTCATGAAGCCATAGAGCCCACAACCATCAATTTACTAAACCAGTATGATCCCTAATGACATCTTAAATATTTGTCCTTGTGTACCCACAGCTAAGTGTAGTACTCAGCCTAAATCAGAGTATTTTCTTTGTAACAGATGGAGACCATTGCAGAAAATCGCATCCAACCAAAAGGCAGAGTTGTTGAGCCCAGTCTCAGTGGTTACATCTACAAAACACTTCCACACCTAAGGCTCAGGAAGAGGGAATGGGAAGATTTTTATGAGCCAGAGGATCTGGGAGTTTTCTGTAAAAATGTGTCTCCTAGGAATGTCAAAATCTACATAAATAAAATTTAATAATTAAAAAGTATCCTTCCATACGTATTACATGCATAAGAATCATAGCTTATCTCTGTTTCATAATTGTTAAACCAAATGTCGAGCTGTGAGCACATGTAATCAGTCCTAGGAAGACAAGCACTTGGAAAGAAGCTAAGATCCTCGGATAACAGCTTAGACTACCTTTAGGAGCTGTAGACAGACTCCTTGCCCTGTGATTTTATACATGCTGTTGGTCACATAGGCCAAGCATGGTTTGATATACGAGCATGCTATACAAAGTTATGAGCACCATGAGGTCAGGATCTCAGGGCTGGGGCCTTCTTTGGAGCCTATGATCTCTGTCGTGTTATTCTTCAGGTAGTCAGTAGAATGAATTCTAACCGGAACAGGGGTTCAAATGCAAATGTCCCCAAGACTTGCTAATGCCTGCAGTGCAGAGCAAGTGAGTTCAAACTCGGCTGATGCTGGTCATAAACAGTTCTGTACTCTACTCAGAGCAGGCGATGACAGGAAACAGCAGCAGTTAGAGAGATCTGCCTTTAGAAGATGGACATTTCAGAGAGGATAAAAGTTATCCTGAAAAAGGCCCCGTCAGCATGAAACAGAGAGCAGAGAGCAGAACATAGAAGTCCTGGGTATGGATAGGAGAACATAGAAAGATTCAAAAGAACATTTAAAGGGATATAAGTAAAGCATTAGATCCTGAAGACTGAGGCATGGATGGTGAGCTAGGAAGGAAATTGATTGGACCAGAGCACTCCACAGAGCATGATGGCACAGAAGGTTCTGGGTACGCACCCAACATTGAAGGCTGAGGGAGCTATGGCCACAACTGAGCCAATCTTGATATAGCATACTTTCAAATTGCTTTTATATATTACTTTATTTATTATGTGTTGTTAAGTGTGTGTGTGTGTGTGTGTGTGTGTGTGTGTGTGTGTGTGTATGTACAAGCTTGTATGGAGGTCAGATGACCACATGCAGAAGTTAGTTATCTTCCTCCACAACGTGGTACCAAGTGACTTTATCTACTGAGACATCTCACCAGCCCTCAAATGATACTTCTATTGCACAAGTAATATGTATAAACAGTAAAGGTAATAAACAGCAGAAAGTGGGAGCTCAATCTCTAAAAAAGGGACCACTTAGAGTTTGGTACATTTATTTACAAACATTTCCCTTTATTATATAGCCACAATATAAGAAGTCGGAGTGTATTATGATATTTGTTGTGGTTTCTGCTGTGTCTAAGGAAACTACAATTCTCCCAACTCCAAATATCCAAAAATGGCCTCAACTTGGACTATAGGAAGATTTCCGGCAGTTAGATAAAAGCTATAATTCCTCGAGAAATTGTGAAGTTACTTTCCCCTCTACCAAAAGGAGCTGTTTCCCTTATTTCTGGCAGAAGGGACATATGGCTACCTGTGAGTCCTATTAGCACATTGCTGACCTCCAGTCTCCTTCAGTATCACAAGTACCTGCTACACATTTCAAAGTCCATGATAGCTCTTCCCACCTCCTTCCCGACCCTAAATCCCTTCAGCTCATGGGCTTCCCTCCCCCATCTCCTTGCTATCTATGTATTCTGTCTCTCTCTCTGTGTCTCTTTCTCTGACTCTCTCTCTCTCTCCTCTGTCTCTGTTTCTGTCTGTCTGTCTGTCTGTCTGTCTGTCTCTTTCTCTCTCTCTGTCTCTCTGTCTCTCTCTCTCCTTTGTCTCTGTCTCTCTGTTTCTCTGTCTGTCTGTCTGTCTGTCTCTCTCTCTGTGTGTGTGTGTGTTTTGCCACTGCTTCTCTCACTCTGTTTTCTCTGTTCTCTATCCCCTGCTGTTCTTTTCCCTACTCTTGTAGATAGTGGGCAATGTTTAGTTGACTTCTTTTGCTCTCTGCTTGGACATGTTCAGATGTCTCTAACTGTTCTCATATCTATAGAAAAAAAAAAACGAAACAAAGAGCAAAAAACCCAAATATTCCCCTTTACCATACTGAGGAGCAGTCATATCATGAATTTATGCAGTTTTAGTGCAAAATAATAGGTTCAAGTACTGGGGACACTGTCTCTAGCTGGTGGCTTTCTTTTGGAAGGAAGTAGAATTTCTCTTGCTGGAAGGAATGAATCACTGTAGTCAGACTCCATTTCCCATTCACTCTCTATTTTCTGAGTGTGAATGCTAATATAACCAGTTAATCTTTCTTAACTACTCACCATGCTTTTCCTATCTGCTACCATTTCTTCCTGAAAAGATGGACTGTGTCCCTCTGAAACTGTGAACCAAGTTAAACCCCAGACCCCTTTAATTTTTTTTTGTTTTTGTTGTTGTTAGGTTATTTTCTCATAGTAGTGAGAAAGTATTTAAGACAGTATTGAATTTTCTATTTTCACATACCAATATAGTTTCTGACATCTTCTATACAAGTCATTAATCACAGAAATTCTAGGGTGATTAGTATTTTATCTGAAGGATTGTTGCATGACTTATTTAACCCAGTCTCCAGCATAGGACATTGAAATTATTTCTAATTACTCACCAATATAAACAATGCTGGAGGAAATCTTTATGCAAATACCCTTGCTTATTTGCAGAGTAGTTTTATGGTAAAATTTCCCCAAAGTGGGACTATTGGCACAAAAAGCATTCACAATTTTTAAATAATCATTGCCTTCCTGAGATGTTGTACTAACTTGATTGCATTTGTTCAACTTTATACATATTTGGTTAACTTGCAGACTCAATTATTAAATTATGAGTAATGTGAATAAACTCTTGTTAAATAGTCCCAAACTTTGTTACAGTAAAAATTTTAAGTATTTGGAAAAATTCATTAGTCATTACAGTATAAGTTTAAATATGTCAGGTGAGGAAGGCATTGCACTTACCAAATACATATATGTTTCAACAAACTTGAGAGGCACACAGAGATAACTTCCCTGTCACAGTATGGTCCCAGTCCAAAAGCTAGTGGCTCCTTGACTTCCCAATAGCTTTCTAATTTCCAATATTCTTCATGAACTCCAGCTATCAAGACAAACTATCTGGTAAGCCATGGTCACTTTGGTGTACATCAGCTTTATTTGTGCCCTTGATGGTAGTACTTCAAGTTTAGAATGGAATACAGAAAATTAATTCATAGGGGTGTTGGTTTTGAATGGGATGGTCAGGGCATTTGAATCAATAGAAATGGAAATGTCATAAACCCAAGACAGTATAACAGCTGCCCAGGACCTGCATCCAGTACACAGATGGAAGCTGCCACTGTTCTTTCTTATATGCATCTGCTAATATAAGCAGTCAGACTGGCATTCACTATTAAACATTTTCAGTTTCCTTGTGGACCCCAATAGTCACTACCTGGAAGTCATGTTCCTTTCCTTGACCCCTCCATACTCCTCATGTTGAAGGAATTGACAGGTGTGAGCACAGCTATCAGGGACCTAATTCCCCCACCCCTTGAGTTCATAAGGATCAACCTTCCTGACGGAGTTTACCACTAATTGCCCCCAAGTTTGGTTCCTTTAAGACTTAAAGAGAAAAGCTGCTGAAAATAATTGAGCACTTGGGGCACCCTAGCTAATTTTATGCCAGCTTAAACATTCTAGAGTCATCTGAGAGGAGGAAGCTTCAATGGAGAAAAATATTTCCATAAGATTGGGCTGTAGAAAAACCTGTAGGGCTTTTCTTAATTAGTTATTGAAGAGCAAGGGTCCAGTATGTTGAGGGTGGTACCATCCCTGGGCAACTCTATAACAAAAAAAAAAAAAAAAAAAAAAAAAAAAAAAAAAGCTCCTATAACAAAGTAGGTTGAGAAGCAAGCTACTAAGGAACATCCTCCATGGCTTCTGCATCAACTCTGGCCTCCAGGTTCCCGCCCTGTTTATTTCCTGTCTTGGCTTCCTTAGATGATGAATAGTGAAATGGAATTATAAGCCAAAAAAACCCTTTCCTCCTCAAGTTGCATTGGTCATGGTGTTTCATTGCAGAAATAGCAACTTTTGACTAAAACATGAGGATAGGTTGAAAACTCATGTAGGTAAATCTTTACAATTTTTTATGCACATTCTTTTGTATTCCTTTCTTGCCTGTTTCTCTATCTGGCCTTTGATTTTTGTTAACATTTGGGAGCATTCACGATTTACTTGTTACAACCTCAAGAAACTATCACCTTATATGTTCCCACCTTTCAAGTCTCACAGAAGAGCACTCCTCACTATACTATCAGCAACTTCTGAGAAAATGATAAGGGAAAAAAAAGACAGAGCTCCTGGCTCAGTTCTGTGGCAATGGCCCAGATGACCCAGGTGCTTTGAGCATGTCACCAAGGATTCTTAGAGATCCACATCATCCCAGCCCAATTTGGAGATTATCAGTCAGTTGCAGTCTTAAATAGTAAAAGTCCACTTCATGTGGGTAGAGAGAGGGGCTATCCACCTCAGTTGCCATGACAGGACAAATTCTCTTCATAGAAAATGGTGACTAGAAACATGCAAAAGCTTTACTCAATAAGCATCAATTTTAAGGAAAATGAGTTGTCATTGCTCACTTATATTAAGAAGATGTTAATAACAGCTATACTTCCAAAATTTTTAGTTCCCTGAAGGTTGTTTGGGTTTGGTTTTAATGCTGTCTCAATTCAATTTGGCTCTCAAAAGGCCAAATACTGAGGGTCTCTGCCCCCAGATAGATTTGATTTGTAATAAAGAATTGCCATACAGCCAGTGGCTGGGCAGGTAGACTGAGGCTGGACCTGGGGGAGAGAAGAAGAGAGTCACTATGACTTGGGGGAGAAGAATGAGACATAGGAGCTATAGGAGAGAAAGCAGAGCAGTCATGTAAGTATTTGAGTAAGTGACCACTGACCATTTCCCCAGTTGGGCCTGGGGTAACAGGGGAAGGTTTAGGAGTCTCAGGAGTAGCAGGGGAAGATTTATGAGTGCTCAAACTTTGAGCTAGTCATGGCACTTCAAAAATTAACTGCCGTGTGTGTGTGTGTGTGTGTGTGTGTATGTGTGTGTGTGTGTGCATGTGTGTGTGTGTGTTATGGTTAGGCATGCACATCTGTGTGTACACATGTTCATTGAATGATGAGGAGACACATGGAGAGGTTAGAGAACATCTTATATAGGTCTTTGCTTTCTACCTTTTTTGAGACAGTGTCTATGTGTTTGCAGTTGTATACATCAGACTTACTGGCCAGTGAGCTTCCAGGAACTCACTTGTATCCAACTCCTATCTCAGCATAAGAGTGCTGGGATTAAGATACTTACTACCAAGACTAGCTTTATTTACTCATGTTCTGGGAATCACAGTTCTTCATAGTTGTGTGCCAAGCACTTTGTTCATGGAGCCATCTCACCAGTCCAATCCAACTTAATTTTGTGAAAATTATACATTTGTTATAAAATAGCAAGAATTTGTATTTAATAATGATAATATTTTTAGTGCTAAATAATATTTCATATCCAAAGGCACAACAATTTACTTTTCTATTCATCTACTGAGGGTCAAATTTGGGTGATGATAAATAAAGCTGCTGTAAATATCTGTGTGGATTTGTTTCATGTTTTGCCGGCAAATATACCATATGCAGAAAGTGTCTATGGAGGCCAGAAGAGGGCCTTGGAATCTCTGAAATTATAATGGCAGACAGTTGTGAGTCACCATATCATGTGGGAACTCAACAGGGATTCTCTTCAAGAGAAACAAGTGTTCTTAACCCCTGAATCACCTCTCCAATCCTTTAAGAGAGAGATATTGTATAGACATAAGCATTTGATTTGTTTGAGTAAATACCAGAAATTATTTTGGAATGAGTATTGTCAACTCAGTACAGTGGTGATGGCCTGTGATTTCAGGCATTAGTGATATTGCACGGTAAAAATCAACCTGGATTACATGAGACAGTTTTCTCTGTAGCAGGTGATGCTATGTATGCTTTGACCATTATAGTATAATGTTACCTGCTGGGGCTTTACTTTCAATTCGCTAAAATGTATGGCATTTCATTTGTATTAGTCAGGCCTTTCTAGAGAAACAGAACTAATAGAATGAACATATATATATATATATATATATATATATATATATATATATATATACAAATATATGCACACATATATATATATATATATATATATATATATATATATATATATATACACACACACACACACACATATATAGGATTTGTTAGAGTGGTTTATAGACTGGGGTTTGACTATTGCAACAATGGCTGTCTCCTAACAGAAACTCCAAAAATCCAGTAGTTGTTTAGTAGACAAAGTTAGAAGTTTCAGTTGGTCTTCAATATATATCAGAATCATAAAGAAGTAGGCTTTAATACCACTGAAGGAACAAACTTGCTAGCAAGAGTGAAGGCAAGCAAGCAAAGACTGAAAACTTTCTTTTTAGGGGTCCTTTACACAGATTGCCACTAAACAGTGTGAGTCAGATTTAGGATGGGTCTTCCCACATCAAATGATCTAATCAAGAAAAGTTTCTCACAAGTATACACAGCTTAATTTTAGTTAATTTCAGATGTAGTCAAGTTGACAACCAAGAACAGCCATCCTAACAATGAACATCCTTCAATTTGCCTCCTTTCTTTTCATATATTTTCTTAGACAAAGCTTTTATTTCTGTCATCTATTTTTACCAGGCTGCTAAATTTCTTCTTATTGAGCTTTAAGAGTTTTTAGAGTATTTTGATATCAGTCCTTCATATGACATGACGTTTGAATTGTCTTCCTCTACTCTTTGGCTTAAGAGACAGCTATTTCTGTTGTAGTACATAAGAAAACTGCAGCAGGTTGGAGATGGCCATTAACCTTTCTCTCAGAAGAGCCAACTCAGACAAAGTCCCAGCAGGCAGGCTCTTCAGAAGAACAGGATGTTCTGACATAGTTTTTAATGGTTACTCTTTCCTTCTTGTCAATATTCCAAGATGATGTTTCTTTACTATAAAAATTCAGATGTGCAAGTTCCCTTTCCTCTTGTGGCATTGTATCATTTAGTTTCAGCTAATAGAACATTCTAGAGATGGCTCACATCACTCTTCACACTCTGCGACCAACCACCTGGTCACACCTGGATACAAACAGTACTAGGAAATGTTTGTGATTGGACAGTTGCCTTTCAACAGGATTCATAGACACAGAAGTTGGAACACAAACCATGGGGTGTCAGCCAGCAGTCTCAAAGGTAAGAATTATTTTGTTTACGTACTTAGCCTTCTTTGTATAATCTTACTCAACTTCAGCAAAGTATCAGCTCAAAAATTATCTTTAAATTAAGCTGGAATCAAATATTCTTCTTTCCTCCTGCACCCTCTCCTGCTTCCCTCCCTCCCTCCCTCCCTCCCTCCCTCCCTCCCTCCCTCCCTCCCTCCCTCCCTCCTTTCTTTCCTTCCTTTTTTGCTTTTTATTCTGTTTTGTTTTTTAGAGAGCCTCACAAGCCCAGGGTAGCCCGGAACTCACCATGTAGATCAGAATGACACTAAACTCATAGATACACCTCTAAGCCATGCTCTCAGAAGCTTGGCAGTGTGTGTTATAGTAATAGATAGGGAGTCCAGTCTTGCCTGCAGCTCTACTGCTGAGACCTGCAAGGTGTATGAATTGCTCTAACTAGGGAGATGGGAAATAAAGAAGCAGCAGCAGCAGCAACAACAACAGCAACACACATGTGGGAGGGGAGCGAGAGAGAGAGAGAGAGAGAGAGAGAGAGAGAGAGAGAGAGTTGGGATCTGTTTGGCTGGTAGGCTGTCTACTGATTAAGACATGCAGCAACAACTTGGAAACACAGAATGTTTGTTTTATACATCTGAACTAGGAGGTGAGATTGTTGCATTCAGCTAAATGAGGGAGCAGGCTTAGCAGATCTCAGTCTCAGGTCTCTGTAAGGCAGCAGTCTCAGGCTGTAAACATCTGGGAGGAGGAGACCACATCAACATTTTCTTTTTTTTTTTTTCTTTTTTTTTATTAGATATTTTATTTACACTTCAGATGCCATCCCCTTTCCCCATTCCCCCCCACCCCCCTTAGAAATCCCCTATCACATGCCCCCTTTTCCTTTTTGCATTTATATATATTTTTTTAAATAATGTTAATCATAAGCGTTATAAGTTTGGAATTGTTCAATCAGAGGTGTAACCCACTGACCGACCTAGATATAACAACTATCTTTGACTGGTGGAGATACATGAATATCTGCCTCCCTGTCTCCCCCCTCTTTCTCTCTTTCATCACCTAGCTTCTCCTATCCTTCTTCTCCTCCTCTTCTTACTCCTTTTCTTCCTCTCAGTACTCCTCCTACCTTAGCTCCTCCTACACATCACCCTTCCTGTTAAAATGAAACTTTTCTCTCAAAATACAATTAGAGCATAATTATGCCAATTTGTACCAGTGAGGTACAAGATAGTCCTAATACCCAGTCCATCATTTTGTTGACTAACCAGCACCTCTGTCATCTATCCTAACTAAAACACTTAGTTCTGAACCTGGCTTTTTCCTTGGCTTTAGGATGAATGTCAGCTGACGACCATCCACTCAAATCTTTTCTCTTACGGTAAATAGCTATAAGTTTTCAACCCCGTCAGAAATCCAGAATGACTGAGTTAACTATAATTGTGGGAAGCACAAAGCATAGCTTCTAAAACTTAGCCAATTTATAGAGACCTCTGAACACCTGAAAAGCCCCTATACTACCGAACGTTGGAGCATCAAATCTTCAGCCTTCTGGCCCAGAATCATCTGACAGACCTTGGTGATGCAGGATTATTAAGGACTGATTACTCTGTCTAGGCAGATATAATCAGTCGACTATTCTGCATGTGTGTCCTTTTCTGGACAGTAATTTGTCTGTAGATGGAGAGAGGCAATTCTTGCCTAGTGGCTGTTACCACACAACTGGAGTAACTCCAAGGATGCTCAATTTCTTCTTAGAATCCACGACAGGAAGCTGTCAGGAGCAGACAGGTCTCTAATCAATATGAACATTAATATATAAATATTTGTAGCATCAGTTCTATGGACTTCTGATGTTTTGAAAACCAACTATCCATGTAAGGTAACCTGGACTGTTTTCTGTTAACTCCTCTCGGCTATTTCTAAGTAAAATGTGGAAAGCACCCTAACAATAAACTCAAAAATATGAATTTGCTATAGTCCCTTAACTCATAGGTTAACCATCCCAAATCAGTTAAAAAAGGGCTGGGTCTAGGCATTGTATTCCTAAATGTGTTATACAGGCACAATGCCCATGAGTGTATCAATATTCATCTCATTTTTATATTAATAAGAGGCTCGTACCAATGAAAACCTTAAATTTGAGATCAAAGTAAATTTTGTACCATTTAAGAATTTATAACTTCATCTTGATAATAAGTATACAGATTTCTACCAGTAGGTTATGGCTATGCAATAAGCCCTAGCTAGTCTTCCCTGTTCCAACAAAACCACTACTTGTCCCTAGAAAGACAGACCATTATTAACCACATTAGTCCCCAAGCTCAGGGAATAGGGGCGCTGACTCTTCTTTAACTTCTTCAAGCTGATTAAGGGCGTTGAGATTTTAGAAGAGGGGTGGTGGGGGAGAGTAAGTTGATAAGCCTCTGATGCTGTGTCTTCACTGAATCCAGATGGAATTCCAGGACATCAGAGGTTTGGGCAGGTCTGCTCAGTATGCTTGATGAGTAGATACACCAAGGCTGTGTATTCTGCAATATACAATTCTCAGAACAAGTTTTAGTATCAAGAAAAAAAAAATTTTCCACCCCCAGGGCGCTGACTTTTTTTTTTAAAGATGTTGGTTCTGAAGACTTTTTTTTTCCCCCGCTTCTTAAAATTGGTTGTAGTATTTACGTTTCAGATTTTATCCCCTTAGCCTACTTCCTCCCACCACCCAGAAACCTATCCCATCCCCCTCCTCATGCTTCTATGAGGCAGTGACCACACCTACCCCCCGCACGATCCCCTCCCCGCCCTCACATCCCCCCCCCACTGTGTGTTCATTCATTCATTTTTCATTCTTTTTTTTTTTTTATGGGACCAAGAAACTCCTCTCCCACCTATGTCTGACAGGGCCATCCTCCCCTACATATACCTCTGGAGTCTTGGGTCCCTCCCTATGTGTTCCCAGGCTGGTGGTTTAGACCCTGGGGGGCTCTGGTTGTTTGGTATTGTTGCTTTCTACCTGGGGTCAATAACCCTTTCTGCTCCTTCAGTCCTCTCACTAAGTTCTCCATTGGGAAACCCCTGATCATATCAGTGGTTAATTGTGAACATTGTCCTCTGAGTGTTTTAGTCTTTGGCTGACCTCTAAGGAGACAGCTATATCATGTTCCTCACATTATGCACTTCCAGCCATCCACAACAGTGTTTAGATTAGGTGGCTGTACATGCGGTGAATACCCAGGTGGAAAGGTCTCCTGATGGCCCCTCCTTCAGTTTCTGTTCCATGTTTTGTTTCCCTATTTGCTCCCTTGAGCATTTTTATTTCTCGTTCTAAGTAGAACTGAGGCATCCCTTCTTGGTCTTCCTTCTTCCATGAGCTTCATGTGGTCTGTGGGTTGAGCCTTCGATAATCCAAGCTTTTGGGCTAACATCCGTGGAGATATGTTTGTGTAACTCTCTTCTTTTGGGGTTTTTGGAAGATTACTTTCTTGCTTTTTCTAGGTTGTAGTTTCCCTCCTTGTGTTGGAGTTTTCCACCAATTATTCTTTGAAGTGCTGGATTTGTGTTGAGATACTGTGTAAATTTGGATTTGTCATGGAATATTTTGGTTTCTCCATCAATAATGATTGACAGTTTTGCTGGGTATAGTAGTCTGGGCTGGCATTTGTGTTCTCTTAGGGTCTGTATGATATCGGTCCAGGATCTTCTGGCTTTTATGGTCTCTGGTGAGAAGTCTGGTGTAATTCTTATAGGTCTGCCTTTATATGTTACTTTGCCTTTTTCCCTTACTGCTTTTAGTATTTTTTCTTTGTTTTGTACATTTGATGTTTTGACTATTATATGGCGGGAAGTATTTCTTTTCTGGTCTAAACTATTTGGAGTTCTGTAAGCTTCTTGTATATTTATGGACATCTCTTTCTTTAGGTTAGGGACGTTTTCCTCTATAATTTTGTTGAGGATATTTACTGGTCCTTTTAGTTGGGAGTCTTCCCCCTCATCTATACCTATTATCCTTAGGTTTGGCCTTCTCATTGTGTCTTGGATTTCTTGTATATTTTGGGTTAGTAGCCTTTTGTATTTTGCATTTTCTTTGACAGTTGTGTCAATGTTTTCCATGGTATGTTCTGCACATGAGATTCTCTCTTCCATCTCTTGTATTCTGTTGGTGATACTTGTGTCTATGACTCCTGATCTTTTTTTTAGGTTTTCTATCTCCAGGGTATTGTCCCTTTGTGATTTCTTTATTGTTTCTACTTCCATTTTTAGATCCTGCATGGTTCTGTTTAATTCCTTTTCCCGTTTGGTTGCATTTTCTTGAAATTCCTTAAGTGATTTTTGTGTTTCCTCTTTAAGGGTTTCTATCTGTCTACCAGTGCTCTCCTTAAGTTCTTTGAGAGTGTTATTTATGTCTTTCTTAAAGCCCTCTATCATCATCATGAGAAGTGATTTTAATTCTGATTCCTGCTTTTCTGGTGTGATGGGGTGTTCAGGGCTTGCTCTGATGGGGGAGCTGGGTTCTGATGATGCCATGTAACTTTGGTTTCTGTTGCTTACATTCTTGCTCTTGCCTTTTGCCATCTGGTTAACTCTAGTGCTGCCTGTACTTGCTGTCTCTGACTGAAGCCTGTCTTTCTAGTTATCTAGCTTGTGTCTGATCTCCTAGGGGTCCAGATGTCTCTGTGATCTTTTCCAGCTGCACTGATTATAGTGGTACCTCTAGGATGCCTCAGGATATGTTGCCTCCAAGGTAGTAGTCCAGCTAGGTGTCTGCTGTTCTGGGTGCAGTGTCTCCTCTAGAATATCTCAGGATACGTTGTCTGAAGCTCTGAGTTCATTTGTTCCTCTGTGGATCTGGATTGAGTGGAACTTCCAGTATGTCTCAGGTGGAATCCGGGGTCCACACAACAGCAGACCTGGCAGAGGTCTGATCTAGGCCTCAGATCTGAGAACTAGTTTCTAAGACACTGTCCAAATTAGAGCGCCTGGGATCCCTGCTTCCTCTGGGTTCTTGGAGGTTGGGGGCAGAGCTGCCACCCAAGGTCTGCTCAGTGCTCTGGCCCAGACCGGAAGGAACCAGTGTTCCGGGCCAGGAGTAACTTCCTGGGTCCTTTTGGTTCCCAGTTACTCTCTGTTTAGGGCGGGCCCTGCTGTCTGCTTACCTAAGATACTGCCTGAGTTCAAGCACCTGGGATCCCTGTTTCCTCTGGGTTCTTGGATGTTGGGGGCAGAGCTGCCACCCAAGATCTGCTCAGTGCTTTGGCCCAGACAGGAAGGAACCAGTGTTCCAGGCCAGGAGTGACTTCCTGGGTCCTTTTGGTTCCCAGTTACTCCCTGTTTAGGGCGGGCCCTGCTGTCTGCTTACCTAAGATACTGCCTGAGTTCGAGCACCTGGGATCCCTGCTTCCTCTGGGTTCTTAGATATTGGGGGCAGAGCTGCCACCCAAGATCTGCTCAGTGTTCTGGCCCAGACAGGAAGGAACCAGTGTTCCAGGCCGGGAGTGACTTCCTGGGTCCTTTTGGTTCCCAGTTACTCCCTGTTTAGGGCAGGTCCTGCTGTCTGCTTACCTAGGATACTGCCTGAGTTCCAGTGCCTGGGATCCCTGTTTCCTCTGGGTTCTTGGATGTTGGGGGCAGAGCTGCCACCCAAGATCTGCTGACATCAACATTTTCTGGACACACTTTTAAAATTAGCACACAAACCACGAATACTCTGAGCCAGAGAAAGCTTTGCCATTCCCATGGATTAGAGAGACATTATGACCCTTGACATGGCTGTGTTCATGTCAACAACATACATCCACTCAATACTTTATCCGTTCCCCATACCTACCATCCTTTCTCCATCCTGAAATTCTTCACTAGATAATTACTAGTATGGAGAAAAGATATGCTTATTTCCTCTTGTATTGGCTTTGATAAAATAAATAGTTTTTAATGGCTGTCAATTTCCAGCTTGGTGTCTGATATACTAGACTCTTGGAAACTGCCATTACATCCTAGCTTGTTGAAAATTGCATGTTCCTTGATCTCTGCTGCTATATATATATCCGTTGATTCTGAATCAACACATCTACTGAACTGACCCACTGTGGCCTACCATCTTCTAGACAATGGCAGAGGAGGATTAAGGGAGATCCGGGGAATTTTCATTTTTCCTTCCGTGATTATCAAACTTAATTGAACATGTATTTATGGAAAGCTATTAAATAACAGACACCTGAAATATAACAGAACTCAGCAGAACCTGTCTGAAATAACCCAGGAACCTGTGTTACTATTAATACTTTTCCTATTCCACAGCTCTGGCAGGCATCATTAATCAATCACAGAACTCTATACTATTCAGATGATATATACAATTCTTCTCAACACCACAAATTGCTATTGATAGTTGATGGTAACAGGAGCTCAACCTGCTGTGTACAATCAAGGTTTAGAATAGGTCTGAGTTTCCTGTAGTAAACAAATTATATGGCCTTTACCAAACCCATTATTGTCAGTGCCTGAAGAAGATGCTGAGACAATTACAGAGATTCAGAATTCTTTGCCTTACCACTCCAAGCCCTTGTGACTCTTTAGTGAATGAGAACATAGTAAAATGTAATCAAGCCTTTGGTATGGGCAACTTAGACCTGGGCAGCAAAGACTAGAAAAATGTCTTGTGTCTTTAGTAAAGTCTCTGGACTTTGATTTCCATGTTTATGAAATCTAACATTAAATAGATGAATTGTCAGGTCACTTTTGCCTTATGCTATTGGATTCTGGTGCTGGGACTAAGGAAAGTGTAGCAAGAAGAACTTTATTGTCTAATTTCTCTCTCTCTCTCTCTCTCTCTCTCTCTCTCTCTCTCTCTCTCTCTCTCTGTCTCTCTCTGTCTCTCTCTCTGGTTTTTTGAGACAGGGTTTCGCTGTGTAGCCCTGGCTGTCCTGGAACTCATTCTGTAGACCAAGCTGGCCTGGAACTCAGAAATCCACCTGCCTCTGCCTCCCAAGTGCTGGGATTAAAGGTGTGTGCCACTACTGCCCAGCTATTATCTAGTTTCTAAAAAATAACAGCTGAAGATTTTGGTGATACATATTTGGTAGACAAACTAATATTTGAGTGCCTATTGTGTGGCTGGAAACTTTATGCTTTATAATCTTTCATTTCATTCCTAAGAACTATGCCAGTGTCATTGTGTCCATTTTTCAGATGTGAAAATCTACTTGGAAACATTGAATTAAACAGCCTTAGGTAACTTAACAATCAAAACGTTCTGGAATTCCAATATCTTTTTGATTCCAAAATCTATTCTTTCTAATATTGCCAATTTCAAAATCACTCAAACACATTCTAGAGAGGGAGTAAGACTGGGATCTTATATGGTGCTGAGTCATACGTTATTGTCAATATTCATCATCCTGCTCTATAGAAATAGAAGTTTCCCATGCTCAGCCTAATGGCTCACTCACAGGTAGTCCTTCACATCAGCTATTTTTTGAGCAAATTTGTTTTGCTCGCACATATTCCTCCAGGCACCCACTGGGTCAGGTGTACTGACCCTTGCTGATCTCTTAATCCAGAACTGTACTTAGCTTGGCAGGTTATTCAGAAGCATCTGTGGCTTTTGGAAATAGAGCACTCCTTCCCTCTAGCAACCTAAAGCTTCAGCAAAACAGTGAAAATCCCTGTCTCAGTTTTTGAAATCTGTGCACATACAAAAGCCAGCCAAGTTGCTGTCCTGTTACTCATATGGTCTTACCACCTCCTCTATGATGCCTTTCTCCCCCTTGCTCCTGTTTTCTTGTGGGTTTTCTTAGAGCCTACAAAAGCATCATCCCACTTTGGTAGACAGAAGAGCAAAAAATAAATGAGTGTTTAGAGGGCTTTCATTTGAGAGGTGTCTGGAGATGAATGATTTGAAGTTTCTTGTGTTAATAGTGTCTGCCTGTCACACAGATCTCAGATGTTGGGGGTTGTCTATTCTTTTTACACTATAAAGAGTGATAAAGAATGAAGAGTTTCTCTGAATAAGGACTTTCTGTTGGTGGTGTACTTTCGACACTTTGAAGGATGGGTTTATTTTCAGTTTTTAAATGATAGCCTCATTATATGTGCCCTGTTGCTGGTCTTCACCTGAAGCAGAAGTAGTTAAGCCCTGCTGTGACTATGCTGCATCCCTGTGGCCACTTTGTCCCGCTGAGTAGATAGATTTGATGCTAAAAGGAGCCAGAAGCTCAGAGAATGAAACGAGGCATCTGGAGTGACCAGAATTGAGAATGGCAGAAATGCTCCGAAGCCACAGACTCAAGGCTGACTTTGTACTGCAGCAGATGTGACCTTCCCTAAGCACAGACAGCTTTCCTGCAGCAGCACCCACCAACCCTACATCACCAGCGCTGGTCAGTGCTATCATAGCTGGGACACACTGCAAGCTGTCTTGTTCACTCTGAAGGCACAAACACTCTGGAAGGATGGATGGTATCGCATCTATAAGTGATCGTGGCAATGCCTACCTCGGGAGTCAGCCTGTGGCTCTAGAAAGGTTCTCACCTGCACAATTCTGTGCTTCTCAAAGGATCTAAGTCATACCTGAGACTTCTTCTGGTTGATGTTCCAGAAGAAATCAAGGGTTAGAAACACATGATCTCAAACTTTCTTTCAGGATTTCTTACTGGTTGCCTTAAGGAAAACACTCACACTTTGTCAAAGTAACTATCTGGTAGTGTTGATTTAAAATGTGTTTTGAAACTAAGCAAATTCATATACAAATAAGATAAATAAAACAAATAAAACAGATAGAGCCCTCTGTCCACTCAATTTTCCCCAAGGACAGAGTCTTACTGTAGTGCAAGTTCCCAACTAGAAAGCAGACTTTGATAAACTCAAAATAAGAGTACATTTTCTATCACTACCAAAAAGCTTTGACTAATGTCCTTTAATAACCCAACCAACTTTTTTCCTATCCTTTTTTGCCTCTTCCTTTATCCATAGGAATCGCTACTCTGCTTTCATTTCAGGAATGTAACATAAAGGAGCTCTTGCATAGCCAGTTCTCTAGTTGCCCATTCACATCTATGGTTGATTGCATTGCCAAATAGCATTCCAAGACCGAAATGACTCACACTTTAATAACTCATCTCCAGACATCTTAGATCATTTCTAGTTTGGAACTGTAAAAAAAAAAAAATGTGCTGTAAACATATGTGATTGGACTTTTGTGTAAAGTGCATTGCTGTCTCCTTCACATGAGTGCCCTGAATTGAAGCTGCTTGGCTGTCTGGTCACTGTATGGTTAATTTTTAAAGACAGTGCTAACTTTATACATATCTACCAACAAGGTGATCCAGTTTCTCGTATCATCCCTGATAGTTGGTGTTGCCAGGGTGTTTTATTTTAGAAAATTTGACAGGTACGAAAGGACATCTTATTGTGGTTTTAATTTGCATTTCTTAATTGATAAGGAGGATGAAGATTCTTTCATGTGTTCCTTACCACCCATTTCTCCTCTGGGATGGGAGAACTTCTGTGTTATTTGCCCACTTTCAGAATGAATTGTTTGTTTGTAGATATTAAGGTTTGAGTCTTTTCCAAACTGCAGAGTATATTCTTTTGATGGGTAAGTGGCTTACAAATATCTTCTCTAAATCCATAGCTTGTCTTTTTCATCCTTTTAACAATATCCTTCCCTGAAGAGATTTCTTTTCAGTCTGAAAAAAATCTAATTTAGTTTTAATTTTTCCCATTATGAATCCCAATCCTTATTTTAGGTCTGGAAACCTTTAAAAATATCTTTATTTAATTATGTCTAGTCAAGCTGACAATAAAGATGAACCATCATTTACCCTCAGCTACTGGAGACCTTTTGGGGAACTTGAATGTCTACCCAGCCTGGGCAGTAAGGAGACAATCCTCCTACCAGGATGGTGCCACAAGGAGAAGAGTGAAGAGACAGAACTCTTACCACCACTCAGTAGCAAAGAGGTGGAGCGGTCAAGGAGATAGACCCTAGCAAGAAGAAATAGGAAAGTCTTTGATCATTGCCCTGAAGGTCCTTGCCTTGGTCTTTGTCCTCTGCCTTCTGCTTTTCATATATTTCTCCTACAGTGGTCTGACACTTCTAAGACACAAAGTGAAACAAATCTTTTCTCTTCTCAGTTGTTTATATCAGGTATTATTTTTCATACTGATGCTGATGTAACAGAGTCACCATTAGAGAGGTGTCAGTGAGAACCATTACAATTAAAACCCCTGTCCCACCTAACAGTATCAAGGAGACTCCTTTCATGGGTGTTAACTGGTACTGAAACTGGAGATGTGGTTTTTGAAACCATATGGAAGTAATGGGACACTGCCTCCCTGCCAACATGGTAAATAAATGCAGTTAAAATAGCAACTTGCAGTAGGAGTCACAGGCTCATAGTATAATCTAAAAATGTTTCTGCTTATTGTTTCAATAGAAGAATCACTTGTCATATTAAGAACATAAAATATTTCAAACTAAATGAAAAATTGCAAACTGTCAACACCAACATGACAAAAAATAGACCCAACAAAGATTTAAAAGCATCCATGATACCACACTTTAACAAGCAATTATGAACATGATTGAATAAAAGAAAAAAATTAGAAAAACCTTACAAAGGAAAATTTAAAAGAATCAATTGGGGATGATACACTCAACATGCAATACATTTGTATTAAAACTCTAAGAATCAAATGGAAATTTTGAAAGGACTGAAAATACAGTAGCTGCCATAGAAAGCTCACTGAATGTATTCAGCTTTAGAATGGAGGAGACAGATGAAATAACCTGTGGTGGATGATAAGACAATAGAAAGTAGAACATCAGAGAGGAAACAGATAGGAAGACTCTAAACAGAGGCAAGCCTACAAGAGGAAAAATATGGAAATATAATTAGCTTTGAAGTGTAAGTGGTTGGAAAACTTTGAGGGTAGTGGGTTTGACTGAGGTGACATGTAGATTTTGTTTTATTTATTATTATTTTTTTACTTATTCACTTTGCATTCTACTTACTATTCCCTACCCCAATTCTTCCCCCAACCCTCTTCTCCTTGTCAACGTGAAGATTTATGTGACTAAAAGTCAAGCTTCTATTTTCCTCTCTGAATGTCTTCCCTTGTGGCTGCCAGGGAGATTGGTCTACTACTGCAGACTCTCCTTGCCCAAAAATCAAGGTGGAAAAAAAAATCACTGGTGAAATCAAAAGAGAATAAAAATATATTCCTTCTTATCTTAAATATGAATCTCAGTCTGGCAGAATCATCGAGCAGAAGCAGAGACATTTAAGATGTACTGACTCTAAGATCTATAACTGCTAGGGCGTGTTTCTCATTTTTGCATCCAAGCTTTCTAAACTCCTCCTATGATCGCTTCTTTAAGAAGCACAGGTTTGTCGTGCACCACATTCCTTGGCCACTTCCACTGCTATAACATCCACAGTTGCTTGTAAGGTTAACAACATGAATTATTGAAGAGAGAAGAAGAGACTGTCTAATCTACTTCCTCCAGAAGACACCCACATATCATAAAATGTCAGAACGGCAAAAACAGAGACAATAAATGAAGAACTCTTCTTAGCTGTGCCCTTCCCCTAGGCCTGAGCAGGCCTGCAAAGACATTTACCACAATAGACCAAGCAACAGTAGGACCTAGAAAGATGCATTGCATTACCAGTCTTGGCACCTTGGAGCCTGCTACCTGAGCTAAGAAGAATGGACTGCCTGCTGAGCTAGCCTTGACACATTCCGGGGATTGCTATCTCCTTACCCAGCCCCTGGGCTGAACTGAGAAGAGACTATGGGGGGTGAGGCTTCCCCTTTATATGTGAAAGCAAATTATTAAACTTCGGGCCTTGATCAGAATACTTTGTCTTGGCCCCACGTTTCTCTCGCCCTCCATTCCCGTTCATTCCTAGGCTTCCACTCAGGAGAACCCGGTTTCCTATAGCTGCAGGAGAACCCGGTTTCCTATAGCTGCAGGCAGCTACACTTAGCCAGCAAAGCAACAAGGATAATCTCTCAGAATGCACCTCTGACCCTACATATATGTTCCATACAAAACATAACAAATATGGAATATAGGAAACAGAAGAGTTCTTCAAAGAACCTTCAACAACTCAACTCTATTAGATATTTAAAAATATTTATCCACTTTACATCCCAATATCAGCCCCCTCTCTTCTCAGTGCCCCCTCATGCAGATCCCCTCCTCCTTTGAGAAGGTTTCAATCACATCTTGTGGGCAAGGGAAGAATTACTGTAGTCTCCTGCTCCACAAAAAGTTCCAAAATGGTGGTGCTAGCAAAAAACTCTCTGTGCAGAACACTTTCTCCTCAATTCTAATAATAGATATGAAATCCTGGGAAAATGAAAACAAAAAGATTCTGGACTAGCCAGCAGAATGTGTAACCGGAAAAGTCAGTTTGAGCCTCTACCTTCCTCCTTGTTCTAGAGACTAGAGAGTTCCTGGGGACAGATGGAAGTTCACTAGTGCTATGAAATATAATATGATGGTGGCAGGAGGAAAGGGGTACCTGGCAGGCTCATTCCAATGTGTCTCCTTGAGAAATTATGATATGTGACAGACCTGATATAAGGAAAGTTTGTTATGGGGAAAGGGAACTTGGAAAAGGGATAGAGGCAGAGGTAGGGGTGGGGGGCTAGAGAAGGACAGAAAGAAAAAGAGCCCTGCTGAGAACATGTTGATAACAGAAAGAAAGCTAGAGAGAATGAGAAGGGAGGGAAGGGAGAGAAGAAGGAAGAGAGGAAAAAAAGAAAGAGGAGAAGGGAGGAATGAGGAGGAATAAGAGAAGGAGAAGGGTCGGGGTGGTTAGTGAACAGTCCTCTTATACACTGCCAGGCCATGCACATCTGGCAGCTGCGCAGGTAATAATGGCTGTCAATGTGACACAAGCTGCTGCTTGGCCACCTTTGGGCGGAGCCTAGTGGAATTGTCTGTATGATTTCTATGAATGTGTCTAGGCTGAGGAAAATTGAAGGGAGGAAGTTGTTCTTGAAGATTTTTGGTACTTTCAGAGCCCCTTTCTCCCTGCTGATACCAGCAACATTCCCTATCCCACAGTGTCCATTTATTTCCTGGCTAACCCTAGTCAATGGCTCACTATCTCTAGGTGTGATCTCTATGGGTAGAAATATTGGAATCCTGCAGATCTTTGATGATTCACTCATTTCTACAGTGAGAACTTTCCCATTTTCTCTCTTCTGCTCCAGAATGTTGTGGTCAGGAAGGCAGCTCAGTGAGGAAATCCAGATTCATGTGCTCTGTCAAGCTTTACCAGACAATGTGTGTATTAATAGAGTTCAGCTGCCTTATCTGCAAGAGGCAAGCTCCTGAGGATGGAATTTCAGAGGCAGTGCAGGGTAGAAGGTATTTGCATGTTGGCCTCAGCCCTCAACTTTTAAAAGGAAACCACCCTTCCTGCTAAGGCTTCAAGACTAACACTGTGCTGCCCTTGAAGAAAAGACAAGAAGTAGATTCAAAATAGCTAATCCTTTGGGAAAGCTCTGAAATAGAAACGAGAGTGAAAAATTGTAAGACTGATAAAGTTCAGCAAAATATTTGTGTGATTTTCCACATTGTTAAAAAAAATGAAAATATCAAAATCATTGAGGACATTCCATCTGAAAAGGACCTTAATAAGTTATGTTTCCACCTGCTTCATTTCACCTCCTTGGTGGTGTCCAATTTCCTGAACTCGACACATACGTCTCAACTTTTCAATGCTTTTATCCATCTATTCATCGACCACATATCATCATACTTGAGTGTTGGAATGAGCTGCTCCTATACATAGTTCATCAAATGGCTATGTAGGCGTGCCCCTGTATCTTCAATTGTTAATTGAAGCACCAAGTGCTGGCAGGGTATTTGGTATTGTCATTTCTATGTCCCATCACCTGCTTTCTACAAGTAAATATTTGTTACTTTCCCATATGCCCAAAAAAAGGGAAAAGCAAGCTTCTGTGGGGGGAGGTTACAGAAGGCCACATTGCCCTTTATCTGGCCAAAAGCAATACTAAAATATGGACTGGGCATAATCTTGCTACTGCTGTGCTCAGAATGGGTAAACTGTGGAACCTCTTCCACTATGCTAATAGCTTTTTTGTATGAGAAAGGAATGTGGCTTTTGTTAAATAAAGAGCTGGTAGCTGGAGCAAAGACAGAATGAACAGGCAGACAGAAACTCAGAGAGACACAGAAGGAAGACAGAGCTTGGTCTGGATGAAACCAGGAGGGAAAGAGAGAGAGCTATGAAGCAACAGAGAAGTCGGGTTATGTTAGAAGAGAGCTGAAAGACTGCTGCAGCAAAAAGGCCAACAGCCTTAAACTATATAAATGTCTTCATGTCTTTATTATTAAACCACAAACAGGACCTAGAAAGCCCTGTAATGTATGAATTATGAAAAGTGTTCTATTTCAATGTATCTGTTCCTGTTTATAGCATTAAATGAGGAACTCTAATTATTTTAACAAAATCACTGTCTGACAAAAATCAAAATTAAGAGAGATATAGGGAAAAGGGCTAGGTGGATACTCTCCAAAGCCATGTACAGATGTGTTAGCCAGCTGACTTCTTGTGATATCAACTTTAAAAATGTCCAATTAGCAACGCAAAACTATCATGTAAGCCATGCAGAAAGAATATTAATCCTTTATACAGTGCTATTGAAGAATGAAAAATTATAAAATCATTTTTATAGAATATATATATGCTTTTTAAGTTCTGTTAGGGACATGGAAAATTTTCTCTGAAACAAGCCAGGCCAGTTTCAGGAACTGGCTGTAAAAAATGAAAGTCATTCAGATGGCGAAACACAATGACCGGGCTGTGGCTCTATGACTGGTACAAGTGAGAAATAGTTAATAAATAGTTGGTAAATGACAGGGTAGGGCACAGTGACATGGTAAAGCCACATTTTTGAGAGAATGAGTATACTGAGTAATTTTCATGACTATAAACCATTCAGGGTGGGTTTCTCTGGAATGTTTCGCTATTCTTATGTTATATATCCTTGACAACCCCTCACTCCCCTTCCCACTCCCCTGGTTTGTGGTCTACCCCTTTAAAAACCCTCCTCAGACTGACTGGCTTGGTCAAACTCTACTCCTGTGCGAGTGTGCAGTTTGACTGCTGGCTGCCAGCTCTCTTCCCTAATAAACCTCTGCGGATTGCATCCAGGTACGGTGTCTTGGAGGTTGTGGGTGGTCACGACTTCCTGAGACTTGAGTCTGTCTCCCGAGTTTGGGGGTCTTCACTCTCTTTATGATAAAGCACAAGACAATTAAATAGAAGACTGTCAAGGAAATCTTCAACCTTGGAGAATAGTCAACATTACCCCTCCCAGTCCCTCTGTTGGTGTTGGTAAAACCCCACTTTAAAAAAGATATTTAGTTGGTTGGTTGGTTGAACTTTTGAGATAGATTCTTATTATGTGCCCTCATACTAACCTAGAACTTGCAATGCTCCTATCCCAGCATCCTAAGGGACAGGATTATAAGCGGGAGCCAACATTCTGGAATTGATAAAATTATCTTCACAAAACACAAAAACAGACTATCTCACTGTGAGCTTGAGTGACCAAAATCCCCAAATTATTAATTTATGTTTGTCATTGCCTGTGTTAAATCTCTTTAAGAATTCATAGGCCCATTTCATGGACTTTGCTAGAACATTTGTATGTTTTATACAAAATGAGTCCTCCTTAGAATACTTCCCCTCAGGTTCCCATTAACTTGTTTTAAAATTGTAATATCAAGCTGGGAGAGTCCAGTGGAATATATTAGTTAAATTTTTGTTTGTTCAGTTGAACCTAAAGTCTCCTCTGTTTTTAGGAGGACTCTCTAGAGTCTAGCTGCTGTTCTCTAAAGAATGTCTATACTTTTTTTCTATCTCTGTGAACACTGCAATTTCAAGAGATGCCATACAAGTAATAGATTGTGAATTGCAGGTAACTTTTATGTGTTGATCAGAGAGAAGCTGGGTACCTTATCCTTCATTTTCTCTAATTTGAAACTCAGCTCCCATGGAAAAATAACATATCTTTATTTTCTTGATCAGAAATCAACTTTAGAAGAATGAGGAGGCAAAGGTCTGTCTTAATTACCTTGTTAAGAATTTGGTTAAACTTAAAAATTAACTGCCCCAGGACACATCCTGGGAGGAGCACACCTACTTGATTATCCTGCTGGATTAACATTCAGAGGAAGAAGGGATTAACATTCCTCAGACCACAGGGAAGAGAACCCATGTGTGGGGATTGCCTAGAGCATATAGACACATTCCCCAAGATGGACCAACCCTTGACACTTACAGACAAGGGAGGTCCTTGCTACCTCACTCCCCAAAGACTAATCAGTTTAAAAGACACACTGTTCTGCCAATCATATTGTGCCTAGCACTGTTTCTGAGGGCTATGTGCTGCCCTCAGAGAACTCCTCTACCCCTGTGTGGGTTATGACTCTCAATCTCAGCCAGTTGATCCCAAAATAAAGCCTCTTGCTGTTTACATCAAGATGGGTGTCTTATGAGTTATTGGGTGGCTGTGATATCATGAGATGAGTGAGGGTCTCCCTTCTGGGGGGGTGTCTTTCAGTACATCCCTTAAACTGTATAAAAACTGCTTTTAACCTTAACTCAGGGTTCTCTTACCTACAATGCAAGGGAGCCCTGGTGCACCAGTATCATTAAACCTCATGTTGTTACAGCGAATCCCATCTGTGTGAGTTTCTGGGGGAGAGCATCCCCTGGTTTTGGATTTTACAGTCCAACAACCTTTGGGGTTTGGCACAGAAAGCTTGGTGTCTCATTCAAAGAGTGCACAAATTGTAGGGCTGCTCATTGCTTACAGTACTGGCCTCTTAAGCACAGATGCTGCATTGTAGTGACTAAAGATTGTCATTCAGCCTTCTTGTTTCATTAGAAAAGACTGCCTCTTGGATAGGACATCTTCTCTTATTGAAAGGAAAGCAAGGGAACAATGCTGATGCCAGTCAGTTGAGCAGCTAAGTCCGCCAAACAAAGATCAGCAAGCGATATCCTTCTTGCTTGGCACTCTGCCACTTGCTTGTGAAAGGTCACTGGGTGGCATTTTAGTGAAGTTAGTGCAGATGTCTTAACCCAAGTATTGACAAAATGAAACAGAACCAAAATGGAGAGGAGTGAGTTGAGAGTTGTATGTATAGATAACCAATATTCTGCTAAAGCTAAATCCTTCCTTTTAAAATTGCATTATGTACAAAGAATGGAAAAAAAGAAAAAGATGATTGTACCAACTATCTGCCATTGAATATATCCAGAATGAAATTCAAGTCTTGGTATGAAAATAAATTAAATTACATCAATAATCTGAATGGGATAGCTTTGTCTGAAGGATAAACTATTCTATTTTGACACCAGGGATTTGTTCCTCAAAAATTCAGATATAGGATCACTTGCAGCCCTGATAGAAGGCCACTGACTCATTCTGAAAATGAAGGGACCTTCATGCCTCAGTCCCAAGCAAGATGTCTCAGTGTTCTTACCAGCCCACTCCCAAGTAGACTTATAATGACAGATTGCCAATCATCGAGGTGGCCATTATGTCATTCTCTTACCAGGAGGCCTGGTTTTGGGTTAAAATACTAACTCTGCACAAGAAATGGTCCAGATTCCTCCAGGTTCTTTGTGAATTTCTAAGTGGTTACACTTGATGAATAAAGGAGACTTTGAAGCAATAAGTCTATTGCCCAGGCACAGCAGCAAAAAGTTGTAAAGCCTTTTAGTTTACTTTGGGCCCTATA
This sequence comes from Arvicanthis niloticus, assembly GCF_011762505.2. Taxonomy (NCBI): domain Eukaryota; kingdom Metazoa; phylum Chordata; class Mammalia; order Rodentia; family Muridae; genus Arvicanthis; species Arvicanthis niloticus. The sequence goes on along the minus strand of NC_047660.1, from coordinate 68,096,478 downwards.
GCATTTCAGATGGTTCCCCAATTTTAAGTCCTGCTCCATAGACTGTGCTAGAAAACTGGAAGAAGAAAGGTCACTAAATCTCCCAAACTCCTATATGCTATTTGTTTACATTTTGTTCTGAATTATAAACCCTCTGAAGGCAGAGTTAGGTTTAAGCCTTCTCCAGTTTCTTTTCTTACAAAGTACACTAAATTATAGCTTCCAAGGGATGCTAATGTTCATTTTGCCTTCTCTTAGTAATTGCACATGTGAAAAGATGGACCATTTATTGAGCTCATATAATATGATAGTGAAACTTAAAAGTGAGAAGCAGGCATGAATCAGATTCTTTTTTTTTTTTTTTTTTTTTTTTTTTTTTTTTTTTTTTTTTTTTGGAACAAAATCAGTCTTTGTGGCTTCAACCCCTTTTTCCAAGTGAGCTCATAAGGAATGTAGTCACTGTCAGTGTGCTTTCTATTGCTGTGCTAAAACAACTTGGATAGGAAAGGGGTTATTTCAGCATGCACCTCCTAGAGGGAAGTTAGGGAAGGCACTTAAAGAAGGAATCTGGAGACAGAAACTGAAGCAGGGACCTTGGAGAAGTGCTGGTCTACATGAGTTGCTCAGACTGCTTTCTTATACCATTGAGGACCACTCATCCAGAGATGTCACTGCCTACACTGAACTAGGCCTGCTGCGACCAATCATTAAACATGTAAATGCCCTCGACAAACTTGCCTACAGGCAGTCTGATGGAGAAAATACCTTGATTAAGGTTTCCTTTATCAAAATGACTTTAATGGGTATCAAGTTGAAAACCAAATAAAAACTAACCATCAAGCATAAAATATCCCCCATCTCAATATTCTGAGTAGAATTGAAGGTATCTTGTCATGTGACCTTTGTGTCCCAGAAAATTAGTGCCACTGTTGCATTGGTTTGACTTTCCTTACATTATATCAGAGGTTCTCAGACCTGGGGCTACTTTAGTCATTCCATGACAGGGACATTTAGAAACATCTAAGATGTTTTCTGTTGTCACAGCTGGAAAAGGGTGTGAGGTTGGCATCTAGTGAATAGAGGTCAGATATGATGCTAAACATTTTACAGATCACACAACAGTTCCTTACCATATGTCAAGATGTCATGGCTCGAGCATTCTGTCACATGACTCTTAATATTTAGCAATCTTTTAATATATCCTGTGGAGTGACTAGAGGAGGGTTTACAGGAGAGGAAAGGTGAATGTGCTTGATAGTTTTGTGTCAACTTGATACAGAGTAAAGTAATCTTAAAGAAGGGAACCTCAATTTAAAAAATAATGCCCTCAAAAGATTGGACTGCAGACACTCCTGGAAGGCATTTTCTTAATGAGGGATTAATGCGGGAGGACCCAAGCCATTATAAGTGGTGCCATACCTAGGCTGGCAACCCTGTGTTCTATAATAAAGCCGGTTGTGCCTGCCATTAAGAGCAAGCCAGTAATCAGCACGTGGTGGTCTCTGCATCAGCTCCTTCTTCCAGGTTCCTGTCCTGCTTGAGTTCCTGCCCAGATTTCCTTTGGTGATGAATAGTCCTGTGGAAGTCTAAGCCCTCCCCAAGTTGCTTTGAACATAATGTTTCATCACAGCAATAGTAACCCTACCTAGAGTAGTGAATAAGTAGAAGAGTATCCCAGAAATAAATTGCAATTGCACCTGAACAGGCAGGTACCAACCTAGAATATTGAGAGAACTCTGAGGAAACCAGCCTACTCTAAAAAGAATCCATACTGGGGAATACTGAGAAGAAGTTTGACATTCTACTTTGGAAGACATCAAATATATTATGTTAAAGAGCTGGCATGAGCTTTGGTATTTAACAATGCAGAACTGACATCTCTAAAGTAAGTGGTGGAAATGTTACAGTTGTCATAAGGGTATCATTGTACATTATACAGACTGGCAATAAAAAATCAGGAGACTTTGGCAATTTAGGTTATCACAATAATTTAAATATATGAGCCCAAATTAAAAGACAATAATAATAATAATAATAATAATAATAATAATAATAATAATAACATATCCCAAAGAATGAATCCTTTGGCTATTGTTCAAGGAGTTTAGTGATAAAGGGATATGGAAATGGGAAGGCTGGACCCAAAGTTTGGGAATGCATAGGAGATGAAGTCCCAGGTAGGATATGAACCAACCACAAGACAATAATAAACAGTAAAGAAGGGCACCTGAATTAAAATTAAGAGTGAAGTATTATCTAATCCAGCAGGCAAATAGAAATAAGCCACACCCCTTTTCTGAACATTTGCCATTAGAATTCTCACCTCTTATTTTTCTCTTTACTTCTCAATTGAGGCCCATCTTGGAGTCCCAATAAAATGCATGTTTCTGATTGATACAGCCATGGTCAATACATGAAAAGAGCAAAAGATGACTGGACATGTACTCTAGGAGAATACAAAGGTATTTGGATCTAAGGAGACATGAATACTTACAAAGACTAGAGGTAGACCATAGGTTAGAGATAGAGCCTAGACCGTGGCAGTCTTGGATTAAATATATTACAATAGAAGATATGACTTTTAGCTACCTTTCCATCATTGCAACAAAATGTGAGATGTTTATTTTATAAAGAGACAGCGCTTACCTTGGCTCACCATCTTAGAGATTACACTCCATTATATTTTGGCCTTGCTTCAGAGCTATAGAAAGGCAGTAGTGCATCACGGCAGGAATTCACAATGAAGCAAAACTTTCTTGCACCATGATCCAAGGAGGAAAGAAAAGGGAGACAAAGTCCCACAATCCCACTTAAGAACTCACATCAATGATTTAGGGACCTTTATTAAGCCCTGCCTCTGAAGGGCACACTAGTTCTCTAAGTATTATGTTGGAGTACCAAGTATTTAACATGTGGGTCTTTGGAAAATATTCGTGTCTAAACCACAGCAGTTTGTAAAAGGAAGAGTGAATTAACAACTTTCAACATTCAAGACTAGGGTCCTTTAATAAAACAGTAGACATGCAAGTGGTTTCAACAGCTTAGCTCTACCATCTAATGTAGATTATGTCTGAATTGGAAGAGGAAGGGGGAAATCTCCTTTCCAACACCAGAGCATTGTGGGAAGAGGACATGGGAGGGAGGAACAAAATAAGTCTATGCACATTACAACTTTCCTCTTTCACCCCGATCCCTGACAGTTAGGCTAATGGATAAGTGAAGCTAAGACTGAAGGAGACATTGTACCTTTTAAGCTTCACCGTATTTTTGTGTGAGCGTGATAGGTTACACACTAGCTTAGATTCTATCTTGGAAGCTGTTCAAGATTCTTCCAGGCTCCAGGCAGTCTCCCAGAGGAATTGAGACCAAATGGGGATCTCAGCTAGGCTACATAGGAATCCTCAATTAAGCTGTATGGACAGTGTGACTGACAGTTAAGGAGCATGATCACAACCTTTCTGAGACAAAAAGAGAACAACCATCAACTTAGGCATCTGGGTCATCATAGCAAACAACACCAGTAGGCAGAAGGCAGTCACCAGACATCGTTCATGAGGACCCAACTTCTTCTGTACTTCTCTAGACTCATGTAAAGCCACAGGAAAGAAACAGAGTGGCAGATGGTTGACAGCTGTCTGAGAAACTGAATGATTTTATTTAATATAGACTCAGTATGATCTAGGAGAGCTATTTATAAGATTGGATTATCTCAGAATTTGATCATACAATTAAATAATTTTCTCCTGTGCTTTAAGGTTGGGCAGAAGGCCAGGCATCTTAGAGACAAAAATAAAAAAATATTATGGTTTTTCTTCATTTGTGAAAGCTACTAAGATAATTAAAATTACAACGATCCTATAAAGTGCTTAGCTACATGCTAGATCTCTAGAAGGTGACTGGTAACTAAGCACGTTAAATGCGTTAAGTAAGGTCTAATAAAAAAAAAGCAATTGGAATTGGCAGTTAAGAAAATATTTTCACTTGTGGGCATTTTTAGTGGTGATGTATTTGTTCTAGTGGACTTTTTACAGTTTGAGTTAAAGAGTATGTTCAGCTAACCCATGAAGATAATTGTGCTGCAACGTCCTACCATACAGGGCTCTTATTCTACAGGAAGACAGAAGGGAAGGAATAGAAGACAAAACTGAGATACTGCCTTGTCAGCCCCCAATTTTGTCATCCATTAGGGCTAAGTACCCCTTAAGGAATCTTAAATCCTACTTTTGGAAACTGACTTCAAAGTAATTACCTTGGTGATAATGGGTTTTTTGCTAAGTGAAAAATGGAAGATAAACATAAAGAAAATATCGTGTCTCCCAAAGTTGTACCCAAGGACTTTTTTTAGTCAAAGATGGTCATGAGAAAGCTGAATTCATTCCACAAACCCTAAAACTGTGGTTTTTGAATGGATTTTCACCACTTCATAGACTGGAAGGACTCTTGATTTTCTAAAAGACCCCTTATTTTTCTCATCTCATGTAAGGCTGTGGTTCACTGAAGCTTCCAGACATACAGACGCCTTAGTGACCCATATAAAATTACACTCCACTCAGAGGCCAAGTAGATCACACAGACGTAGTGCAGTGGGGTGGTAGGTCCTGACTGCACAATTCTTTCTCGGGCATTGTGTAGTTTTCCAACTTCACAGTGTAAAACTCTGTCCCCTGATTGCCTGGGTGTACCCTCTATCAAATGTGGCTCTATGACTGTTTCTTTACTACAAACTCATTCAGTACTTCCTGGTATGCCCTTATCTTCCTCCTCCTCCTGCCCTTATCTCCTCTCTCTCCTTCCTCTTTCTTCTTTCTCCTCACAGTCCTGCTATTACAATTCACAAGTCCTATGTTCTATAATCTCATGTCTCAGGACCTCTGAGGACAAAGGCAGTGGTGCCTTTTAGATGGTCTGGCACCGTTACCAGTGTGTGTTCATTAAATACTATGTTCAAATAATGTGAACATTATTAGTCATTAGAGAAATACAATCAAAACCACAGTATCATAGTTCTTCACTCATACCCACTAGGATAGATACATCAAAAACATGAAAAATGAGCTGTTTGATGTGGATATTGGGAAGGATATCAAGTGCTCCTAACAGCTGAGGTATCTCTCCAGCCCCTGGTCTTTATAGTGTCTATTTTCTCAATATTTTTAATAGCATGTGTGTTATTTTGTAAGCACTCTTACAGTGAGGCTATGGGAGAAGCTGACACATATCTTTGACATGATGTTTTGTCCTGCAGTGAACCTGGCATTGAATTCATCCTTGACTTTTTGGTCACGAATTTACTATTTAGTTTGTGGTAAAATATGCTATCACTGATACTCATTTTTTTTTTTTTTTTTTGTCAGTTTACTAAATCTCAGCATCATTCCAACATCATCAAATTTTAAGTTTAAATCCTCAAAAAGAAAGATAGAAAGAGAGAAAGGAAGAAATAAAGGAAGGGAGGAAGGGTGGGAGGGAGGGAGAGAGAGAAAGTGAATGAGTGAGGAAGGGAAGGAGTGAGGGAGAGAGAGAAAGGGAGGGAGGGAGGGAGAGAGAGAGGGAGAGAGAGATGTAAACAATAACAACAGCAAGTGTTGCTGAGGATGTGGAGACATTACTGGGGTGGGCAGTGGGGGTAAAATGACACAACAACATGGTGGTATCTCAATAATTTAGCTACAAAATTCACCCAGGACCCAAACACACCACTCTTAGGCTTTTATCAAAAAGCTTGGAAACAGGTTCTCAAACAAATACTCATGTGCAAATATTCACACCAGCACCCTTCATCATAAGCAAAACATGCTGGGCTTTGGACATAAAGTATCTTCCAAAGAGGCAAGGCTCCCAGTGCAAGCAGTGTTCAGAGATGGGCTACTGAGGAAAGGATTGGGCCATGAGGGCTCTGACTTAGTTCATGAAGTAGTCTACTGACAGGCGTGACTCAGCAATTAGTTGGTAAATGATCTCTGGAAGTAGGGCCTAGTTGTAGGAATTCAGTGACCAGGGGCATGTCTTCAAAGGGTATATCATGCCCTGCCCCTTTCTCCTTTCTTTGTTCTCTGGCTGATGTGAAATAATCCACTTTCCTCCACCATATCCTCTCTGGTTAGTACAAAGCAACAGAACCAGCCAACCATGAACTGAGATTTTAAAACCAGGAGATCAAATAGATCTTTTTTCCTTTTTAATAGTTCCTCTCAGGCATTTGACACAGCAGTAGAAAGTCTGACTAATATAATATGGAGACATCAAAATGTTCAACAGATAAACAGATAAAGGTTATATTCCAGAGTTTAATGAAGTGTTGTTCATCCATAAAACGGGAACCAAGCACTGTAATACATGTTACAACAATGAGAGTGGATATTATATACACTGTGCTAAGTCAAAGAAGACAGAGTTAAAAGGTCCCATATTATAGTGCCCCGGCCCACGGGGAATTCAAAGAGGACCTAGGGAGGGGGGCAAAAGAATGAAGGGACAAGAGACTCAAAGAAGGAGAGCAAGTCTAGGGTCCTGATCAAACTCTTAAATTTCAATTTCAGACCGCTGGTTATAAAGGCGTAACAAAATAGGAAGTTTAGGCAAGGGTCATTGCTTAAGGCTATCCCAGTATCCTCCTTGCCTAAGACCATCCCACTATCGTGACTGGCTTCCGGGAAATACCAGATGTTCTTTAAGTTCCTGGGACCTGAGATCACAAATGTCCTTTCTTAACCTTGTACTTTAATTGATTAGGCTTTTCCAGAACAGCAGGTAATTTCATAGGGTTGGCTCCCAGCTTTATAGGATTCCATAATACAAAATACAAAACATTCAGAACAAGTAAATACAGAGACAGAAAGTAGGTTGCCTATAGTTGGGGGAAGGAGGAGATGGTGAATGGCTTCTCAATCGATACTGACTTTATTTTGTAGACATAAAATTGCTGTGGAACTAGACAGAGGAAGTGTCAGCACAATACAATATTTAGTGTGCACTAATTTTATGGTATTTATGTTTTACCTAACTTTTAGATTAATATATATATATATATATATATATATATATGCATTAATAAAAAATCTATATATATAATATATATATATACACACACACACCAACCCATAACCCAAGATGAGAGTACACTGCCTATAAACATCTTGAGAAAGGGATATTTAAGTCATGAGATTTAATGTACCTCATACAAGCTAGTGAAATGCCTGGTAGAATAAATCTGTGGAACAAATGACATGCTAGATATGTTTCCAGGACTCTATAAAGCATTTTAAAGTGGAAGAATCTCAGTTTGCCCTGTCCACAAGCCCAGCTCTTCCTCTTACTGGGTGATGAATGGCTCCTAGTGGATGCACAACATCTGTGGGCCAGAACACTTTTTTCTCATGCCCTAGTTCTTGGGGTTCTAGTAAGAAATATAGTCCCTTCACCTCATCTACTCTAAACTTCACATTTTTCTCTGTTGACTAAGTAACATCTAGCTGAAATCCCCTGTTTCATAGTGCATGGCATCAGAATCCCATTATCAAACATTTCCTTCCTACAAAACCTCACAGTTTTACTGAGAGCATTCCAGTTTCTTATTAAATCTTTAAAACGCAGGATGACAACTACTCAAGAGAGAAATAACTCAGCAGCACAACATGGCAGGATCATTCAAACAGTGAGACAAGGTAGAATTTCCTAAAAGAAGATGAATCGTATTCCCAGGCTGAATTTAGTTTCTGAGTTGTTCATTTGTTCCTAAAGTCCCTGTAGTGAGACTCTTGCTTTCCTGATTGCCCCAACTGATGGCAGATAAAATAATTTCAGGAGCCCTTTGAGCTTTAAATATTTTATGATAGCTATGGCATCCTTCCCAAACCAAGCATTGAGGCAATGAGCAGCTCCAGTGGAGTTTGTGTATCAGTAAGGCTGTGTTTTCAGAATAAAAGGACAAGCTTAACAATACCCTCTGTAATAGCTAATCTTGGTTGTTAACTTGAACACAACCTTTTCTTTACTCAAAAATAGATTCTTTTATACATGTCATGGTTTCCCCACACATTCCCTATCCCCACCTATTCAATTCCACATCTTCTTTCTCACTCTTCTTAGAAAACAAACAGGAAAAATAAGCACCAGAAGCACATACATGAAGAGATACACACACACAGAGGCATGCACACATACATACACAAAACTCATAAAAACACAAAATTAGAAAACAGTGTATAAGCAAAAGACTGGTAAGGTAAAAATAAAATAGCATTGAGTTTGAGTTGGCCATCTACTGCTGGGCATGGGGTCTACCCTTAGGTGTAGTTTGCATACCCAATGAGACTCTGCTGAAATCTAGAAAGAAAACTATTTTCCTTTGTCAGTTGTAGACAACTTCTTGATTAGGGATAACTACATGTGCCTGGTTTCCCTTTCAGTGATCAGATCCCACTGACAGGAAAATGTGCAGACCCTGAGCCTGCTGCCACTGCCTCTGAATTCTTATGCATGTCAGTCCGGCTCTATTTAGAAGGCTTTGTTTCCTTGGTGTCCTCCATCCCCTCTTGCTCTTACAATCTTTCTCCTTTCTCTTCAGCAGAGTTTTCTGGGTTCTTGGGAGAAGGAGTTTGATAGGGGCATCTCATTTAGGACAGGGTGTTTCAAGTTCTCTCATTCTCTGCACGTTATCTAGTTGTGCAGCCAGTCGATTCCCATCTATAACAGGTGGAGCCTTCTTTGATGAGGGCTGAGAGAAGCACTGATCTATGGAAAAGCAGAAAGTCACTAGATGTCATCTTGCCACATCTTTTTAGTAGAACTATAGTGTTAGCGTTTCCTATAGGTCTATGACCTTTCAGGTTCTTTGTAACCTGAACAGTGTCAGACATGGGTTCTATCTCATGAAGTGGGCTTTAAATTGGATTGGATCATGGCTGGCTACTCCAACTTTAATGTACTATTTTACCAATATATCATGTAGGCAGGTCATCATTTTAGATGGGATGGTTGGTAATTGGGTTGGTGTTTACCTTTGTCCTTTGGTAGCATGCAGAGTTCCTCCCAGCACCATGGATACTAGTCAGTAGGTGTGAAGGCTTTAAATATGCACCAGCTCAATTTCTCTGTGTTCAATGGAAATATGTGGGTATAATAAAGACTTACTATCATTTTGTAGAGAATAACCAATAGCCTTGTCAACAGCCTGAGTTGTTTGATGGTTTTCATGGGGCTCCTTTGGTCACCAACTCAATTAGATGTAACACATTCCCAGAAATTAAGCTTTCAATTGGTGGTAAGAGATATTTAGGTGGAACTATCTTCCCTGTTATTTGGTGATTCTGTATAGATTTCTTTACTTTGTACATAGTAAGAAGTGTCTACTATAGTAAGTTTCCATATGACCATTCAGATGGCCCTTAGTTTCAGCTGTCCCTCCATCTAGTCCTCTTATACCCTCGTCCCTCCTCATTTATTTCAATCCTTCCATTCCAATCACTCCCATGACCTGTCTCCTCATAATTATATATTTTATTTTTCCTTCCTGGGAAAATACTTTTCTTTCCCTAGTTCTTTACTCTGTATTCCATACTCTGTGATGATTCAGTACATACATATTGAAGGATTAACTCTAACATCCACATATGCAGAAATACATATGATATTTGTCTTTTTGGATTCTGGCTTATCTTACTCAGGGTGATATTTTTATAGCTTCATCTATTTACCTGTAAATTTCATTTCTAACAGCTGAGTAGTATTCCATTGTATAAATGTACCACATAGTCAGTACCCATTAATCTGTTGATGGCTATCTAGGCTGTTTCCAATTTCTTGCTATTATGACTAGAGCAACAGTGAGTATGGATGAGAAAATGTCTTTGCAGTCCTTTGGACACATGGCCAAGAGTGTGATAGCTCAATCTTGAGGTAGATCTATTCCCAGCTTCACAGGAACCACCACACTGATTCCAATAGTGATTGTACAAGTACACTTCTACCAACAATGGATGAGCATCCCCTTAGTTTACATTCTCAGCCATTGGTGAAGGTGTGGCTTCAATTGCAGTAGAGAATCAAGCACATGGGAGATGCCAGTGCCATGGGGTGACTACCAAGTACAGAGACAGTTGTAGAATGGAGCCAACCTAAGCCTTCAAGACAAGCTGAGTGTTCTATAGGTGGCAGAGTCAGAGAACTGATACTGCCCGAGCTTGTGGAGACCAGAGAGGGTTCTGAGTGAGTCTCCAACATAAAGCACTAACTTTGTAAAACTGTTGAATTTTGGCTTCACCTTGATTGTGACTGTGTCTTGATTTTTATCTCTTGGAGAAAGAAAATATGCTACTTTTAAAAAAGTTTAATTTTACAGAGCCTACAGTTAAGAGAGTTCATACTTTAGAAATAATGTATTTTAAAAGAGATTAGGGACTTCTAATTGTTAAAATTAGACTGTGAGATTTAGTTGCATTTTGTCTTATATTGTGATGTTAATATTAACAAGACATCTTGATGGGGGAAGAAAGTTTATGGTTTAATAGTGATTTACTGGTGTTTCAAGTTAACAGGAGGTCAGTTGGGTGTTCTCTGTTTGTTTGTTTGTTTGTTGTCAACTTGACATTAGAGTCTTCTGAAAAAAGGGACACTCAGATGAGAAAATACCTCCCATCAGTTTGGCCTGTAGACAATTCTGTGCGACATTTTCTTGATTGACGTGGAAGAATGCAGCCTCCTGTGGGACAAGGAACTTTTGTTACAGGAGATCAAAGTATGAGAAACAGTGGTACAGAAGAGGCAGGTTTTAGTCTTTGCTTCCCAAGACTGGATTCAAGGGTTGACAAGAAGACTCAATGGGTATAGGTGCTTAGGACAAGCCTCATGGCCTGAATCTCATCCCAAGCTCCACATAGTAATAGGAGAGACCCAACTCTCACAGTTGTCTCCTGACCCACACCTGTATCTACAATGGAATTTCCACAACAAGCTAAAGACATGTAAGCAAACACACAAAAGAGATATGATTCAAGCCTAGACTATGACTTCCAACCTTAAAAGCTCTTAAATCTCAGGATCTGGTTTTAAAACCTAGAGATAATTACTTTCTAGCCTAGTTGGAAAGACAAAATCAGAAAAGACATGTGAGTAGCTTAGTAAACTGTAAAACATTTATTTATTCATTTATTTACCAATTTATTCATTCGTTTATTTAACTTTACATCCTGACTGCAGTGTCCCCTTCCTCTTTTCCTCCCTCCTGCCTCCCCCATCAACTCCTCCTCCATTTCTCTTCAGAAAAGGGCCAACTTCAATAGATATCAGCCAGGCATGGCATATCAAGTTGCAGTAAAACTAGGCACGTTCTTTCTATTAAGGCTAGAAAAGGCAACCCAGGAGAAGGAAAGGGTCCCTAAAGTAAGCAGGTCCCTAAAGTAAGAGTCAGAGACAGCTCCTGCTCTCACTGTTGGCAGTCCCACAGAAGACCAATCTATACAACTGTAAACTTCAGTGCTGAAGGCATAGGTCAGTTCCATTCAGGCTCCCTGGTTGGCACTTCAGTGTCTGTGAAACCTGATGGGCCCAGGTTAGTGGATTCTATGGGTTTTCTTGTGGTGTTCTTGACACCTCTGGGTCTTACAATCCTACCCTCCCCCACTCTTCCTCAGGAATCCACAAGCTCCGCCTAATGTTGGGCTGTGGATCTCTGCATCTATTTTCATCAATTTCTGGGTGAAGCCTCTCTGGTGACAACTGGACTACACAAGAATATCATTACGAATCATTTCATTGACTTTTTTTTCCCATTCATGTTTGGTTCTATTGTGGGACTCTGGGCTATCTAGTCTCTGGCTCCTGGTCCTCCAGGCAGTGTGATGGGTGCGCTCCCTGTTGGTGCATGTGTCTCAAGTTGAATCACTCATCTGTTGTCCACTCTCACGATTTCTGTGCCACCTTTATCCCAGAAAACCTTGTAAGCAGGACAAACTATAGGTTGAAGGTTTTGTGGTTGAGTTGGTGTCCCAATTCCTCCCCTGGAAGATTTGCCTAGTTACAGGAGATGGACAGTTCAGCTTCTATATCCCCCATTGCTAGGAGTCTTAGTTAGTGTCACTCTCATAGATTCCTGAAAGTTTCTTTTGCCCTTGGTTTCTAGCTCATCCCAGAGATGCCCTCCACCTCAATGTCCAGTTGTCTTTCCCAGTATTCTCTTTTTCTGTCCTCTCCACACCTGATTCTTCCTGTCCCCATCACCATTCCCAACCCTATTCCAGAACAAACAAATCTTTACTCTGTTTCCCCTTCTCAATGAGAGTCACATATCCCTCCCCTTGACCCTTCTCTGTTACTTAGATTCTTTGGGTGTGTAGATTGTAGCATGGTTATCTTATACTTTACAGTTCATATCAACTTGTAAGTGAATAAATGTCATGTTTGTCTTTCTGGGGCTGGGTTACCTTACTTGGGATGATTTTTTTCTAGTTCTACCCACTTGCCTAAAAATTTCATGATATTATTGTTTTAAATAGCTGAATAATACTCCATTGTGTAAATGAACCACATTTTGTTTTATCCATTCTTTGGTTAAGGGACAGCTAGGTTATTTTCAATTTCTGGCTATTATGACTAAACTTGCTATGAGCATAGTTGAGCAAGGGTCTTTGTATATGGTATAACATCCTTTGGGTCTTGAGGGAGAACTATTCCCAATTTTTTGAGAAACTACTAAATTGATTCCTAAAGTACTTGTACAAGTGTGCAATCCCACCTTGCACCACATTTTTGCCAACATGAGCTGTCACTTGTGTCTTTGATGATGTTCAATGTTTTAAAGAGATTTTGAATCTAAGCCTTTAGATCACTCCAATGTCAGATGTGACAAGATGCCTGCAGCTCATGGCTTCAGTGGGTTTTCTTTCATCCACAACTTGGCCCATTCACACATCATTCTTTGGTATCCTCTGTTCATGTTCTGCCTTACTGTTTTTGATGCCTGAAGTCAACAAAGTGCATTCTCCATTATGTCTCCAAGTCATTCCCCTTCTTTAAGATCCAGGCTAACCAAAACAGATTCTGCTACTCTTACTGACTTAATTCATTTTATTCTTTTAAACAAGAAAACATGTTTTTCTTGATGTGCATAACAATTTCTGCAGAGCTTCTTGTCAAAGAGCTTTTATACATATAAGTTACCTCAGTAATTTATTCACATTGAAGTGGCAGCTTTTCCTACCAAATAGCTTTGCCAAGGTCTCTCCAACCTGAAAATGCATTTACTTTTCATAGTTCTTGTTTCTTAATAAAGAACAGTGTTCATTGTGTTCACTGCTGGCATTTCCCTCACCTTGTTTTCCTGATCACAGCTATGTGACCTCAGGGTCATCATTAACATGTCACCTTCATGACACACCATCTCAGATAAGGTAGCCAGGCCTCTAAAATAGGCTGTGACTTTGTGAATCACCAAGGAGGCTGCAGCTCAGCCTCTTGATGTTGCTATTTCTAACTTGAGTCTCAGCAGAAAAAGGCTGCAGGACAATTGGGAATGCATTCCTACTGTAACACAAATAAGGATTAAGATGCTGCTGCCCTTCTTACCACCTTTTACTGGGTGAGAAAAAAAGAATTCACAGAAATGCATAGTCCACATGTTCACAGCCTGTGTCTCAAGCCCAAGGTTCTGGGCATCACTGTTTATACCAACTTGGCACAGTGGCCAGCCAAATGGCTTTGCTGACATGAAAAATATCAACAAGGGAGCCTCACTTTGGGGGTGTTCCCAAAGAGTTAGAATTCACTTTCTAGCCATAATGGGGATACTTGGCAACTGTGCTTATTTCTATAAGTTGACAAGTTGATGTCTCTTAAGTTAAAAGCCACCAATTTGGCATAAGTGTTTAGAACTTCTCCAAAATATTTCTGTCCAATTGACATCTGAAACAAAGGAAGTTTACACCATTTTCTTTCACTATGTGAATAGAATCATGGATTCCACTGCTTTATCTTGGCCATTTATATTCACTCTGTTATGTCAGTCTGGGTAGGTACTGTAGGTCACTACAACAACACTGTATGTTGAGGCCTGAGCTGCCCCACTTTGGGCGGCCAAAATGTTGTGGCCCTTTCTGCTCCATGCTTGGGGGCCAAAATATCCCGGACTGCTCTGCTGCTTTGGTCAGCTGGTCAGGGGAGAGAGAGAGAGAGAGAGAGAGAGAGAGAGAGAGAGAGAGAGAGAGAGAGAGAGAAAGAGAGAAAGAGAGAAAGAGAGAGAGAGAGGATAAAGGGAAAGAGACTCAAAGAATGGAGACAAGACAGAGGTTCTGATCAAGTCTCTTTTATTGAAGGGAAATCTGGGGTATTTATACACTTTTGCCACGTGCCTTGTAAGCCTGTGGATACCAGGTGCCTTGCAGGTATGGATATGACATAAGCCTTACAGGCGTGTATAGCGTGATTAGCACATGCACTGTGCACCTTGCAGGCATGGATACCACGTGTGCCTTACAGGCATATATGGCGTGGATACCACGTATACCTTGCAGCTGGGGGCACTAAACAGCAAAACAATATATGTGGGATATCAGAGTGTGCTTCAGCTGTTGTAGGCTGTTGAAAAACAAGTCTCATGTCAGGGTATATGGCTCGAGATGGCTGCAAAGCTGATAGCTGTGTTCTGTTACAAGCCGGCTCCAAACAACTGTACAGTAATGGCTTATTTCATACTAGATGCACACACAGAAATAATCCCTCTCCTTCACCATATAGCTAACCCACCTAGCATTAATGGTTTTAAAGGTTATCATATGACAAAAAGCAAAGGGGGGGGGCACATTGATACATTTAAGGAAGAGTTAAAATTATTGCCCAAGCCACTTCCATTGGCCAGAATCAAGTCATGGGAGCATAGCATTGCAAAAGAGGCTGAAAATGTGGAGAAAGACAGAGATATTTATAACAGGAGCAGGCTTTGTTGCAATTTTTCATATGCCAAGCCCAGAAAATTAGGAAACATAGGAAAGAATAAAAAGGAAAAAGATTTCACAGTTTTCTCTTTTTTTGAGGGGATAGCTCACTATGTTCTTGGTCTCGTCCTGTACTTTTGAGCTCCCATGTTCCTTCTGCCTCAGACTTCTGGTTAGCTGAGACTTTGAGACTGTACCCAGAAAAAATAATAAATTTCAATCAATGTGAAAGGGATTTAAATTTTCTGAGGATGTTATATGATGCCTCAGTTTCTCTTCTAGTTGCTATGATAATACATGCAGACAAGAACAAGCCAAGAGAGGGGGTGTTTATTTGGCTAAGCTGAGGAACAGTTTCAGGCATCAAAAGCTCTGAGAGAGACCCATTTTTCTGATCAGAGGACCTAGAAAAGTTATGTGTGAGAATGTAGAGGGTGGAAGGATGTCAGGTTTTTTTGAGCTCCTTTTTCTCTTCCAATGCTCAGAGATGCATTACCACAGTAATGGTGGTCTTGTTAGAGGCTTCAGAAACACGAACAGGAAGTCTGTCTCTCAGAAGTAAAATCAGAAAGCCAGGTTATACAAGGATTCTGAGTGAAAACCTCCTTCTTGTGTATTTCTCTGCTCGGTCATGATAAACTGTACTACAGGAACAGAACAGAAAATAAAGATAAGATGTGAAGAGATATTTAAAAGACAGAGAAGCCACTGAGAAGGGGGTCACCAAATTCTATTTATGGACAACAAAAGTCCAAGCTTATTTCCACACAGCATTTACATAAAATATAAAATATGAAATGCTCATAGAGAAGAATAAATCTTCAACTTGTTAATGATATAAACTATTACCCCAACACCCATCTAGCTGGTGCACATAGACAAAAACACAGTGAGACCTTGACTCAGAATTAAAACATTACTCAAAATAATGAGTAATGAAAACATGAGTAAAGGAGAAGACAGTAATCAGATAGCATACTGTGATGATCCAGATGTCGAGATTACCAGATAAAGACAGAAGAGCTGATTAACTACTACAACTACCCCTATGAAGTCAAGACAAGCATTGTGAACTGCATGCAAAAGTAGATATTCTCAGTAGAGGAACAAACTTCTTTTTAAATAGAAAGTTTGGAATTCAAAATATAATATCAACCCTGAAAATGTAAAATATTGTGATAGGCCCATCACCAAATTAGAAATGACAAAAAGAAAAATCAATAAATTTAAAAGACAAATGACTAGAAACTTCTAGTTAAAAGAATAGATTAAATATTAAATAAAAATTTAAGAGCCTTACAGGCCATGGTGCAATCATGAATTCCAATATTTATATCATTTGAGTTCCTGAAAAAGAGACTTGTGCTGAAAATATTTACAAATTTAATATCCAAAATATTTCTAAATTTGGTGCATACGTGTACTATGCATGCACACACACATACATATTAAGTTAAATCATAGCAAAACACAGGCATACTGGTGTCTGCTTGTAATTCCAACACTAGGTAGGTAGACATAGTAAGATCAGGAGCTCAAGGGCATTCTAGGCTACACAGCGAATTCTATGGCAGCCTGAGACCTTGCACTAAAAACAAAAGAACAAGATGCTATACAGTAGATCTTCATCATTCAAAGTTTCCATATTTGTAAATGTGCCTACTCTTTAAAATTTATTAATATTCATGTTACTTGCTTGGTCATCCATGGACTTGTTCTGAGCAGTAAAGAATCTGGGTGCCCCAATGTACACACTTCCAGGCAATAGTGAGCAAGATAATGCATGCCCTTCATCTTCTGGATCCTGGCAGAAATGCCCAGTGGACAGCATGAAACAACACAAGAAGCTGTGCTGGTAGAGGTCAACTGAACATGGCTTGAACCCAGCTCTGGCATGTTAGTGGGGTCAGTCAAGTCCTGTAGTACCCCTGAATATCACTTTCTCTTTTGCATAAGAAATTTAAAAAAAACCTCTACCAGGATGAGTCATTTACAAAATTTAAGATTGTTATCTAGCGAGGCCTAGATTTTCATGTACAATATTGATTTCTTTTCTTATTGCTGTGACTACATTTTTGATGAGAGGTTGGATTTATTTTGGCTTTGAGGTTACTTTACAGTTTGGTAGGATGCATTTCATCATGAGAGGTTAGGTATGGCAGGCTAGAGGAAAAGACTAGTCATACTGACAATGAGTCTGCAGTCAGGAGACAGAAAATGAACAGGAAGTGGGGTTGGCTATAAAACCTCAAGGCCACCTCTGGTGACCCACTTCTTTCAGTGAGGCTCCATTTTCTAAAGGCCCTACAACCTTCCAAAATAGCTCCATCAATTGGGAACCAAGTGTTAAATGCACGAATTTATGAGGAGCATCTTATATTTAAACCACAACATGGACATATTTCCCTTAAAAATAATGGTGTTGTGTTTTCTAACTCAATGTTTGCTGCAATTTTATAAAACATAAAAAATGTGATTTTTATTGTGTTATTCAGCCATAAAAGTGAATGAAACAAATGGTAACAACATACCCAGTGAGCAATCAGCACAAATGATGTGTACAGTAACATTTATAAAAATTTCAGGAAAGGCTAAGATATGGGAATATGTAGATTAGGAATCTGATGGTGGTAAGATTGGGGAGGGATAGTTGTTGTGATTTCTTTCCGGTGTGATGAAGTGTTCCAAATTGAGATTGTGGTATTTCGGACATAATAAAAGCCACTGAATACTGTGCTTTAAAGGGAAAGTTTATGGCATATAAATTCAATTTTGATTTTTTAAAAAAACATGTTTTGTTGCACATGACTCAAATATCTAAACTTTTAGGGACAACATTGACAGGAGAAAGTGTTGATGAGGGTGTTGAAGGATTGACAGTCTCATGAGCTCTTGTAGAGATGTAAAATGGTGCAGGCATTGTAGGAACCAGGCTGGCACATTAACATACAACCAGCAATCTCATTCTTGGGTTGTCCAAACAAAATGGAAAGCCAATATTTACATGAATGTTTTAAAAGCCCTAATCAACATGTAATTTACAAATAATATAGGTATCCTTCAATTGGAGCCAGGCATGGGCTCGTAGGCCTGTCATCCCAGCCTTCAAGAGTCTAAGGCAAAAGAGTGAAGAGTTTGAGCCCACACTGGGCTACCTAGTAAGACTTTGTTTCAAAGTAGGGAAATCCTTCAGCTGGCAATGGATAAAAATGTTGTGAACAGTCATATAACTACATATTTGTTTCACAACAAAACAGAATCAGTTATTGGTACATATAGTAGCATGGATAGACCACCAATGTATCTTGTTAATATGGGATAAAATGGTAAAAAATTGTATGATTCCTAGAAGCCATATCAGGTGGCCTACAACCAATTCTAACTCTAGTTCTTAGAGCATATGACATCCTCTGGCCTGCTCAAACACCTGTATTCACATAGAACACACAAACCCATGTAAGCACATACACATGTACATAAATTTAAAAGAATACTTATTTTTAAAATATGCTGAATGGGGCTTTAATTGAAGAAAAAGGAGAGAGATCAGTGTAGAGAGGATGAGAGGAGAGAAAATAACACTAAAGATATTTGAACAAGCAGTGAGGAATTCTAATTTTGTATTTACCTTAAATTGCATATACATGTATGTGTATGCATATACATATATCTTTTAAATGGAGTTAAGCTATGTAGGCTGATAATGCATCCTCAAAGAACCATATACTACTTAATAAAAATTCCATTATCAGGCATGGGAAACTCCCTTTTGAGTTGTAGGTTAGGGGCATCCAAGAGACCCCTAAACATTATAAGCTATATATACTATTTCTGTTGCCCTTGGTTGACTCTCAGAGTTGAAGATAAGTCTCTATTTCTGAAGACATTATGTACTTTAGATACAGAACTCAAAGAATCTGAGTTGGATTTGACCTCAAAGCCTCCTCCTTGAGAATGAATTTTCACAGTACTAGCAGGCACTATGCAAACTATCAAAACAGGGAACCAGCCAATAATCCTGCATAGTTGTGGTGCCTATGAATCACAACATTGACCAGCACAGCAAGATAGCCTCACATTTACAATAGTGGTGCTCATATTATGGTGGTAACCAACAGCTCTCTAATTAGCCTTAAGGAATCCTCAACAGGAAAGAAGTCATGCCTGGTCCTGCAAACTTAGCCAACTCCTCCAGGACTAGTGAAGTCATACATCTTAGAAAAGGTTCTTCTACTGAAATTTTAATAAGCCAGAAGAATTATATTTCCTAGCTGAATTACAGTTAGTTTTATACCCACAGCTAAGGGTAACTCCCAACATTTAGCAAAGAAACTTCTCACAAGAGACCATTACAGAAAACCACAACCAGTCAAAATACAGAGGAAAAAATGTTCCGGGGGTTCCCAGCCCAGTGGCTATATCTACAAAACAACTTTTGCACTGAAGGCTCAGAGAACATCACAGAAGAGGAGGAAATCTTCCCTGAGATTGTATCTCTTAGAAATTACAGGGAAGTTTCACTCAGCAGCATGGCTGCCTAAAGAGCTCTGAATACTGATAATACCAATAGATAAGGTAACATGAAAGGGGAGAAAAGTAGTCTTTCCCCAGGAAAGAGTTCCCTAATTGGGTACGTAATACCATGTGGTTATCTCTAAAATCATGTACATGTAAACACTGAACAGATTCAGCAAGTTGTATATTTATAAATGTGTGTGTGTGTGTGTTTGAGTGTGTGTGTGTGTAACAATAACAATTAAGAGGAAGCCAAGAAGTTAATGGAGGATCATGGAGAAGTTGAAGTAGACAAATGGAATAGAAGAAAATGATGTAATTATATTTTAATTTAAGATGCTCAATTAGGAGGAATAATGAACCCAGCAGAATCAATAGTTCTTTGATTGTCCTGCCAGCATCCCACTTAGGAAGTAGTAAAGGATCAAAGACCAACAGATGAAGCAAGACTTCTGGATTATGCTGGTCTCTACAGGTACTTGAAGACCTAGCCTCTTCTTTATTAAATGATCTGTTCTCCCCATCAGTAGGCAGAAAAATCACAGCAAGAATGGATACAGATACTTGTGGGAGAAATGAGACTGACCATTAAGGCGATGGTCTAGGTCCCCATGCAGCTAACAGTATGAACTGAGTCTTTCCTCAGCACTTGCAGTAGTTCTACCTTGAGTGAATATATAGAACACCTGGATCCCTGGGAAAGGCACATCAGCTCATTGGTGCAAGAGTAAACTGTAAAGTTTTCATAGTAACTGCCAGAGGAGCCAAAGTGAAGCATGATGCTGACCACCAGTCCCCAGTGAAGACTTTGCCTTATCCTGAGTCTTTAGCCAGATAGTCAAGCTTCAACCCATTCTGCTTTCTCAAAGGCAGAGGGATATGTTTTAGGCTGCTACCATTTGATCTAGATCCAGGGATTTAGGAAGCTATGGGCACCAGTCTGGCTTCTTGTACCCTATAAAAGTCTGTAGAGATGAAAAACTATCTCTTGGAAAACAAATTATTTTTAATAATTCATGGCCTGCTGGGAGATACAAGTCCCAGCAGAGCACTGAGGACATCCGGAGGAGGAGAGAGAAAACCCTGGCAGGCTGAGCTGTGGGGCTGAGAACAGAGCAGAGGCAGGGAGTAAACAAGTCATGAAGAGAGATGACCTGTCTGCTCTGTGAGACAGAGGGAAAGTCACAGCACTTGAGCCTTTTCTAATCCACGCTTTTCTCCATTCTAGAATAGCTTCTTTATATCAGCCCTTCCAATCACTCGAAAACAAGAAAACTGCTCATTATTTGATTTGAACTTCTTAAAACCTTTCAGTGCTTTGGTGTGAGAGTGTAAGATTGCTGTTATGCCTCTAGTTCTCAGCATTATCAGGTCCTTACCATCATGGCCTCCATTTCTAACCTGCCCTGTTGGCCTTTGTATTCAGTCAGTCTTAAAGCTCCATGTCCCAGGACCATGGCCTATGTTTCTCATTCCATCTTGAATGTTTCTACCTAATCTCTTGATTATTTCCGTCCCTTTCCTTCTTCAAGCCTCAGCCCTCCCTTGCCACAGAAGGCAGGTCAGCTCTTTCTGTTTCTGTTCCCATTGCCCATTAGATGTCCTTTATGGTGTTCTAACCCTCTGACACTTACTGACCAGGTCGAGTTTCTGTTCAGATGTATGCTCTTTCAAAGTAGAGACCTGAACTACCCAATTCCCAGTATAGGAAAGGTAGCTGAACAAATCCTTTTGAGGGAATAACTAAATAAAGGATCCAGTGTTTTGATCTACTTGCTTAAGTTTGCACAAATGGAATTCCAACTCTACACTCTGCAGTTTTAAAACTTCTTTGAAATTTTTTTTATTTATATCCTTGCATTTCAAGATTCTCCAAAAAAGAAGACAATTTACCTCTGTGTAGTTAGGGGAAAACATTGAATGGACCCAAAGCTAGAGCCAGCAGAAGATAGTAATTTGAGTGACTTGTAAAAGGCAGGGTACACACAGGATCAAATGGACATCGCCTCAAAAGTCTATAGTTTAATCCTCTCTGGTTAATCCTGAGGGAGGGATCTAAGCTAAAGTTGGTCTCTAAGAAAGAAGAGAACATTGACAACATTTTCAGCCTAAATTAAGAAATAGAATCTCTTTTCTAAGACCTTTTAGTCCTCTCCATGATACCTTGTATTCTGTGGTGTGTAGAGGACACTCCCTGGACCTATGCACAACCCTTGATGTGTACAACTGCAAAAATCAGCCCAGACAGATGAGAGGCCTGTTACATAAGTTACTGATTACAGCAATAAGGAACCTTGGCAATTGCCTACACGTTCTCTGTGCAAAGGAAACTTCCATGCTGGGATGTCTCCCAGGAGAAATACTGTAAGCTCCTCCCTTTCCTCAGTACCTTGCTCTTCCCTGCCCCTCTCTCCCTGCAGCTGAGACTTCTGGTAGTGAACAGTTCCAAACCTCATTCATCTTCCTGCTCCATAAATATTTAATGGGTATCAGATCTGTAATACGCTGGGTGCTGGAAGTTAAAAGAATAGACAGACAGACAGACAGGACAGAGCATCTTCCCAGTTAGCTAAGTAAAAGTAGGAAGAGAGAGCAGTTGCCAGGCTGCTGGGAATGTGACAGTGGCCCTGATAATTGAAGAGGCAAGATGGCAATATCAGATAGACAGGAACTCACTGTAAGCCTTCACCTTCCTTTGCACCATTTCTGATTCGAGCTCTGTTCAAGTTCTGATCTCTTCCCAGGTGAGAAATCAGCCTGAACCCCCAATCATGTTTGTGGAAGTTGCATGCATTCTTTCAGCTCCTCTGGTGACCCTGGCTTCTTTTGCTCTACTGATGTAGCTTTGGGTTCTCCCTCTGATTGCCCTGGGGAGACAGCAGGAGAATGCAGGGGCCATATTGACCAGCACAGATGGAACCAAGCACAGGCAGGCTTCAACTGTCCTTCAAAGCATTTCAGGCCTATCTTCAGGACAGCAACACCATTTTGGTCACAGCAGCTCCTGCGGCTGGAGACTCATTGGAGAAAAAGAACTGTAAGCTCTGTAGCAGGTTTCATGGTAGGGTTTCCTAGAAGGCAGAAAAAAACCTGTTGTCATCCCATGGAAATGGACCTTCCGACCTTGGCAGTGTGTGTTCCTGTCAGTCTTCTGTGTTTACAGAGGAGTGATGTAGAACTGCCTAGGTGCTGAGGATGGTGGCCTTTATGCCCACTCTCCCAGGCCCAGGAATTTCAGTTCTGGTTTCTTAACACATAGACATGCTTCCCAGAGGTTTTGCATTTCAGCACACCATAGGGGAGATCCAGTGCTCACCCCACAAAACTGAATCACCCTTTTGGTAAGCAAGTGTCCTACCTCAACAGGGCTCCCTTCTTAGGAGAAGATGCCATGGGTATGAAGGAGCTCAACTGGGAGGCAAGTGTTTCCAGGGAAGAACACCCACATGTCACACACAGTAAACCAGCAGCCTCCACCCACCCACCAGAATCCAGTTCCTCTGTGAAGACACAAGAGGTAGAGAGGAGAGAGAGGCCAAGGATGGAACCACTATTTTAGCTTGAGCCTTCTTCCAGGAAGAAAGAGTCTGGACTTGAAGTAAAATCTATTGAAACCAAATCTAGAAATAATACTTCACAATCCGCAAAAAATGTTCCAAGACCTAAAAATGTAAAACCTACTTTTTAAAGTAGCCTAAACAAACTCTGAACCTGGAAAGTTATCATCAAGAAAGATAAAATGGAGGTTTTCAGACGCTTCTCTATTTATTTCTGATGGAGATGGGCAGTGGGGACACAGGGGACTTAACCTATGACTTTCCTGGGTGGGAGGAATGACACGGAAGTTCAAATGCAATCCACTGAAGAAACACTGCAATGAGGACTTGTGAAAAGCTGCCATGAATAAGGCAGAAGGGACTGAGAACCATAGTCAAACAGAAAAGTGACCAGTGGAATGTGGTGAGGATCTAGTGGGGGTGGGAGTGGAGGTAGGGGGTAGGTGGGAGATGATATAAAAAGGAGGAGTTACTGACCCTGGAAAACATCTTTGTACAGACATTCTTAGCATAGACAATGAAATCTGAGGGACATTGCTAGGGTTCTATGGACCTCTGGTTTCTCCCAAGCTTGTCTTTCAGAATGATTTTTATTTCCATGAAAAAAAAAAAAAAGCTACTGATTTAGATCATTTCTTATAACTCCACAAAGCCTCATGTTAGAGGACTGGGTCCAATAACTGCTGTAACAAGTCACCAGAGGCCTGTGGCAAAGAACAATGCAGGTATGTTCTTTCACAGTCTTCTACTAGAAAACAAAGTTGGATAAGGGTCCTGATGGTTTATAATTCCTACATTCTCCTCTGAAGGCTCCAGGTAAGAATCCATCTTTTAGTTTTTCAGCCCCTGATAGTGCCACCCTCCCTATCCATCCATCTTTAAGTTCCTTGTCAAAAGAACTTGTCATAATTTAACAAATTGCCACATAAATAAACTGCTTTTAGTTATAAAATTGCTGTGGGTTTTTATTAATTAATTATGCAAATAAATACAATACAAAAGATGATATATAACTTTTACCAAACTGGTCATTACAGGCAATTTGCCTAAGCAATGGAGCATGTATTTCTCAAATTAAAACCCTCAAGAATTTAAAATCATTTATGAGAAGGACCATAGGAAAATATTAGAACAAAGCTAAGGTCAGATTAGTGCTTGCCATTGGTAATTAAAACCAGTAATTAGATATTAACAGGAATTTGAATTTTACCCCAAGTAAAAATGATCAAATTTCAGATTTAAAGTAAGAATATTTTCATATACAACAATTTTTTATTTTTTCTATTTTTCATTACATTGTTTACTTACTTTGTGATTTTTTTTAAAAACTCATTAGGTAATCTCTTTCATAGAAAACAAATGTGTTGTCTTCATAACTATCAATCACATAAGTAGTACTAAATAAATGCATTGTATAAAAGTAAATGTGATGGTGTTGTTCAGAGGAAAGTCCCCACTGAGCATGTGGCCAATTAACCAAGTCCCTCCTTTTCCAGGGTAAGAACTAACACTGGTATGTTCTTCCAGGTCCTGCTTTAGGTTAACAGTGATGTATAGCCATGTATTGTGAAACACTATCCTCCAAGCATAACTCAGTTTCTGTCTTGATAAGATACACTGTGGTTACCCACAAGAGATTTTAACAAGGTTAAGACTTCATATTGTTGACAAAAGGATGAAAGCAATAACACCTTCCCCTAAGAGTCCAGCCACTTACTTTTGCACTCCAGCCATATGCTGAACATGGTCTCTGCAGGTCCTAGAAGACATAGAGGACAGAAGCTTTACTGAAACAGGGCCTCCACCTATGCAGCCTTATTGTTGTCATCCATGCTACAGTAGGGGTTTTGGAGGTTGCAGCTATTTGGGGTTATATAAGCTCCTGTTAAGTAACCCTTCAACCACATTCCAGAAGCAACCCTGTAAGTTCATTGGCTCACTGAGCTAGATTTGGAGAGAATCACTGCTTAGGTCAGTGGCTGGTGCTCTGTCTATGCTGAGGAGACTTTTTCTCAGGTCTCTTCTAGAAAAGTTAACATACCATAAAACATATTCAGAACATTTTTGAGTATTTTTCCTTTATAACTTGTATTTTCTCTCACTCCAACCATAGAGTCTTTCTGGGTGTGGTGATGATAGCTATGTACCAAATGTCATTCTGCAATTCTGTGTATACTCTAAGGTGATCCCCATAACAATTCCATAAGAGTATGCTATCATGATCATCTCCCAGAGAGATATCTGGAGTACAGGGAGAAGTAAAGAGACATATCTTCAGGCTAAGGATGAGACTCGGTAATAGAGGGCTTCCCTAGCATGTATGTTGTTGTGGATTCATTTCCCAACACAAAAGAGGCAGACAGAAGGAATAGAGAATCTAAGAAGGGGGTAAAAGAGAGAGGAGAAATAAAGATAGGTTCACAGTCACTGACCTGTGGTCAATATAGAGTTAAATATTATAAGCCCCAAATGATTTAAGTTGCTTCTTATTTAATTAAGTCAGGGAATTATCAACCTTAACAATAGGAGCCTTTGGAAGAAGACATTTGAGGTTTTCAAAGGCAACACAATGAATTCACAATTAGCCTTTGTTTTGGTAGGTAAAAGAGAAGCTCAGTAAATATTTAAATTCTAGTTATCATAAAGGTCATATAAATCTATAATTATTTTAGCATCTTGATGGCATGCAATTTTAAATTCTTGCTCTTTATGAGAGGCCAAGAGCTTTACGCAGACAAAGACTTTGACTTATAACCTTGAGATCATGACTTCTTGTTGGGGGAAAAAATGAATGTTTGTCAGAAATTCATTGGGGACACCATCTCTCCTGACCTTAGGAAGATTCTGTACTGAGTCTGCCTTCACGGTCTCGCTCCAATTAACTCAACAAGTGCAGGGCCACTTACGGATCATAGCTGACAGGCATTTTTCTTTTTCAAAACTTACTTTGTAAGTAAAATAAAATTGTCTAATATATTCAATTTAAGTCCTAATTGGGGCTTTCTCATTTCCTCTAAGTTTCAGAGCTGTTTTCACATGCAGACTTTATGGCTCAAGAGAGACCATCCTTGTCCACTGCACAGTGGTGAGACTCTGCAGACTCTCTTCTTGTCTGCTCTGTAATTCTTTATGGGCTGACTCCTGCCATATTGGCCATTCTTTTTTTTTGGGGGGGGGGGTGTCATTCTAATGGTTTCTAACACTTCACAGTTCTAGTACTGCTGCAAATAAAGCCCACCTCCACTCTTTTATATCCTTTCTTACATTGTTACCCACATTTCTCTGGAGCAGAGATTCTCAAAGTGTGTTTCCTAGCCAAGGGGAAACTGCCACGAACAGAAACTGATTAGAGTGCAGACTGTCAGGTCCAACCCTTGACTTCCAGAGTGAGAATCCTGGAAGGGGCCTGCCATCTTGTCTTCCTGCAAGTCCTCAGGGGGATTTTGATGTACTCTCTACATAGACACTCATGAGATTAGAACCATAGTGCAGTGCAACTGCTTAAACATGAGAAACTCTAAGGTAGCATGCCAGAAAAATGAAATTCCTTCACAGCACCAAATATAAGACACAAGTTTCAAAAATAGATCTTAACCTGGTGTTTGGAGAAAATCTTCCCATAATTAGCAAAATCAAGATTAGTTTCATAGTTTCCAATATGTTCTCAGATAATGTGTAGAATTTAGAAAAGTAAATCTGAATTTAAAAATTATGTTCAAATATTAATATAGTGTTAAAGAGGTTTCAAGATATCATAGTCTGAGGATGCTGTGTGACACTCAAGGACACCCACAGAAGTTAAAGATGTTTTCCAAATCCCTGGTCAGTGCAGGAGATGGTGAGACCCTAGAGTCCCGGCCCCAATCTCGTACACCTGACACAACAATCAGTGTTGTGCTTTAGCCAAAGGAAGGCATTAAGAATGATTTACCACAAATTTACAAAATTTTAATATGTAGAATACCATAGTAGTGTTTTTGAAAGCAGTAAGAACTGGATGCTTGTCTGAGAATATTGTCAAAGTCAAATAATGTACAGAAAATATTAACCTGAAAAAATGTGGTGTTCGTGCTGTCTTATAATTTTTACTTGAAAGCTTTTATTACAAAGCACAATAATGATACTTCATATTATAACATGAATAAGAGGTTATTATGTTATCTGATATAAGCCAAATGTTTGCCAGAAAGATAACTATTTAAAAAAAAAAACAAAACAAAAGACCTGACATAATGGGGACACTACTACAGAAGAAGATGACCAGTGAAAGAGGAGAGGGCAAGTATGATATGGACTAGGAAGGAAAGATTTGGTCACATTTTCTTTATGCCTGGATAGAAATCTCATAATGAAATTGGCCTTTGTGCACCATTAACACATACTTGCACAAGCAAGCTACCAATGCACACAGGTATTTCCCGTATAGTGTTTCTGCACAATTCTGTATAGTCAATATGTCTTTAAGATCATAAGTTGATTTCCCACAAGTTGTGATAAAGATCACACAAGAGTTCTGTATTTTCTACTTTAAAAATAATATTTAGTAAATATTCTTTCATATTTCCATGTTGCTATATAACTTTCATAATTAATGTATAATAGCCTAGGAAAAGTGCCAAGACTCATTTGGCTGTGTTTTGAGAGCTATCAGTGTTGTAAGGGTTTTGTTTTTAATAATATAAATACTGCTACAATAAAGTCTTTTCCCTCCTTTTCCTATTCCTTTGTCTAAATTGTAAAACTCAATCTAAATATGTGTCCAGTGTTCTTTATCAGAAATATCAAGCTTGCTTTTTCAGCAGAATTTTTACTGGTTCCCAGTACGTAAATATCACTATATATATATATATATATATATATATATATATATATATATATATATATTTCAGGAGGGGAGAGGGGCACCAAAATAAATCAAGTGTTGAGGAAAAAGAACAAGATTATCAGACATAGTGGCACATGCTTGTGATCCCAGCATTCAGGAAGCTGAAGCAAGAGAATAGCTTGGATTACGTAAAAAGAAAAAATGATTTTGCTCATCTTTCAAAAAAAATTAAACTTCAAATAAGGAAAATTATGAAGAGGAAGCCACTGGTATCTGGGTCTAAATATTACCATGACTGACATTCTAAGGTGCTTGCCTTTGCCAGGACTAATTTTGGGATTAATACCAAAAATAAGAATTTGTTTAAGTAAGTTGAGAATTTGAGTAAACATAAATATAAATTGAGTGTCTAGTATCTGACTACAATCTAAATACCTATGCTATGAACTAGCATAGGTTTTAAATAACTGACTTTGGGGAATTTTCATTTTCCAAAATTGCCTCCTACAAAATGAGTGAACACACTTGCCTGTCTTGATAAAGGGCAGCAAATAAAGTGGAAACACAGTTAGCATATGCTCCCTGCTAGATACCATGCAAGAAGAGTTGCAGTGGGCAAATGAGCTCCCTGGAGACAGCCCACCATCTTGCTTGGCTGCAATGGATGCACTGTGGGGAGGCATGGCCCAGAGACTTCGTTCAAGGATTGCCACTGATGTGCTTTTTCATGTTTGTCATTACAACAATTCTCGTTTATTTGGCATGATGTGAGTAGACACTGGGATACCCTCACTATCTATAGCCTGGTATGATTACTTCCTAGGTGATAGCCTACCTGACTGGGCAAATTTCCTGCAGATCAACATGAAGATGATCTTTTATGAATCAATGTTGTTTAGATGAATTAATGACTTTATAGAATTCCTGATTTGATTCAAACAATTTTAGGAAGTAAATATAAAGAGATGATTTTAGTTGTTTTGCCAGAAAGGTATAATAAAGTTAGAATTAAGAATAAAATGTGCCCCCTCCTCATAGAATAGTAGGTAAAGGCTGCATAATAAAGAATACAATGAGATTTCATAAATTGCACTAAGAGGAGAATGGTCTTGGAACAAAATAATGATCAAGGAAGAACATTCATTCAAGGTCAGATCCAAGAATGAGGCCACACGTGTATACCATAATAAAGCAAGGCCATGTGAAGTTGTTGCTTTGAACTTATAATGAGCTTATTGAATAAAAGATTGCTTTGAACTTACTATCAACATTTCTTTTGTATAATATTTTATCTGTGAAGTATATATGTATGTATATGCATATGCATACAAGTATGCATGTACATTGTGAAAGTGATGAAAAATGCGGTCAGGTCCAAGGAGAGTGTATGTGTATCTGTGTTTGTCTCTGTCTGTCTGTCTGTCTGTATGACTGACTTTCTTTTCTCTGTAAAATTGCCAAAAGTCATCAGCTTTTGGTCCCAAAATAGCAAAAGAGTTAAATTGCCAGAAGCCATCAACTTTTGACCCCAGAATAGGAAGAGCCCCAGAACAGCAAGAGAAAGTTAAATGTCAGAGGTCATCAACCTTTGGCTTAAGTTAGGAGCTGTGTCCCACAGTACCTGTCCCTGTAGGGGCCCTAATGGCAGTTTCCCCTTTGTAAAAATGAACCCTAACTGTCACATTAAGAACAATGTAAAACAGGCATGGTGGGTCACGTTTCATCCTACCACTTGAGAGATTGTAGAATGAAGATCATGAATTCTGGACCAGCCTGGGTCATTGTGAGATAGGTCATAAATTTATATAAAAATAAAATGAAAGTTAAAGGAACCATTCAACTCTAACAGGAAGCTATGAGGTCATCATCAGTGACAAGATAGTTGTCTTTTCAGAAAGCTTATGTTACAATTATCTATGTTTAGGGGCCTGGGAAGGAAGATGGGCCCAACAGAGATGTATAAATTAAAGCCTATTCATAGCATGAAGTAGCCTACAAACCAATTATTTATAAAAGAAATGCATCTGCCAAGATTCCAAAATGATCTGGGCAGCCCTGTAACTCCCCATTGGGCAAAACCGTTCAAGGAAGCCAAATTTATAATTAGGAAGAAGGCTGCTTGGTAAGGTTTCAATCAGACCTTGGGAGCTGCCTCCAAAATTCAGATGTTTGAAAGCATTAGGCCCTGAAGCATCTGACTCAAATGCTGAACCTTGGTGGTGTCCTTGGCTCTTGGCCATCTCTCTGGGTGACACAAGAACAGCACAGAAGCCTTGGCCTTAAGGAATTTCCTTTTTCTTGCTCACATGCTTACTACCCTCTTTCTGAAGGGCTTTGTTGGTCCTTCAGATATGCTAATAGCTTAAAGGGAGTTCCTCTCTTCAGGATTAGTTGCTCTGGAATACCTTCCATCCTTACAGATAACTCTACTCATATTGATGGACCACACTCAGATTAATGAGTTAGCAAATTAATGGCTTGCTTCAATGTTATTTCCATCTTACTAGTACAATACGAAAATTAACAACTGGCAAAGTGTCTCAATTCAGGCTTTGAGAGACTCTGGCATCTCTGCCAGATAGGGCATTTAGAAATAATGGCCTCATTAAGATATGTACAGAGTTCTAAAAATGTCAACATATTATAATTTGTGTAACAAAATAAATTGGACTCCTACAGTCTTGTTTAAGTTAAAATTTTATACTGTAAGTCTCTACTTCCTGGATTATAAATGTTAGGTCTGCCCAATACTGCTACATTATGAAAGAAGATGGTTTTAATGGATCGAAACTAGTGAAGTTAATGTATTAGTCTATGAATTTGGGATGGGGTTGGGGCAGTAGACAAGAATGCAATGTACAAAATCAATTCCCCTCACTGTTAAACACATGTCTATTTCGACTCCACTGAACTGCAGGGAAGGTTAGGTCTTAGTTTTTCATTTTTGTTCTTCAGTATGGGGGAGGGGATCTTTAACCTTGGAGATCCTTTGGTTATGTTTGTTCATTATTGCAATTAGACTTGTTTATTATCAATTTTATTTGTGGGAAAGCTGCCCACACCACAGTAGATTTCTGAAAATGTGGCCTATAAACTGAATTCTTGTGCTGGTAACCAGCATTCCTCCATTAAACTACAAAAAGAGTACTGAAGGGCCTCTGTAGTGGTAGTAGTGGTGGTGATGGTGGTGGTGATGGTGGTGGTGACCGAATATTATTTAGCAAGGTAAGATTGTAGCTCTCATCCTCCTCCAGTGCATTAATGATCCTTGGGTGGATAGGTGGAGGCCATAGCTTTACTCATCCCTCAGCCTGTACTCTCCCTTTATTTGTGAAGGGATGGAAATATCATGCACATTATTTTTGTTTCCCCATTATCTTCACTGAAGGGACTTAGCCAGAATTCTCATTGAGTGACCTCAGAGAATTCTCTTAATCAAGACAAGACCTGAATTTTCATGTTTACTCTCAACAGCTTCTGGGGGTTGAAGTGCCCACCTCTATGGAACTTCCCAACTATAAGGTATTAATGTTACAGAATTTCAAATATAATGAGACTGAAATTCAATGTCAAATGTCCTGAGTTTATAAGCAAGAAGCTGGCTTCTAATTCAGGGTTCAACACTACCTAACTGTGTGGGCTCAAGCCCTTTAAATAGTAACTCTGAATCTGTGCCTTCACCCCAGAGAAATCACCATGTTTATTCCACCAGAAGATAGAGAGCCCAAGACCGTGTCAGTGAGAAGAAAGGTCAGTGAGGACCATGGGCAAATGTCTAAACAGCAAGGATAACCTGGCAGGTGCCCTACTTCCTATTTTGTGCTCCCTCTTCTGCAATGTTCCCTCGGCCTTTGAGAAGGTGATGTAGATATCTCCTTTAGGGATCTCTGTGATAGGTGACAGACTGGTTTTAGAGAGCAGAGAAAGAGACCACCTTGTAAAGTTTAATACCCACTGGGGAAGAGATGGGAACAGACATGGCAGGAGGTAGCTGTGTTCCTGAAGTCATAACTTCTTGACATCCCTCCGAGGACTCTCTTGAGTCAGGGGAATATTTTGTGCAAGCCTGTGTAATATTCTGAGTGGTAACTTTTCAAGCCACCAACTGTGGGTTCCTATTTCTGGAGGGTGTCCCAGGATGATCTCCCGACTGGGGACAGGGTGAGAGCCGGGAGGGCTCGATACTGTCTCCGCCCTGGCTCTGGCCTGCGACCTGCGGCCTGTGTCTCTGCTGTCTGTAGGTCTCCCGCCAGGCCAGATGTGGGAGGTCGAGGCCAAAGGACACAGAGTCCAAGCAGGAGGGGAGATTGCCTGCCCCTGCCGCTGCCTCTGGCGCCCTGTCGCTGACCCGGTCTCTCCCAGGTATTGTCCCTGTCTCTCCACGCTGGTCCAGGCCCTGCCTGGGCCTATAAGGAGCCGGCTAGTTGGCAAGGAGGCAGCTTGGTGTCCCAGGCAGGTTCCGGGAGAGCAAAGCTCTTCCCAAGTGTTACAGCTCTTGTGACAAAAACACTCGGACACCAGGATGATTCTTGAACACGCGCCTTTACTTCCTCTAAATAGAGCCCTTATATACAGTTTTGGGGTGGGTTAGGGTCTGACAGCAGATAATGTCTATTGGCTTGACCTGAGAGTTTAGAGATACCTCATCTGCATGTGGGAGAGTCTGAGGCACTGTTCCTCCTCGTGACTGATAGTCATAAGCCTCTCTGTGGGAGGGGTTGTTGGAGGACTGAAGCTAAGTGAAAAGAACCGGGGCCTGGGAGCAGAGCTGAACTCCTGCCGTCCGATAAAGGTTCCGGGGTTCGAAACTCATGCTCAACCAAACACCCAGCTGCTTCTCACAGCCCACTGCCCTACAACCAACATCTTCTTTTGTCTTCCTATGTCTGTTGGAAGTGAGGATTATGAAACATGATCCTACCCCTATGGCTCCAGATGAACCAACCAGAGAGGAGCTCTAGATCAATAGAACCAATCATAAACTAACATAAGATTCTAGACCTGAAACACTGAACTTTTTTATTCGATATTTTATTTATTTACATTTCAGATGTTATTGCCTTTCCCCATCCCCCCTCTATTAACCCCCTATCCCATCTCTCCTCCTCCTTTTTTGCTTTTATGCCGTTTAAATTACATGCAACTATTAAGGTCAGTTCTGGGTTGAGGAACTAGCAATATAATAGATGCAAATAGTCAAGGAACAAGCAAGACAATAAACCCAGATAGTAAAAAAACACGCAGGACAGTAAACAGAGTCCCAAAATCACTTCTGTGGTCACTATTTCTAAGAGCTTATCAGAATGACCAAAATATCTGAGCCTACTTCCCTGTCCTAGACCAAAGATATTTTCATGCTTGAAGCCTACTTCTTTGTTCTAGCCTAAGATTTAGATTCCTGCCTGAAATTACTTCTTGTTCTAGTCTAATGTCAGATTCCTGCCTGAAGCCTACTGCCAGATGTAGATGTTGGGAACTGAACTCATCTCTCTCTCTCTCTCTCTCTCTCTCTCTCTCTCTCTCTCTCTCTCTCTCTCTCTTGTTTTTTGTTTTATTCTTATTATTCTTATTCTTATTATTATTTACCTACTCAATGTGTTAATTATAAATAGGATACTTTTCCCTTAAACTCTTGTGAGATAGAGACCATTGCAAGGCAAGAAAGGCAAAGAGACTTTGGACATAGAGGTGGCCTATAGGACACCTTGCTGAATCTCAGTCACAGTTTCAGGAAAAGCAACTCATTAGAGAACAAATCCAAAACAACGGAACTTGCCTGTCAGTTTCTGCTTTGGAACCTTTCTGAAGCTGCTGGGATATAGCAGGGAATTTCTTCAGCATTCATATAGTTCATCCCAGAAATGCAAGGAAGTTAACACCCATGAGCATTCACCAACACAGACAGAAAAGTGATAGATAAATGCTTCCCCCATTTGCTCTAAACTCCCTCTGAAGTGCCTTGCCAAAGCAGTTGCTAATAGCAATTGATATTTCGTTACTCTATCTTTGTATGGGCTTTCCCTTCAGGGACCTCTTGGAGTCAGCTCACTGTGACTCAGGAAAGGATGCATCTCTTCTCAACTCCACATTCAGTAGCATCCGATTGAAACTGGCAAGGGAAAGGATTTACCTGAGAGAAAGAAGTAAGCATCAGTGACAGTTAATCTTCACTGGCGGTTTAGTGGATTTGGAATCACCATGGAAACACACCTTTGGGTGTGTCGAGGAGGGCAGTCCCAGAGAGCTATAACTGAAGAGAGGAAAACCACTGTGAATGTGGGCAGCATGATTTTGTGGACTGGGATCTCAGACTGAAGAAAAAGGAGAAGGTGAGCTGAGTACCAGCCGTCATTCCCCGGCTGCTTGGCTGCACTCCAGTGTGACCACCTGCCTCTCATTCCTGCACCCCTGACTTCTGTGTGATCATGAGAAAGAACCAAACCATGAGAAAGAACAAAAGCTTGCTGAAAGACATTTGCTAACACATCAGTGCTTTCTTTCCTTACTCCCTCTTTTTGTTAAACCTGCTTTCACCAACCCTAGTACCAAAATAATCACCTGGAATTAAGCCTTTGTCTCAGACTCTGCTTTCCCACCAGTCTGGGCTCATACGAGTATCTATTTCCTTTGCTATTATTGGAATGAATGTGATCACATTGAAATAACATGGCTATTCCTGAGACTCAGTGGTCTAGATCTAGAAAAATATATTTATTGTATGCGGGTTGATTTTTCTTACCAGCTCTTGAGAACTATGAAACCGAGATACTTAAAATTTCACTGTCAGGAACCTTGGAGAGAAACAAGGTATGTGTTAAAAATAGAGGTAAAAGGTCGTCCTCAGATCTTGCAAGCCCGGACAAGGTGACTTGAAGACATTGAGAAAGAAATGTTCTGGTGGTGTCTGTCTGCAGGGCAAGCCCAGCTTGCAGCATCTCTGGACTGTAGTCTGTTCTTCTTTGCTTATTCCTCTTGTCAGACTTTTTTGGGAAGCCTGTGCTCCAGCTCCAGAAAGAACTAGAATGGAGAACCCCAGATGATTCTTTCATCTTGCTGGGGTGATAGTTTAAAGCAGAGCATTATAAACTACCCCCAACCTTTCCACCTAATGGGTATGTACCGAAAAGCATATAAGGTATGCATGTCTGGTATGTGTGTTTTAGGCTAAGAAAGCTAAGGCTGCACTATCCAATGGTACCCTTGGTTATATATGACTATTTTGGAAATATTTTTAATTGTTGTTTTTGACATGTGGTCCAGGATAGCATCAAACTCACAATCCTTCAACCTCAGCCTTGAAAGTGTCTGAGTTACAGACATATGTCACCATAACTTATTCATTCAAAGCAACTGAAATGACATAAAAACTTTGCATTCAGTTCTAGAACCTAGTTAGCCACACTCAAGTGTTCAGTAACCACATATGCCCAAATGGCTATTATGTAGTACAATATAAATACAGAATACCTCTATCACCACAGGAAACTCTTTGGACAGTTCTTTGAAAGGGAGCAGCATTTGGATCTCAGTTCTGAAGTTACACGAGGAAACACAGCTTGCTGAACAGAGAGAGTCTACTGTACTCTCTATATCCAGAAGGCTGTTGTGAAACCTCTGAGATCTTTCACAAACAGAGGCCAAAGAATAGCAATGGTCATTAGGACCATGAGGATACCCTGTAAAGCTGGGTTTTGTTCTCTGAGCACAGAACTGTCCCTACCATGCTTGGGGACTGGGACTGGGATTGGGACTGTTCTTAATCACTGCCACAAAGCAGGGTCCAGGCTTTGTCTTCATGTGTATTTTCTCATCTAATCAGAACAATGACTATGTGGTAGACACTATCACTATTGTACCTATTTAAGAGATGAGGAGTCTTGAAAAACCAAAGAGAGAAAGAGAGAGAGAGAGAGAGAGAGAGAGAGAGAGAGAGAGAGAGAGAGAGAGAGAACCTGAGGCTTAAGGTGCTAATCTGAGCTCATTAGTGGAGAAAATGAGGAAGAAATGTGTTCTTGTGCTAGCAGCTAGAATTGCACAGCCTTGTAACTTGACTATTAAGGGAATAGGACCTCATCCTACTCCTACATTATAACGATGGGGAAATGGGATGCAGGGCATGCAAACACAGAGCAAGGCAAGAATGATGTATATGTAAATTTTGTCTCCTTCAGCTTTTAAAGAGCTTTCCTTCCTGCCTAAGTTAAACTACCCTCAGCAGTAAGTAAATAAAATGTAGATCTTAACAGACCACTAACTTCAACAAAACAAAACAAAACAAAACAAAACAAAACAAAATAAAACAAAACAACAAAAAAATTTTAAAACCCCACAAAGACCATATTCTGCAGGATTGCACAGTATATAAAATGAATTCCATTAAACTTGAAACTTGTTTGCTACCAAGTGATAGAATATTCTGCTTAAAAGAGCAAAAGCAATTGGCAGCCATCTCGGATGCTTTTCTTATACGTTTAGCTCAAGAACAGAAGTATAGCCTTACCTGCAAAGATTTTTCAAGGTCTAAAACTGCCAATATTTTTTCATAGCACAGACACTGACTTCTGCTGCATGTCAAGTGTGCTTTCTCCAGCTTCCACTACCTGTCAATCATTCCAAGTCCCTAATTAGGATTCTTCCAGGGAGACACTGACATCCCAAAGAATGATGCTTCCACATAGCCCCTCATCTTCTCTCCCAGATCAAATACCATGTCAGTAGACATGGTCAAAGGAGGCACTTTCTATTTCTTGGGGAGGCATCTTAGGGGATGGATTTTATTTTTCAATGTAGGTGGAGAAGATGGAGTGTGCTTTCGGAATGCTGAGCCATCAGAGCCCAGGTACTAGAACTTGCTGTGCCTGACAAAATGGCTTCCAGAGCCCCAGTGTAGCCAACAGCATTTGAATTTGAATTCTGAGAGGTTTGTGTGGCTAAAATATTGTGGAAATGCCTCCTGAAAAAACATGTACTCATCAGAAGCAGAGCTGGACCGTGCCAAAGGGCTTCCAGACACCAGCTGTGTCTACAGCTGCTCACCTCACAACTTCCCTGATGAACCAGCATTCCTGTGTCAGGTTAAAAAAATATGTTTTACTCAGAAAAGGCAGAGAGAATCATGGAGAACTATTTGAACAGTAGTGAGAAGTAGGGGACAGTCAAAGAGGAGAGGAGAAGAGAATTGAGGGGAGGGGAGCAGAAGGGAGAGGAGAAGAGGAGGGAGAGGAGTGGAGGGAGAAGGGAGAGGAGGGGAAGGGAAAGGGAGAGGAGGGGACGACGAGAGATGGAGGGGAGAAGATAGTTAAGGAGAGGAGAGGAGAGGAGAGGAGAGGAGAGGAGAGGAGAGGAGAGGAGAGGAGAGGAGAGGAGAGGAGAGGAGAGGAGAAGGCAGAGTGTAAGGGTCCCTGATTGGTAGTGCTATAAGGTTGACATTAACACTCAAAATGACAAATGTGAGGCCCTGGAGGTATGTCACAAGTCCCCAGCCTGCTTGTTTGACTTTCTTCCTTCCTTCCTTCCTTCCCTCCTTTTTTTTCTTTTCTTTCTTTTTCTTTCTTTCTTTCTTTTTTTTTTTTTTTTTGAGACAATATTTTTTTCTGTATATAGTCTTGGCTGTCCTGGAACACACTCTATAGAACAGACTGTCCTTGAACTTAGAGATCTTTGCCTCCTGAGTGCTGGGATTATAACATAAGCAATACTCTAGCTTCTGAAAAGCATGGCTACTAGAAACAGAAAAGAATGACCCTTGGCCTTAGTATTTTTACAATCTTAATACAATGAGTTCATTTTCTCTCTCAAGGTGGGCTCTCCTCTCTTGCTGCTGCTGGACATGCTTCTCAGCTTAGACTCTTAGCTGCTGTGGCTCTGACCCAGATCCTGAATGTGGCCATTCAGAATAGTAAGGCAGTGACAGCCTTCCTGCTTTGGCCTTTCCATGGCCACTGCCTCTGAACTCCAGCCTCACAGATCTTCCTAAGTCAGACATTTTGTTTTCTCTTAGTCCATTGCTGGAGTGCATGATGGAGTCCCACACTGAGATTTGTGATGGATAATCACAAATGACTCTAGCTTGTGTCAAATTAACAAAAGCTAACCAGTACTCCTATAGATTTATTAATCATGGGCATACTAGACATTAAGTATGTGCTTGACTCAGCTGACTTTAAACCTCCTGGCCTTTTCATACAGAAAACATCACCTATACTGTTAGTGTGTCATAAAGAATCATGTCTTAGAAGTGATTATTGGTCAATTTCAGAGTGTTCCATCAATTTTAAACATGAACAGCCCCTTCTCCTCCAATCACTTTTCCAGAAGAAAAGGAAAGAATACATTTAGATGACAATGGGTGGTTTGTCACCTTGTGGCTCTATTCTTTGCAACAAAACAGATGTACCTCTGAGGAACTTTCAGCAGTATCCAATCCAGCCTCTCTACCGAGGTTCTCCTTTCATTGGTCCAGCTTGGGTGCCATACACCAGTATTTTTAATACCCCAAGAGCATCAGGGCTAGGTATCCATGACCTAGAAAATATTTTTACATCTGCTCTCTCAGGAGGTGGGCAGATGGTGGAAAGTTGATTAAAGACAATAATTCTCAAACTGGGGCATGCATCAGAGCTACCTGGGGGCTCCTTAAAGCACAGAGAGCAGAACACTATTCTCAGAGATCCACTCAGTGGATCTGAGAAAGGCCTGCAGGTTGGTGTTTCTAATGAACTCCTGGTTGTTTCCCATACTACATGCCTGTGGACCATAATTTGAGGAGAACTGACTTAGTAGATTTAGAAATGCAAGCTAGGAAGCTGCCACCACTAGCCCGAGTCCTACAACTCATTGAGCAAGGGAAAGGTCTGAACACAGGTCTTGAGAGTGAGCACCTGGGTTATTGGCCAGGTTGCATAGTATATACACACTGGGCTGTTTCATCATCTCCACAGTCTGTCAAGCCATAAGCACTTTCCTTTCAGATGTCTAGTCTGCACAGTAGAGGGAGGATGAATTCTAGGTGTATTAGAACGGAGTGACTGCCTAGTTTTATGTGTGTGCATGGTGAGTACTGATTCAGACACTGCTCTGCCTCCAGGAGTCTGTTATGGGGTAATATTGCTTGAGTGAAATGCATCAACAAGGTGGTTGTTGTTACAAGTGTACAGAACTACACACAAAAAAAGGAACTGAATTGCCTTGGAGGGAGCAGAGAGACATTGTACTTTTATTATTGAAAAGGGAAGAAGTCTTTTGGCCTGTCTCTCTACTGGGAAGACACAAAGCTTGAAGCTTCTTCACAAAGCTTTAGAAACTAGGGTACCATGCAGGCAGGACAGTGGTAATACCTGCAATGAGACTCTCTAGAGAGCCAGTTGCCTTCCAAAGCATCAGGAGTATTATACCACTCAAGAAGTTGGATTTGGTACCCTGTAGTAACAGACTCTCAAAGAGGAACTGCTATTAAACAGTGGAAGGAGGGTAAAGGATTTGCACTTTCTTGGAGGAGAAGAGAGAAAATATCGGGAATGCAGAGAGCTCACCTGCCATGTGGCTGAGTTATATTAAGCTTCTGAATTCTGAGATAGCTAAGTACAAAGGACCATGTGCATACTAAGGTGATAATCTCGAGTCACTCCTATTGGTCCATGTTATTCTGGCTTCCTCTGAGAGTTATTTATAAACTTCAAATTGCACAGTAGCTTTATTTTTATGGAGAGGATAAGCATATGTCTGGTTTGTCTTACGTAGTCCTAGTTTATGGCTGTTACTCTTTACATACTTAATTTACATATTTAATACACACTCAATAACGCCTCTTCTGAGAAATATGAAAATGGTAACTTTCACTTTTGAGGACTTGGTGTTTCTTGTGTTTCTCTGTTGGGGATTTCCTTTCATCAGATTTGCCTGTGGACACATGTGTGGGACATTTTCTTGATTGATGTGTGAAATGGAAGGACATAGTTCACTGTGTGTAGTACCACCTGGGCAAGTGGTCCAAGGCTGTATAAGAAGATAGCTGAGCAAGTCATGGGAAGGAAGCCTGTAAACAGAATTTCTACATGATGTCTGCTTCAGTTTCTGTCTCCAGGTTCTTACCTTGAGCTCCTGTCCTTGCTTCTCTCTACGACAGACTTGACAGTGAAACACTTTTCTCTTGGAATTGCTTTTGGTCATTTTTTTTTAAATCACTGCAAAAGAGAAGTGAGCTACAACAGGAGGAAAGGCCACTCCAATTTAAATGAAGCATATTAAGACAAGTATTCCTAAGGATCATGGAAAGATCAGCTCCTGTTTTCCTCCATTGGATCCACACCAAATATTTCTCAAGATGCAGCTACCATTGTCTTCTGTCTTCAATGGCAAACTAATTTGTGTCATGGTCTGGACATGAAATATTCTTTTTGGGCTCATATGGTTGTTCTGTTCATTTGGAAGGAGGTAAGAACTTTGTGCAGTAGAACTTTGTGCAGTAGAACATACATGGAATAAGTGTGTCACAGGCAGTTTTGTCTTTGAAGGGCATATGCTTCTCTGTTCTTTTCTTGTCCTTGCTTCCTGCTTGACACAGGCAAAGAAACTTCTCTGCATAGTTCCATGGTCATGATGCTCTGCCAAGGTGTATGGGACCAATCACCCATAGACTGAACCCCTTTAAACTATGACCCAGAGCAAATATGTCCTTCTTTGAGCCATTTGCAGTGTGTATTTTGTCATAAGGAGGCAAAAAAGTAATTAATAGCATAATTCTTCAAGAATCTCAGATTTGCCAGACTTGTTTTTTTTTTTTTTTTTTTTTTTTTTTTTTTTTTTTTTTTTTTTTTTTGTCTCTTCTCATTTCTGTCTTTTCTGTTTCTGCAACTATCTGTGAAACTCAGGCTAGAGATGACATCTGTCTAAGCTTTCATTTCTTCATGTGCTAAATCATGGCTGTCCACTGTGGTCTCCAGACCAGGAACATCAGCATCTCTTGTGAACATGATAAGAAATAGATTGTTGGGCCCTGCCAATTCTGACCCAGAAGTCTGTGGGTGTGGCTAAGAAGTCTATTTTCATTCACATTCTAGGTGATTCTGATGCATGCTAAATTAAACAGTTATGCATTTGTTTTGTACTTTCTCAAAAGGTAGCAGATTTTGTTGGCTGATTTTCTCCTGTAGATGCCCATAGCCCTCAGACTCTGTCCACTTTCCTGAATTGAGAATCATTGTAAGAGATCTTGAACCTCCTGTTCTCTCTGCCTTCAATACGTTTTCCTTTGGAGTCTACATTATTTCATATTATTTCAGTTGTATACAATGGTGCTTTTCAATGTTCTTTCACATAGTATTGTGTTTGCTTTATTACACTCATTATTGTTTTATATATATATATATATATATATATGTGTGTGTGTGTTGTATATATATATGTATATATAAATATATATATGCACACACACACACCCACATATATATATATAAAACATATATATGTTATCTTAACCTCAAAATATTACCTTATAAAGTAGGGACCTTATCTATTCACATGATTTATCCCTAGAACTTAATACTGTGGCAAAATGGCCAGAACACCCCAGTAGAAGTTTTTCTGATGATTGAAGTCTTCTATATTCACTTCATCCAAGATGGCAGCTGCTGGCCATATGTGGTGCCTATTTAAGCAGTTGAAATGAGGCTAGTGTGACTAAGATACTAAATTTAAATTTTTCAGTTTAATTTTAATTCACTTAAATTCAAGTATCTATATGTGGCTACTTCCTACTGTACTGAACATCATAACTCTAGACACTTAAAACATGTGTATTGAATGAATGAATGAATGCCTCATAAAACACAAAGAATATGATGTTTTAAAGTATCAGTGATTGACAAATAATACTTTGATTGAGCCTGACTTATACAACTACAGGGCTTGCTGTGAGCCTGATGGGATCTAAAATGACTTCGGTGGAAAACTTATGGGCATGCCTGTGAGGAAGTTTCTAGGCATTGTCATTTTGAGGTGGGAAGACCAACCCTGATATGAATATAAGCATTCTATGACCTGGGGTCTTGACCCAAATAAAACCGAGAAAACTAGATTAGCACTGGCATTCATCTTTCTTTGGTTTCAGACTGTGGACAAAATGTGATCAGCAGCCTCATCCTTTATGCCCATGCCTTCCCCACTATGATGGGGGAGCCAAAGTAAACTTTTCCTTCCCTGAGTTGCTTCTGTTAGGTCTTTTACCACAGCAGTAATAATAATAATAATAATAATAATAATAATAATAATAATAAATACACCTTCTAAATTTTTAATTTTAACTTTAGATAGGAACACTTTTATAAGTATAGCCATTGTCAGGTCATAGCTACCATTCTGGTAGACAATTTTACCAGAGAGATTGGAAGGCAAACATGGAAGTGACACATATTAATTATCTTCGAAGCAACTTGAGCAGTTTCTTTTGTGGAGAGTTGTGGATATAGAGAGCAGAGGAAGGCCTGTGAGATGTTCCTAATTCAGTGGACTTCCAGAGCCCTGGCAAGATTGCTTAGAAGTTCTGGGACTCCTGGGGATTGAGACAAGATGAGGTTCTCTTTTCTGCAGGAAATGTGGCAAAGTGCATGAGAATAATATAGCAAGCCACTTAGATTAGTAATCAACTTGGAAATTAATATACATTCTCTAAACTTCTGCTTCTTAACCTATCAAATAGACATCAGAAAGCCCATCTGGCATTGTAGAATGTGTTAGTTCTTTTCTTTTGTGAGCAAAAATTTAGCAAGACTAGAGAGAAATTACCTACTTCAAAGTATGCTTCTCTAACCGGAACTATCTTCACCTCTGGGATGAGCCTGTAGTTCTTTGGAAAAGCACTTCCCTTCTATGTGTAAAGCCCCAATTTTAAAGGTCTAATGAGGTTGCTTAGTGGTTATGAGCACTGGCTGCTCTTCCAGAGAACTGAGGTTCCATCCCCAGCACCCACATGATTCCTGAGGAACTTCTATAACTCCAGTTCCAGGGGATTTGACATTCTCTTCTAACCTCTGAAGGCATTGCATGCTCATGGCACACAGAAATAGATGCAGGCAAAACATGCCTGCCTATAAGATAAGTTAGTCTTTTGTTTAAAAAAAAACTCAAGGTTAGTTCTCAGCGCTACACATTTTTGAAACATCCTACCTCTTTTACTATTAAATATAGGTCAACTTCCACTTTATTTAACCTTATCTTAACTTAATTTGATTATCTTTTTGTCATCAAGACTCTTAAGTACATACTTTTACTCCAAAGACAGTGGTCAGCATTATTTAGGTTAGTCCTGGGTGGTTTGACACACAGTAAACTCTTTTGTTAGATGAATTAGAATACAGTAAATCCACAGCCCAAACTTCCTTTTCATTAAAAGATAGGCGAGAATGAGATCCAAAGATCCGGCTCTAAAATTGCTCTATCCTCTGGCTAAAGAGTCTCTAACAAGGAAAACGTGGCCTAAAAGTGTCATCTTCGTTATTAGAAATATCATAGCACTAAATTGGGCTCTGATGTCCCAAAAAATTCCTGCCATTTAATTGCATATCACAGTTTCTTACC
Source organism: Arvicanthis niloticus (assembly GCF_011762505.2). NCBI lineage: Eukaryota > Metazoa > Chordata > Mammalia > Rodentia > Muridae > Arvicanthis > Arvicanthis niloticus. The sequence continues at coordinate 68,053,105 of NC_047660.1, read as the reverse complement.
TTGATTTGCTCACCCACTTTCCCTCTCTCTCCCCTCCCTTCACCTCCAAAATTGAACCCAAAACAAAAGCTTAAACACCCTGGTTGTGATATTGTGGAATGAAAATCTACATAATTGGGGGAGGGAAGATTCTCAAGGATCATTCATTATCATGTTGGCTATTGTTAGAGGTGACTGGCTTCCAGGGGTTTCTAAGGAGCCTTATAAGTTGCAAGTGAGAGCAGTCTACCTTGGAAGAGAAAGAAAACAAAGCAGTTAGCCACTATCCCTCATTCACACTGCTCAGGAGAGTCAGTCTCAGCAGCCCACTTCCCTACATGCTCAGCTGTATGTACCTGAGTACTCTTCTAATCCCCACCTGTGGTGCTGGGATGCTCAGTCATCTAAGAATGCATCAAGTCACAACAGGGAGCTAGATCCTGCCAAACTGTCTGTGCAGGGCTGATTGGCCTTTGCACAGATTTGACGGCACAGTACTGGCATAAATAAAAAGATCCAATTCGAGTTCTTTATAACCTTCTTTCAGTTTGGTCTATCTCAGAACCTTCTTCAAGATGGCAGCCAACCTTGATCTCTAAGCAGAATTAATGCAAGTACTGCTATTGAAACTACCCCAAGGCCATGATTGCATTCTTCATCTTTTCCTTGACCACCTGTTATAGAGTTCTGTCTCTGACCAGTGTCTGGGCTTGCCTGACTAGTGATCTTGAATATAAGACTCTCACCACTTTCTGCCAAAGAGAACATTCTCAAACACTTCCTCACATATACTAGCATTAAAAACATTACAATGGAGATAATTGACTGACTCAACACTTTTTAAGTTCTTTTTTCCCAAAGTTTCCATGAGTCTGAGCACATCTGGAGACTCTTCTTAAATTTCCATGTTGTCTGTTTATAGACCAAAGCTTCCTCAAAATTAATGCGTTGCCTTCTGCCTGAACTCCATCCTAGTCTAACACTGGTAAGAAAGAGCCTTAATAACTGAGACAGTGGTGGCTAGGTATACCCATTCCTCCTATCTCTAACAAGAGACTCAGTATTACCACAACCAGTGACTTTGTTCTGAAATTTCAACAGTGACTATCATCACCTCACTTTTCCCGAGGGCGGAACCTGAGACAAAGTCTAGCATGCAGCAAACATTGAAATAGGGAAGAAGAGAAAGCCAGCAAAAGAATGAGTTTTCAGGTTGGCATTGCCTGAGGGTACATACTCTGAGGACTTTCATGAATTCCATATAAGGTGGCCAGATGAGTACCATGGTGGGAGTATTTACCCACCAGCTTCCATTGCCACTGGTTAAGGCTGCCAGCTAGATCTCTGCATTGTCACGCTGTACATGTAAGAGTGTCAAGTGAAGTCCCATGGTAACCTGCAGCAGATCAAACAGGAGAAGCCTGTGTAGACGGGCTCAATATAGCAGTAGCCGTGGGAAAGGATGGTACAAGCTGTCAGAGATACTCCCTCTCAGGCATCCTTGGGGAATCCAGTTTTTCCAGGATTCTAATATTCTAATGGTGCTAATGGGGTTCTGGTGTTCCCATTTTGCTTTCAGTTATGTTCTAATTTATACTATAGGAACATGGTAAACTAGCTTCTCTCTCTCTCTCTCTCTCTCTCTCTCTCTCTCTCTCTCTCTCTCTCTCTCTCACACACACACACACACACACAGGCACTTTAAGAAACAAGAAAACTAAGAAAAAATTTAAATAATTTTCTCTAGTTTTTGTACTGTCCTCAGCAGAACTGTCTCCAGAGGAAACACATTTTGTCTCCGTTAGGGCAAATGAAGATTGAGCCCAAAGGAACCACTGGAATGAGAATTTTGGTTTCCTTAAAAACCTACTTATGCTATTATTATGGTTTGTATATGCTTAGCCCAGGGAGTAGCACCATTAGAAGGTGTAGCCCTGTTGGAATAGGTGTGACCTTGTTGGAGTAGGTGTGTCACTATGAGTGTGGGCTTTAAGACCCTCATTTTAGCTTCCTGGAAACCAGTATTCTGCTAGCAGCCTTAAGATGAAGATGTAGAACTTTCAGCTCTGCCTGCACCATGCCTGCCTAGATGCTGCCATTTTCCCACCTTAATGATAACGGACTGAACCTCTGAGCCTGTAAGCCAGCCCCAATTAAATGTTGTCCTTTATAAGAGTTGCCTTGGTCATGGTGTCTCTTCACAGCAGTAAAACCCTAACTGAAACGGATATATATATATATATATATATATATATATATATATATATATATATGTTTTTGTTTTAATCCTAGGTATGGGATAAGAAGCTGCTTCACAACAGGTGACTATGATTTGTCTCATGCCTTAGGATGGTCATGATTTTTGCCCAGCTGTAGATAGTTTACATTTGGAATTTTGGGAACTTTTCAGAGGCTATAAATGCCAGAGCCTGAATGGAGCAGGACACACACTCCAAGGCAGATGCTGTTTCCCTGCTGCTGGCTCCTGCTGCTGCATTTGTTATTGCTGTATTGCTGGTTTACTATTTTGCTAGATTGCTGGTTGGAGATATCCTGAGGAAGACAGAAATTAGATTTGGCCCAAGGAACTGGACATCCCTAATCAGCAGGAAGTAGTCTAAAGAGGTCTACACCCCTTTCCTCTTCAACTGTCTTTCTCTCCTACCCCTACTGTTGGGGAGTTGAAAGGGATTAAGGTGGAATAAGGTTTGGAAGGGTGGTAGATAGTAAGAACCCAATAAAGCAGCCCAACAAAGAGCACTGACAAACCTTCTAATAAGTCTAATGCATGGAATGGCCCCTCTGTCCAACAGATTTCATTACTTAAAGTGAAGTAGTGCATTCTATACTGACAGTCTGGACAATTCTTCTCTGGGATAGAAAAAAATCACATTAGGCCATGTTGAGTGTCATAAAACATATATGGTGGCCTTCTGAATTCAGAAGCTAATGATATAGGAACACAAGACATTTTCAACTTTTAAAATGTGTCCATTATAAGAGGGAAGTCCGCTTCACAGCATTGGACAAATATCACACCACTGATTATTGTTCACTTCAAAACCAAAGTGTTTATAAACTGTAAACTGGTTTTAGTTCACAGTGACAAAGACTAAGTCACTTCAAACCACTTCTCCAGTAAATGGTAACAGCTAACGCTAAATTCAGAATAAGTCTATTATGCACTACCTATTTCAGCAGAGGATTCTTTCAATAATGTCAGGATATAGCTCAATATGTAGTATTCTTTGTGATTCCTTTCCTTGGAGCAATTGGGACTGGACTACCTTCCCAAAGCCAATGTTGAGTGGGCTGTTACCACAAAAATACCTTAAAAGCTGCATCAAAACCATGACTAAAGACCAATGCCATGCAGTTCCAATATTACAGAACTAAATAAAATTCTGCCTCTTTTGATAGTTGTCTTGTTAGCTCATTGTTACCATCAGGGAGATATGCCATTAGTAGGTCAATTGATGACCTAGAGCACATAGCAATGGGTTTTGTAATTTTGTTAAGGGAGCTTGTCCATGTTAAGTACATGTTAAGAACACAGTACATGGCCCACAGAAGAAGCTTAATAAATATCCATGAACTTTGTTTTTGTTGAATTTAAAGATTTAAATTTCATTCAGATTTTTGAGATTCATATTTGAAATATGTAGTATAAAACTAAACTAGTCAACAGTTCCCCCAAAGTAACTTAAGGACTCTCATCACTTAGAAATAGGATTCATTTCTTCTACTAGTGGTTGCATTTAACTGACTCTAGATCTTAAACACAATAACTGAAGTATGTTCTACAGAAAATTAAACCAAGCAGCTGGCTGAATGCTTACCCCAGCCTAGTTTAATCCAATTGCATCTTTTACATAAGAATTTATTTTCACACCGAAAGACTATACTTTCAGAATAAAGGTCATTGCAATTGGTTATGTTTTGGTCAATTTTGATGCCTTTTGAAAGAAACCTGCAGGACAGGGTTAGTGGAGATGTTTATAAACATCTTGGGCAAACAAAACAACCAAACAAAAACAAAAAGGCACACAGGGTTTCATTAACTATAATCAAAGATATGGTTTTTCTGGAAATCATGGTATTAAAATAATGAAATGTGAGCTAAAGAGATGGCTCAGCAGTTAAGAACACTTGTTGTTCTTGCAGTGGAACTAGATTTGGTACCCAGCAACCACACCTCACAACTGTCTTTAACTTTCAGTCCAGGGGATCCAATGCCGTCTTTAGGCACACACATGGTACACATACAGACAGGCAGAGAAGACATAAAATCAAAAACACATAAAAACACATAAAATCAAAATAAGTAAATCTCGTAGGTAAAGGAAAATAACAAAGCACTGTTTATTAATATATGAATCCTAGTTAGCCATCTCTCAGCTGTGCCCAGCTGATGGTGAATGACTGTAATCTCAGGTAGGACAGCCTGCAATCAGGATGCTAAGGGCTGAAGAATTGGATGTTTTTAAAGTCAACTACAAAGTAAGACACTTGTTTCAAGGGGTGGGGAAGTCTGTACTTCCTGACATTTGACAATTCTTCAGACCTAGCAGGGCTGAAGAAAGGTTGCCTTAAATGGTCTCATGCATCAAACCCAGAAGAGTCACAAAAGCCACAACACCTCCTATTCTCAAGGACAAGAAAAAGGAGGTAATGGACAAGAGAGGAATGTTTTCTCACTTAATATTAGCCAAGTGGAATAAAATGTAGATAATATGCATGCCCTGAAATAATAAATAACACGAACAGTACCAATTAGACTGGAGAGTTGAACCGAACAAGCGTTTAATCAATTTGTGTCACTTCAATGAGTTTGTTTTCTTTCAGTATTTCCTGAACTCTCAAACATTATCTACCCTCGAGGTAATTAAGTTTTACTGTCCAATTTTAAAGGCTTACAATCTCTGTTTGGAGGACAAAAGCAAGAAGGGAAACCTGCCCTCTAATCCTCCAGAGCAGTGGGTCTCAACCTTCCTAATGCTTCAGTCCAGTGCAGTTCCTCGTGTTGTGATGATCCCCAATCCTAAAATTATTTTTGTTGCTACTTCATAACTGTGATTTTGCTACTGTTGTGAATTTTAGTGTAAATATCTGTATTTTCTGATGGTGTTGGCGACCCCTTTGAAACAAAGGCATTACAACCCACAGGTTGAGAACCACTGCTCTAAGGCACAAGGATATCACATTTGCCAATGCATTTCTGGTTCTACAGTCTTTGCCTTCCAACTATGGACACTGATATCAAAGCAGACATACACGGACCACCAGGTGCCACGTAAATCATGCTCATGATGAAATATCCAATACAATCATAGCATTTTCCCTAAGATCTTTTACTTTAAAAAAAAATCATGGGAAATGGCAGCCACAGTGAGGTTAACAACATAGAATGTAAATTATAATCTCAATATCATGTCAAGTTAAAAGTGTATTTACTGTAGCATAAATACATGGAAATGAAAGATTAGAAAAATATAGCCCATACTGGTAACAGTGCTTAACTCTAGGGTTAGGACTGGGTGATCCAGACTTCTTATGGATTTCTGTTTTCCTGATTCCATTTTGTTATCATCAAGACCCTCCAGAATCTACCTTTGTGTTGATATGTCAACCGTAGTAAACTTGTTTTATTTCCAATATTCAGAGAGAAATAAAGTGCTTGATAACTGTCCATGGCAACTGTTCAAATTCCCCAGAAACCACTTAGTACTGAGAAATGGAAATAGCATAGCTTATGTGACTCCTGAGGCTACATAAGCATCCACTAACATGGTCTTCATAGAGCCTGGCCTTAAAGGAGAAGCCTTTCAGAGATATGAAACTTTGGTTTTCTTGGCAGAGGACAAGAGACTTTCATACTAGTCTTCAAAAATCAAGAAAGTCAGTCAAATCTTAGGTATTAACTCAGGCCTCAGGCTAAACCAAAGTCATTGGCAATATATAGAATTTTTTCAGGGTTTAATAGAGGCTTCATTATTTTAAAGTGATTTATTTGACACATTGTTGAAAGTCACAGATAACGAGAGAGCGCGCGCGCGCGCGCACACACACACACACACACACTTTTGAAAGACTAGAAGCTGCCTCCACATTTTTTTTCAGAAGTAAATGCTATATTTTTTTCATACTTGGGTATAATGGAATTTTCTCCAAAAATGTAGAAACTGAAGTTCATGAAAGCTGACAGACTTCATAGGTCATCTTTATCCACCATTTTTTAAAAACTTATTTTCATCTCTAACCTATCCCCAAGTCCTTTCATGTATTGTTTCTCAACACCTACAGAATTCATCTTCCTCTCCATATGCACTCTTTACCCTCATCAGGACTACAGACATCTCTTACCTGCATTGATTTACCACCATTGGCCTTGACTGATATCCTTAAGTTCAGATTTCTAAAACCTTGCCATGATCACAAACCTGATCATATTATTTCTTAGCATAATACCCTCTGATAATTTCTAGTTATCCTCAAAGTAAACGCTCCATTCTTTGGCGTGACCTAAAAGCCTTTTAGGATCAACCTCATATGTGCTACCACATGTATTCGCTTCCACTCCCACCATCCTTTCAATGATGAATTTCCCATGATCTCTCACCTACTCTGGTCTACCTCCCTAGATCAAGCATCTCCCCCTCCCCCACCTTTTTTTTTTTTTTTAACCTCACTAGCCTTTACTCATCCTCTGGTCCCAGGCTTGATGTTACTTGCTCTTCTAGAAACACATCCCTGATCTTGGCAGAGTTGAATACTCCTTTTTTAGATCCAACAAACTTTGGCATGAAGTTGTTCTTTAATCCTCCCCTCCCCATTAATTTTTAAGTTTCTTCTGGTGATGCACTAACTACACCTTATTATTCTGATGCTAATTCAGAAAAGAAATAATGCTACTCCCTGCTCTTGCTCACTAAAGATAAAACCTCTCGGCACCCTCCCTCCTCTGACACAGTGTTGTTTGTTTATTGTGGGACCAAACCCAAGCTCACATGTGTCTTTTGGAGACCTTTGAAATGAGATCTAATCAATTCATTTATAAAGTCATTTTGTATCTCCTCTTCCCTTTATCTCTTTACACAAATAAAGAAATAAGAAGTAGGAGTTTTGTATTAAAATGGTCTCTTGGAAGCATATCTTTGCCACTTTCTAAGAATCTATTTGTCTTAACTTTTTCCATAAAGTTGAAAAACATTTCTAAGGTTTCATTTTTTTCTTTACTTTTATGTTACTTGAGAAGAAAATGTTGGGCTTCAAAGACCACAAAAAACTCAATTTCTTGACTCGATATCAGCTTTCTTCCTTCAAGACCAAGTAGACACCTCCTGCTTAACAGCAACAAAATAATAGAGTTGACCCACTTGACCTGCCAGTTTCCTATACTCCATCCCTAAATCCTTGAGCATTGTGAAGAAAGGTAAAGTATATTTTCCCATGTTGATGATATAAATGATTCTTCTATTTCTACTCCCTCTTAGGTCATCCATTACCATCCCACAAAATGTTACTCCTTTTAGGCAATATCAATCTTGAACATCTTAACTGTAGACTATATTCTCAGGTGAGAACTTTCATTCTATCTTGCTAAATATCTGCTTTCTTCTAGTGTATTGTATTTGTGTTTATCACTTGGGCTACTGCACCTGCTAATTTTTGAGAAAGGACAGTAGGATATTTGCTTTACACAGGGGAAGATTTCAGAGTTAACCTTAATATCATTCTGAGCAGTTGAGTAAACTAGAATGAGAGAGCAGACAACTATATTCTTTGTGCTTGTGGAGTGTTCCCTCCTTTTTCACTTCCCCTTCCTCCTACTCCTCCTCTTCCTCCTCCATCTTCTTCTTCTTTTGTTCTTTTCTGTTTTTCTTACTGTGTATGTGCATAACAGAAATTTGAGCCAATTAATAAAGAAGTAGATGCAACTATTACATGTATGGGATACTTCTGATGCATCTATATAATACTAGCTTACAGGAGAAATTAAACAAGTTGTTTACAGCCATGTTGACTGCCAAAGTTTGTAATTATCAGAGTAACATAAAGAGATGTCTCTCCTTAGTCAATCACAGCTTATTGGTTTAATAGCTACCCCCAAATGGAGTTGCGCATCCTATAGAGTGCTCCATGTCCAAATGTAAGACTTTTATTAGGTTAATACCATTAATTTCTTTCAGTTTATTTTCTATCCCTAAATGTTTACATTCAGTAATTTCAACTCTATGTAATTAAGGAAGACATTTAATTGAAAATAAGGTAATTTAAAGAAACCAGTCAACTTCTATCTCCCCATTCATCATGGACTTCAGTTCCTTTCTGGCCATATTCATTCTACCTAGTGTAATTTCCTCTGATGAGAAAGATGGAAATCACATAGGTTTGTATACATTTATGGTTCCTTTCCTGTTAATGATCTTGCTCATTTTCTTTCTTTTCCTTGTTTAGCTTCATTGTTTTTCTAAGTAGCTAAGTATGAAGATGGAGGGTATAGCTCAATGTTAGAGCACTGAGTGAGCATGCATCACGCCATGGGTTAAATCCCCAGCACCAAACAAAAAATATATTCATGACTTAGTGTTTTTCAACACACTATACCATCGTATATCATTGTTACACATGCCTTGTATTAGGGTTTTCTTCCATCTTTTTTCTGTTCATATTTTCCTTCCTTGTTACTGCATCTTTATATGAAAGGGGTGAGATTACTTCCTTCCAGTGTCATCTTTCCACTTCATATTTCTTTTCTGGTCAAAGCAAAGCCTGCTTCTACAACAGGCCACACAGCTATAAAGCCTGTGCCATATATTAAGTCTTATGTCCAAATGCTGTTGTTCTTCAGTATCTGGCATTGATGATGGTTCTTCATAGACACAGAAATCATAATGCCCAAAGATGATTTAATTTGATGTGTGTGTGTGTGTGTGTGTGTGTGTGTGCTCTATAGATGAGATTTAAAAGGTGATTGATTTGGACATCTATAGGAAGAATATATATAGGCAATCAGAGAAGGGAGAATGATTTATACCATTCCATATTGTTTTCATGGCTAGAACATTTTAAATCTTAGGCTTCAAGTATGTGAGTGTGCATCTGTGTTTGTGCCTGTGTCTCTGTGTGTGTTGAAGTGAAGGCTGAGGGTGTGATTCAATGGTACAGCACTTGCTTACTCCATGCATACATGAAGTCATGAGTTTCATTTACCAGTACTACAAAAAGTAAAACTAAATTAAAACACAATAAATGTGTAATTAATAAAATGACAAACTACCTGAAATTGACTATGTTATAACCACTTTAAATATGTTCCCAAACATAGCTTTAAATTTTTACTCAGAATTTTTGACCTGTGTAAGAGATATGGGTATTTTCTATTTCCAAGGAAACTACCATTGAGGTAATATATGAACTGCAGCCAAGGTAGCATTGTTAAAAGAATATGTTACCCTGGGATACTATTTAACTCTAAATATTGCATATGACTTAAATTGACAGCTAGTAAAAGCAGTGGCTCACAGAAGAAAGCAAAATCAAAACAGTTCAAAACAAAAATATTATCTTCTACTTATAGCATACGGGACATGATGGAAAACTTCTCCTCAGCCTTTTTCCCCCTAGTAGCTTCTTTCATTTATCTTGGCTTTTATTTTCTGCACTATGTCAGTGTGCTTGTGATTTGGCAGTGCAATGGTGGGGTTTGTTGGGTAGAATGACCAGGGAACGTGTCCCTTCCCATGGAGTACTGCTCTTCTTCATCTCTCAGCCTCATGGTAGAAATTCTTACTGTGAGATCTGCTGCCCTAACCAAACTTTAAATGGAAAGTATGGCATGGTTGAGTATAGGTGCTACTCTGTACAATGCATCATCGTTAACCATGTGTGCTATGTTGTACAATCCAGCATTGTGAAGTATAGGTGCTATTCTATACAACAGATGCCTGGAACCTATTCATCTCATAACTGAAACTTTATACCCCTGGCTAACATGTCCTTGTTTCTCCTTCCCTTCTTTTCCCCCATCTCTGGCAACCATTATTTTACCTGAGTTTCTGAATTTGACGTTAGATAGCTCATAGCCTTTGGAATCATGCAGCCCTTCTTACGCATCTGGTTTATTTTATTTAGCAGACAGTCCTTCAATATCCATGCCACTGTGACAAGATTCATTTATTTTTTTAGAACTGAGTCACAGTCTAATGTATAGCTATATCACATTTCCTTATACAGACAGCTAAATAGGTTTGTGCAGAAACTGCTGTGATCTAAGTAAATCCCTTTCTCTACAAAGTCATGAGTGCCAAAGGGGACACCAAGATTGCTATTAAAGCACAGTTCACACACAGGTTTTCTTCACTGTGTGAATTTGTGACTGATACTTACGACTATTTTATTAACATTCTGACTGCAGTTTCCCCTCCGTCCTCCTCTCCTACTCCATCCTCCCACACATCTCTCCTCTGCTGCCCCCATCCACTCCTCTGTTTCTCTTCAGAAGAGGCCAGGCCTTCCATGGATATTAGTCAAATATGGTAGATCCATTCACAGTAAGACTAGGCACCTCCCTCTGTATTAAGGCTGGACGAGGCAATCCAGTATGAGGAAAAAAGTCCCAAAAGCAGGCAGAAGAGGAACTTTTTATATAATAATTTAAGAGGCACTATTAGCCGTGATCTAATATAAAGCTAGAGATTCATTAGCTCCAGGCGTGTATCACCCAGGCGTCCTTGAATTAAGAGAACTTGTTGTTAGTTCCCTATATACAACTTGGGTCAATATTTCAGGTAACAAAGTCCCCTCATGTCACTTGTTTCCAGCATGAGGAACATAGCAGGAGACTGCTCTTAGAAAACATCTCCTATGCCAAGGCAGGGTAGATCTCCTAGTGGAACTGTGACTCACTGAGGAGAGTCATGACCCATGTTCCACTTTAAAAAAAAAAAAAAACTCTTACTTCAACCTGATCTATGGATGGCTAGCTTTTATTTGCTCCTTGAGACTTTTTATTTCTCTTCCTCAACTTTACACATTTGATTTCTTGACCAAAAGAATTAAACCTAGGAAAAATATTTTTGAGAGATAGCCAGCATTCAAATATGGGTTCCATAAAATTTTGCCCATTAGTTCCCTAGAAATGATACTTAAATTCATGTGGCAGGAAAGAACTTGTGTGAACGATTCATTCACAGAAATTAATGATAAATGTTTTTGGACCAAGTAGATTTGGTTTTAAAGAAGGACCTTCCAATGTCATGGTAAAGGGACAGTATATATTTTGGGTCCAAGGTGGTCCTTATGCTGAGGCCACTGATATAACTGATGATGTATTCTTTCTTTTCTCTACGTTAGTTCTATCTTCAGTAGAATAGAAAAATAGAAAACATGTATCCTTCCTCACCCAGAAGCTATGAGGAGTAATTAAATTGACCCTGTCATAGTAGAATAGGCTCTAATGACTATGAACAAAATCTCCATAGTAACAGTGAGAGACCAAATTGTTGGGCTCAAACTCCATCTTAAGAGAACCTGACCTAAGTTTGAACTCAAGTAAACTAACAGGCCAATACCTACTATTAGTTTCTAAGTTATCCTCCAGCAAAACCTGAACCTTGCTCCAGTTTCTAGGCTAATCCTAACAAATGTTTCTAGGCTAACCCTAACAAATGTTTTCAAGTTAATCTCCCCCAACAAATCTAGCGTTTAGCACCAGTTTCCAGGTTAACCCACTCTCTACCTAACAACCACCAATTTGGAAGAAAGCAGAAGTTGAGTTTGTGGTTTGCCTCCCAGCACCAGCAGTAGCCCCTACCCCCCGCCCCCAGTTAGATGCTTGCCAGGCTACAAACACGCACCCCTTGGTTGCTGCTTTCTATAAAACCTTGTGTCAATGAATGTTCAGGGCTTTTCTCCCACCAGAACCATCCTGCAGGTCCATGATGAGTTAAGCCCAAGCTAGCTCGAATAAAGACCCTGGTGCATCTTATTTGGCTTCTGACTGGTCTTTTGGATTCACAAACCCAGCATTATTGCTAACCTTTATCTATTCTTAGAAATGATCCAAGTTGTATTGCTAAATCCAATGAACCAAAATTCCCAAATATCCAGATTCAAAGAGGGGGGTTGAATGTGTTATTTGGTATAGAAGAAAAAATTACATTCCAAAGAAAATGAGAAAGGATCTAACAGTCCATCATCCCCATGAGGGATGCCCAAAGATCCTTTGTACATGAGAACTCTGGCCACTGAGCCATCTTCTCTAAGGAATGATGGTCTTATGTATTACAGCCCAAAAGACCACTGGTGGTCCACTCCTTCCATAGTAATATCATAGATATGGAAAAGTAATGGCCACATAAACAGAGAACCAAACGGCAATGACAATCAATCTGGGAGCTTACACACACTCTTTTTGATACCATCCTTATTTCTTCTTAGCTAATTTCAGTAATATAGCAGAAGAATATCTTGTAATGATAAACAGATAAGAATCATTCAGTATATGCATTGAATTAAGTCATATTATTTAAGAAAGCAAGCATAAATTAAGGTTAAGGGTTTGTGTAATGTATAATTTCTGGTGCATTTTTTTTCTTACTAGCAGCAAGACTAAGAAAGAGAAAAATAATTAAAACTATGAGGCTGGAAAGTTTAATGCAAGAGACATACAGACCTGCTTATAATTCTAATAGGCTGAGATATCTCAGTGGGAAAAAAAAATCGTTCCAAATGGTAACTAGTCTTTGATGCAGAGATAGGGTACACCAAAGCCAACAACTTCAAAACGGTAGGGAAGGATTATGAAAAGTTACTCTTCCTTAGAATTTGTCTATCAAAGTCAACAATGCCTTGGCGGTGACACCATTAACTTCAGTCCAGTAATCCAAACTAAGAAAAAGGCAATGGAAAAATACAAAACATTTATTCTACCAAACTCCCACTGGACCTATATCCTATGTGTTTCTAAATTGCAGCCCTTGTTGATGACGTACACACTACAGAATAGCCAAACACTGCATGCTGCATTTAGGGTACAGCAAAAAAATCTACTCTCCAGCAGAGATGGGGCTGGACCGAAGACCTGGTAGCAGCAGCAAGGTGGTGAGATACTGTTTTTTCTTATTTATTTATTCTCTTTCTTCCTTTTGCCTTCAAATAGAAAATAAAATAATAATCTCATGGAATATCTCAGTTAAACTCAAGTCCAGTTCAGAATTCGTCTTCAGAGCTATCAGCTAACAGCATCACTCTGTCTTGCATACTGTTGAATTCTCTCTGCTGGGGAAAGAAAACAGAAAGGCATTAAATTCTTTCTCTGCAAAGCCCAGAAGCAGAACCACTCTAAAGAACAAAGGAACAGCTAGTACCAAGCACCTTGAACTCGAATTTTTCCCACTCCCTTAAATTCTCTCTACTTTATCAAGCAATCAGGCAAGCACTGAAGGATTAGGTTTGCTTTTGTTTCTTCCATACCTTTCTTTTATGCCTTTTGAAGCCATTTCTTCTTCGGCGATTCATAACTTTAATACTGTATAGTGCTCCCAAGATGAACAAGGCTCCAGCTATCCCTACCCCAACAGGCACCAGCATTCCAGACATGTAGCCTGCCTGGACAGAGAAGGAGAGAGACTTGTGTATTAGGATGTTAGACAGAGCACCAGGTTCTCAGTTCCTTTTCCCTGCTACACAGCAGCAGGTTTTAGATGCTTTGAATTCTTCTGTCTGCTATGCTATAATTTAAAAGAGAACCTAGCACAAAGGTACTGCTTTGAGGAAAGAAAGCAACAAAAAATGTAATGAGCTTTTAAAAAATGATTATTATTTCAAATCCCTTAGAAGTATGGTCTGAAATAAATCAGCCAGACCTAGTGGTCCCTCCAGCCACTTGATTATGCACATTTGTCAACATCAATTTTTGATGACAGAAATATAATTTGTACTAAAGATGGATGGAGTGGGCTTCTGAGAATGCCAGGGCTATTAAAATGCAATAAATTGGAAACAGCCTGAGTCGAATGCCAAAGGGTTGAAGTGTCCTCTGGAATACCATGTTCCTTGGAGGGTAAAGGGGGGTGGGGGGCTCACACTCTCTTGCCCTGCCTGCCTCCCCTCAGTGCTAACTTTTCCCAGCTGTATTACAGTAGGAAAGGAAGGATAAAAGTACATATGTGTAGAAGGTGAGAGTGTGGTGAACAGCAAGGGAAGGGGAAAGGGCATGAATGAAGAGGTGGGTTAATTGCTGGAAGGCAAGGACAAGGAGATGTGCATGTGAAATTTATCTCTGAGAGAAGCAATGTACCCAGTGAACAAAACCAGAGAGTGTCCTCAGTCCCAGGGAAGCAGTGGTTAAAAATGGCACAAAGATCACTGCCAGCTGCATGGCAACTTTCCAAGGAACCCCAGGTGTGTCTAGCATACCCAAGATCACTATGGCCACTCCAGTCCTGAGAGAACAGTATGATCCTAGCACATCCCTGTGCTTCAGTGCACAGCTAGGTCCCACCCACTCTCAAAGCAAGGCCCCTATTCTGAGGTAGATCTTTGCAGTAAAACCCTTGTGGGCTGCATGTGTCTATACCAACCTTTTCATGGGAGAACATAAGACTTACACCCCTAGTGGAAAAAAATATATTACAGTTATAACTTTTAAAACCTAGAATAAATACACAGGTGTTTTTCTGAGAAAGCACCAGTCTTCTATTTCTCCTTTTAAAAAGATTTGTTTATGTAGTTTACACTTGTGAGATGTGTATGTGTGTGCCTGAGTGCATGTGTGTCATCAAGTACATGAACTTGAAGAGGTAGAAGAAGACATCGATCACCTAGCACTAGAGTTATAGATGGTTGTGAGTCACCTCATGAGTTCTGGGAACAGAACCTGGTCCTCATCAAGAACAGCAAGTGCTTTTAAACCACTGAGCTATCTCCCTAACTCCTAAGTATTTAATTGCTTACCTAGCAAAGTTAGATGGAATATAGATTCTAGTAAGTACTATCTTGGAAATATCAGAGGGAGGTAGATTAGCCACGTGGAGGTTAGGAAGTGGACCAGCCACTGAGCTGATTAAGTCATATAAAAATATAAAGGCTGAGTGTGTGTGTCTTTCATTTGGGAACCCAGAACATTGGGGCAGGTAGCAAGGAACATGGTGCACCTGCCATTATCAATTTGAGTAGCTTTAATTGGGCACAACTATAGAAGATAGCTTTAAATTTTGATCTCCCTGCCTCCATGTCTCAAATGCTGTGACTACAGGTGTGTGTCACTATGCTCAGTTTAATGAGGTGCTAGAGAGTGAACCCAAGGTCTTGTACATGCTAGGCAAGTAGTCTACCGACTGAACTACATCCTCAGTGCTTTTCACAGGCCCCATCCCAACTTCCTATATCTGTTCTCTTAAAAACAGATGTTTCTGAACAAACATTTTTTTATCTCAAAGACATAAATGAAAGAATGTCTAGTCAGATTTTGGTTTATAATATATTTTAAATCTTTAAACATTAGAGGGAAAAATTTATAATTCATAGACAAAATATAAAAATAAGAATAGTACCAATAATACTCCTCCCACCTTTACCACTTGAATCTAGATACACCAACTGCTAATATATTCTGCCTTCAATTTTTTTATTTGTAGATATAGTCTCTTCCTTATTTTACCTGAACCATCGAATAATAAATTGCATAGACTATGGCCTATTTATCCCTAATTTTTCAGTCTGTGTTTCCTAAGAATAGGAATATTCCAATATCAAATCTTATTGCAGTTTCTAACTTGAGCCCATTTAACATAGCTAGTTATGTTCTATGGTATTCATATTGCAACTTTTCAACAGACCTGAAATGACCTTCATGAATATGCCACTTCTCCAGTCTAAGATCCTACCAACAATTTATATAATACATTCCTTAATCACATCTCAGTCACTTCTTTTCATCACTTTATAACCATCTTTCCTTTCATGATACCCATAGTTTTGAAGAATATAGTTTATTTTTTATATAAAAATTAGGATATCCATCAGTTTAGGCTTGCTAGCTGTTTTGTCCTGAATAGACTCAGTTTGAACAGTATTGGTTGGAAAAGCTCATGAGTAAATCGTATCCTCAGGATGCCATTGCTGAATACATATGCACAACCAGTGATTCTGAACAAAGAAGAGCTCCTGGACACAACTGATAACTTACAATACTAAGTGTATGCCATCTTACTTAATACCATCTTACTTAATACCATCTTACTTTAATACCATCTTACTTTAATTTTTAATGAAGTGATAAACAGCTCTAAGGAAGACCTGATTTGCCTTTGAAGAACAAATGGTTACATTGTCTTGGAAGGTGGATTGAGGGCTATATTATCATCCTATAATTTATTTGTGATTTGAAGGCAAGGAAAATACCAGTTAAGAGGTGAAAGATATAACTGATTTTTTGTATGTGAAATATGATAAAAGTGTTATATTTTGGAACACTCATATTGTTGTTTTTTTGTTGTGTTGTTTCATCACAGCAATAGTAACCATGACTAAGACACTGTGGGATAAACACACTCAAGAACACCTCCTTATAGGAAGATGCGAGCCTCAAAGTATGATGGGATGCTGCCTTCTCTTTTTTTTTTAATGGTGGTTTGTCCTCAGCAGCCCCATGCCTGGTCCCCTTTTCTTATTTCTGGCTAGAGCATGGAGATAGCTAAGTTGGACATGCCATAGAATCTAGAATCATAAATTACCCCTAGGAATGAAGATTACAAATAGTATACAGTTTAGGCCCTGTTTTTATGTTACTAGCTGTAAGCCTTTGACTTTAGCTGTGATAGCTGGGAGCTTCCTGTTACTCATGATTAACCTTAATATTAACACAGAAAAATCTGAAAAAAAAAAAAAAAAAAAAAAGAAGAAATGAGCCAGGACTTTTGAATACACCTTCGTTTAGAGCTTCTGGAACTAAAAGAGACCCAACCTTAGAACTCTTCATGAAACTAGATCAAGGGGGTGTCCTGGTGTCCTGGTTTGGTTTATGAGCTCAGTTAAGTATGTGTTTAGTTTTCATTCTAAGGGTTTGAGTGACTTTCATCAGACTGTAGCTAGGCTTCCCAAATTGCTTCCAAAGATGGTAACTAGCAAGAGTTGACATTTACATGCAACTTACAGAATTTGCAATGTCCAACCTCAGTGTGACCTTATGCCAAAATTCAACTCTATTTTAAAATATATTTTAGAAATGCATTTTAATATAAGAAATTTTAGAAAATACCTTTCTCGGGATACTCTAAACCTTTTTCTGTTCATTTGAACATATTGTTTGACATAACTAGATACATAACAGATACCAAAAATGGCACCCGATGACCTCAAGAGCTTGAAAGTTTCCTTTATCACTTTTAATATATATGAAAACAAAATGAACTTGTCCTCAAAAGCTACATGGGTACTGAAAACTACTGTATTAGCATAATTTTAATTGCAATTTTAATGGATTTTTTTTAACATTAAGTTGTAGCAAAATAAATACAGGAAAGCTAGCTCAAATAATAAAATAAAATATATGAAAAACCATAAGCAGACATGTTTTGAGGCTGGGAAACTGAAGGCAACTTATTGCCTGACCATTAAAACGATTTTCAAGCAATTGAACTCCCAATTAAACCTGAGCTGAATGTGCTAATTGAATCTGACATAGGCTACCCTGAGGAATTCAAGACTCCATCAATATTTTGAGTAGTTCCAGTTAAAATTACAACCAAATGTGAAAACTTGGAGAGGATTGAAAATCAAAAGAAAATTAAAATATGATTCTGGAAAGAAATGAGCATTGCCAATCACTTTGTCAAATCTGTATGAAAGGGAAATGCTTTCCCACAGCTGACCATCCAAACAGGCTGGCTTGCTAGTGCCCAGTGAGGAAGCATTAAAATAAGCTACACACTTATGGCAGTTTCCCATTTCACAGACTCAAATGAACAACATAGCCAATATCCCCTAAAAGAAACTGTACTGGGTAGATCAAGGATAGTACTTGGTTGGGCATACCACCTGAGGATAAGGGGTTGGCTCAGTGGTTAAGAGTGTTTGCTGTTGGGCTGAAGAGAAGGCTCTTTGATTGATAGTACTTGCTGCTGTGGCAGAGGACATAGATTCCATTTCCAGTACACTCATGGTGGCTCACAACCCCCTGTAACTTCAGTTCATACACAATATAAAATGAATGAACCTAAAGACAAATGTTTGGAAGGTGCTTGCTGTGCAACCACAGGATCTCACATGGCAATTGGATGGCAGGTCTCTCAACATGCCTGAAACCTCAGTGCTGTGCAAGGTGGTGTTGGAAGGATTTGGGGGGCTTGCTGGCTGCCAGTGTACCTCAAACCCACCAGCTCTAGGTTCAGTGAGAGATCATGCCACAAAAGAATAAGGTAGAGAATGACAGAGGAAGATATCTGACTCAGGCCTCTGGCCTCCACACATGCATAAACACACATACCTGCACACACACACACACACACACACACACACACACACACACACACACACACACACATTTAGTGAGAGAGAGAGAGAGAGAGAGAGAGAGAGAGAGAGAGAGAGAGAGAGAGAGAGAAAAGGTGATGGAAGAGAGAGAGGAAGAAGAAGAGAAGGAGGAGGAGGAAGAGGAGGAGGAGAAAAGATGGAATAAGGCTCCTGAGAATAAGATGTCTGTCTTCTGTGTTCCCCATGAAGGAATCCAAAGGGAATTCCTGAACTCCTAGGAGGCCCAGGACAGCAAACTGAAGCTTTGTTATTATAATTTTTTAAGATTATGATCTATTTGCAACATTTATCCTTTCCCCTTTCTTCCTCCACACTCTCCTAC
This sequence comes from Arvicanthis niloticus, assembly GCF_011762505.2. Lineage (NCBI taxonomy): Eukaryota > Metazoa > Chordata > Mammalia > Rodentia > Muridae > Arvicanthis > Arvicanthis niloticus. The sequence continues at coordinate 68,034,267 of NC_047660.1, read as the reverse complement.
ATCCCTTCCAGCTCTCCTTCAAAGTTATGGCCTCTTAATACATGCACATGTGTGTTTGTATATATACATAAATTCCTAAATGGTAACCCATGGGAGCTCTACTATTTTGCATATCTTTTATTTACCCTTTCATATCAGTCAACAGGAAGAGGAGACTTTCCTTACCTTGTCTTTTAGCTTTTCCATCCAGCTTCTCACTAGGAAAAAAAATAAGCGAAGCAGATATAAATAGCAATATCCTACTTACAGTTCATGGTATTAGCTTGTTAACTTGATATACTGAAAGATTTTCTTCTTTCTTTGCATGAAATATAATAAAAACATCAACAATATCAACAAAATGGCAGGCACAGGTCTTTCTGCATAGGTCTGTTTGTTCTAGAACTCACTATGTAGACTAAGCTGGCTTTGAACTAACAGAGACTTACCTGTCTCTGCCTCCAGAGTGCTGAGATTAAAGGTATGTCTCACAAAGCCACACATTTAGAAATGCAACAGAGATCAACACCCTCCCATGTCATTATTTGATGAATGGAGAATATTGTTTGCTAACAGAATTCTATGTACTGTTCAATTCATTTGGAGAAGGCCTGGGAAAAGGGGCAGGGAGTAATTAGCAAAGTGCTGTTTTCCTGTGACTGTTTTTTCTTTAACCTGATGCTTGTTTGTCTCAGCTCTTAGGATCAATGAGGATGCCTCACTTGAAGCCTGTCAGTAGGAGAATAGGGAAGGACAGAGAGATGGTGAACCAAGGAAGCTCTGGCTCCAAAGAGAAGCATTACGGTCATATTTGAAGAAAAAAAAAAGAACAGGGGAATTTGCAAGAACTCAGAGCCATTTTGACTATACCATTCTCCAACACTACTGTATCATAACCACCATTAATAATAGAAGTAACGTGTGTGAAGGGACTGCACCAACTCAGCATTGTTCTGCAGTTCCTGATCACAATGGTTTGGAGCATTAATAGGAGAAGAGAAATGTGCCATTCAGAGTGAGAAGAATGGCTTGAAATTGGGGATGGACATTTCACCCTTTACTGACTTTTAATGTTATACTGGTGTTTCAGTCTGCAGTTATCTAAGCTTTAAAAAAATGGAGGGGACAGTGTATCTTCATTTAATGTTTATTATCAAGTGAAAGAAATCAGTAAAGCAATTAAAGAAAAAATGAGGTTACTTTACACTGACCGTCCAGACTAGAAGCTTCAACATGTAGAAAGCTGACAGTTCTACTTGTAGAATCTGAGAATAAATGTATGAACTCAATGTGGCTGCAGTCTTTCATAACTATGCAGTTCTGCTGCTGCAAACACAGTTACGGCTGCTCTACGAGCAGATGTGCTCAGTGATGCTCTAATGAACTGTATTTATAGATACTGGGGTTTAAATTTTATGTAATACTTACATGTCATAGTTGTTTTCTTTAAAAATCATATTAAAATGTAAAAAAAAAAGTATTTGCTCACAAGTTATATAAAAACAGGAGGCCAGCCAGAGTTGGTCATGAGCCCTGATTTGGGGCCCCTGGAATAAGAATATCATCCTCAAGAAGTCAGCACCTCCATTTATACAATCTTGCTCCCATAATAAGGTATTTTATCAGGCTGACAGTGCCACTGTGTCTAAGACTACTTTTTACAAACTGAAGTATATGCATTGTAGCATGTGACCCACAAGGTGACAAACATGAGAGTCAGATTAGTCTACGCTCACAGCTGTGGTGGCCCCTGTTCATAATCTCGGCATTCAGGAGACTGAATCATAGGGATAGCTTCAAATGAAGTGTCAGTCTGAGATACAGAATGAGAAAATGCCTTGAAGAATGTGATATTCATAGAAAAGATGGGGAAACTGAGGTTCAGAGAAGCTAAGAGACACTTTCAGTCAGCCAAGAAATAGCCACAGGCATGTCAGCCTGATTTCTAGAAGTGAGACTTCTTTGCTAACCATCTCAAATGTGGTTGCAAATGTGAAAACACCTTTGGCTTTCCACTTCCTTCAACTGGCTTCAAGCTCTCATGTAAAGATCTTATCAAACCTTTCAGGGTTGTTCTTCCCTCATAGTCTGTCCCAACTGGGTTCAGACAGAGATGAGGTGATTGATCAAGATGGGATCAGGAGCATAGGAACAGATAAAAGACATCTAGTGACCTCAGAACAAGGCCAGGAGTTGGTGTTTCCAGGAATGAGTCTTCCAAGAAGGGAGGTCAGCCACTAAATTTAGAAGAAATAAGGAACCTGAAGACTCTCAGCTACCTCTGTAAAACAGATGCCAACAGATGCTTTGAGAGATCATTGTGAAGAGTAGAAATGTTACATGCAAAATTTCCATCTAGTACCTGATATAGAATCCAAATAATAAGAAGAGAGACAAGTGAAATGTGGGTGTTGTGTTACTATATCTCAAATCCAAAACAGATTTAAATGCAAGCAAGAGAATAACCAACATTCATTTATTTGTTACATACATACTTGCAATGCACATGGTGTTTGATCAGTCATTGTGTTCTCTCTATAATAAGTCAACCGGACCCGGTTCCAAGGGAAAACAAGTTCAGCTAGCAAGACTCTAAGAAGTAGATAAGAAAAAGTAGTGTGGCATGTGAGTAAGTGAGGGGAGTCCAGACTCAGGAAATAGGCTGGGCATCAAATGGAGAGCGGGATAAAGACAGAATGACCAGGCTGACTACTCTCAGAAGGAATGAGAAGAATTTCTCAGAGCAGAGGGACAGGAGGCAAAGATCAAAGCCAGATTTTAAGCATTCACAGGCGTTTCCAGTATAAAGAGTAAATGTTTCATTGCCAAGAGGAGCATTTTCAACTTTGGCCTCATCTGAGAAACTACCCATATCTGAGGTTAGTGGAGTAAATTGTATGGGGTCTGTGATGATTGGGTTTCAGGATTTGTTTGGTGGGATTTTTCCAATGTGTGTGTGTGTGTGTGTGTGTGTGTGTGTGTGTGTGTGTGTGTTCTATATGCATCCCTGTCATACTGCATGTCTGAAAGTCAGAAGACAACTCTAACTTGGTCTCTCTCCTGCTACCATGTGGGTCCTAGGACCCAAACTCAGGTAACTAGGCTTAGTGGCAAATGCCTTTACCCACTGAGCCACCTCGTCTCAATGGCCCATGGCGATTAGTTTTAGTTGTTAATTTGACACAATCAAAAATCTCCAGGCAAGTGAGTCTCAGTGGGGGATTGTCTAGATTAGGTTGGCCAGTAGGCGCGTGTGCAAGGGATTATCATCATTAGCTTAATTGGGGTAGGAAGATCTGCCTGCTCTGGATAAGTGGTTTTCTCTGAGCAGGATATTCTGGGTTGTATAAGAGTGAAACTGATCTGAACAGTAACATGCATGTTTTAACTCATTGTTCTCTGCTCTTGTCTGTGGATGTAATGTGACCAGAAGCTTAAAGTTTCTACACCCCTGACTTCTCACAATGATGGATTGTAACTGGCACTGTGAGCCAAATTAACCCTTTCTCCCTTAAGTTACATTTTATCACAGCAATAGGCAACAAATTAGGACAAAGTCCCACACCACACCAGGACACCCACAAAGTGACTCTGATGGGAGCAAAAAGGCATCTCAGATCAGGATGTTTGAATGTGTGAAGATAATTTGAAAGAGTACTTATCAGTTCTATAATTCAAGAAAAGAAACCTCAGTTCAGCTCTGGAGAGATGTGAAAATAGGTAATTTGGTTGTATAAGTCTAAAAAGGGTTAGACATAGATCTATACTGGTGTTAGGAATCTCAGGCAAAGTCTACTGAGTAGAATAGCATTTTAAATATATATATATATATATATATATATATATATATATATATATATATATAATTTTATATGTATGGGTGTTTTGCCTGCTTGTATATCTGTATGTCACATGTATCCCACACAGAGCCCAAAAAGGGTTTCTGGTCTCCTAAAACTGGAGCTACAGATGGTTGTAAGCTGCATATAGGTGCTGAGAATCAAACCCAAATCTCCTGAAGCTCCAGTTCCTCAAAATAAAATTATTTAAAGAAAAATAATTAATAGTCAAAGTTTGTATATTAAAGTACTCTATACCTATGAGCATAACTCAGGACTAGATCTCTCCCAGCACCAGAATAAAAATGTTCTGTGTAACCAGAGAAATGCACATTCAAAATGGTGACCAAATTAAATAACAAGAGGCAGAATTAAGGATAGTATTTCTTTTATTCTTTGCATTTTTAGGGTTTGCCAAGTTATATATAACTTTGCAGTGCTTTTTAATTAGTTGGAAAACTTATTTTTAAAGCCCTTGCAAAGCTCTGTATACCTTTACAATTTGAAGTTGGTGATAAATTGCTGACTCTGTGGATGACAGAAGTTGAGGCCTTTCCACTTGGCCAGTTCCTTAGGTAACAGCTTGATGCTAGTCCCACTGCCTTGAATTTGAGTCTCAAATTTTTGTTTAATAAAAATTCAAAAGCACAACAATATAACAAGACTTCTGGTCTCCTTAAATTAGGTATAGAAAGTATCCAGACAAAAGGTAGGCTTGAATAAATGCCATTATAACTGACACACTCCCTCCCTGGTAAAAAGCTGAAAGGTCTTTGTCTTAAGGTTAGGGGCACAAGGATACACAATGTTGCCACTTCTGTTTAACATAGCAATTGAAGTCCTACACAATACAGTTAGATAATAAAAAGAAAAGACCATCTATTTGGAAATAAGTTAAATAGGGAATTGTAAATTAAAATTCAAAATCTTATAAAAAGGCAACCCTCTTCTTAGAGGTCTGCCAGAGCCTCACATATACAGAGCCAGATGCTCACAGCTAACCATTGAACTGGTCACAGGGTCCCCAATGGAGGAGTTAGAGAGAAGACTGAAGGAGCTGAAGGGGTTTGCAGCCCCATGGGGAAAGCAACAATACCAACCAACCAGAGCTCCCAGGGTCTAAACCATCAGCCATGGAGCACATAGGGAGGGATCCATGGCTCCAGCTATATATGTAGGGGAGGATGGCCTTGTTGGCGAAGGTGGTAGAGGAGGTCCTTGGTCCCATGAAGGCTGGATGCCTCAGTGTGGGGAAATTTGAGGGTGGGGAGGTGGGAGTAGGGGGGGTTAGGTGGGGGCACATCCTCATAGAAGCAGGAGGAGGGGGATGGGATAGGGGTTTTCTGGGTAGGTGAGGTGAAATGGGCAAAGGGGATAACATCTGAAATGTAAATAAAATATCCAATAAAAATAATTTCAAAAATAAAATAAAAAGTCAACACCCAAAATATACTATTTACATCCAACATAGAGAGACTGAAATGCACAGGTGTGCATACACAAACACACACATGCACATAAACACATACAAAGACACACTAACACATGTACACAGACATGAATATATCCATACACACATATAAAACCTGGAAAAATTTATAACTGAAATGAGCAAAATTAGTGGATACAAAATAAACTTGTGAAAATCTGTAGTATTGATATGTAACAGCAAAGTATCTGAAAGAAAAAGAGGACGACAGTCCCATTTGCCATAAATAAAACAAGTAGGTTAAAATAATCAGGAACGGAGTTTCCAAAGGAGGTATAATTTTTACAGGATAAAAGTAGTCAAAAATCCAGAAGAGTGGAAAGCTGTCTGTTTTCCTGGATTGGAAGAATTTTAATATTCTTGAAATGTCCACAGAGCTCCACATAATCTGTTGATTCACTGAGCTCTCTATCAAAACTATTATTTCTCACCAAAGTCAAAGACACAGCCTAAAAATTCATATGAAACAAAACAAAATATTAGAAAATCTCTTATCTTGTAAGGAGCAAATATCCAAACTGTATGAGAATCACATGACTCAAGAGAAAGAGAGTAAATGCAATAATTAAAAATGGTAGCACTGTTATCCCAGCACTCAGAGGGCAGAGACCAGTGGATCAGTTCAAGACCAGTCGCCTATTTAGTAAATTCCAGGCTGGCTTGGCTTACACTGTGAGTTCTTATCTCAAAACAACAAGCGGAAAAGGTCAAAAGACCTGAATAGACATTTCTACAGAGGATGGCCAATGGATATGCACTCAACATCACTGACTATATCCACTTTTCTGTTACTATAACAAAATGCCCGAGGCTGGGAAGCTGATAGGAAAAGAGATTTAGTTCACATCAGAGAAATGGTACAAGGTCAACAGCTGGTTGAACTTGTCTTGTTGAGGATGGTTCTAGAGCTGTTTAAGAGGCCACCATAAGGAGGGATCTGTGGAGTAGAGCAACCACACCAGAGTGCTTATAAAGGCTCTATCTTTGTCCCTATTCTCTCTAAGGAAGGGAACTGGGGTGGTTGATATTGAGTGGATGTGTTCATGCCTCTACTGTGTAGCTCTCATTCAGACAGAGTGAGATAGAGTTTATAGTTTTCTCTTAGCCTGTATATCCTCTAGCTCCTTTGTGGGGGCTCGGTCTGCAGTACCTGAGTGCTCCTTTGCACAACAACCACCCGAGAGGCAGAAATCCTGAAGCAAAACATAAAACTCAGAGTGAGTAATGCTGAGGACACTTAGTCTGGAGACTATCATACACAATTCTATGCTAAAAGCACAAAATGTAAAAGCCACACACAGGCTCCCAGGAGAAAGGTAGACTGTTAATGAATGTGTTTGTTGTGGGTAACAGCATGGTAAGTCAATTCCTTTTTCTCATCAGTAACAAAATGGCTTAAAGAAGCAAATTAATGAGGGTGATTTATTTTGGGTCACAGTTTGAGAGGGGACAATCTGCCAGAGTGGCCAATGCATAGTGGAGCTCATAGGGATAGGAGAATGAGGGTCCTCACATTTCAACAGATCGGAAAACAGAGATCAGACAGAAAGTGGTGCTGAGGGGTGTGTGTGTGCGTGTGTGTGTGTGTGTATCCCCTCAAGGCCTACCCTCCACTAACCCTTTCCTTCAGCTGGGTCCCACTTCCCAAAAGTTCTACATCCTCTCAAAACAACTCTACTAGTTGGGATCAAGTGTTCAAATACTTAAGCCTATACAATTTACATCCAAATCACAGCACGCAGATGTGACGAAATCCACACTGAAGACTAAAGTCGGTAAATCACCACCAGCACATTGGCAGAAAATGAGTCAAGAAAATGGTTAAGATCATGGTAGTGTACAAAGTATATGAGTTAATGTTCTCCAGAAAAGCAAAAACAGAGAAAAGAGGAGGAAAAAGAGGAAAAGAAGAGAAGAACGGGGGAAAGGGAGGAAGGAGAGAGACTGGGAGAAATAGAATGTGTGTGTTTATAAGAAAATTGGCTCACAAGATTATAGAGACTGAGAACCAAGCACAGTCATGACTTGGTTACTGGTCCAACCCAAAGGTCTGGGAACCATGATAGTCACTGATACAGTTTCAGCCCAAAGGCCTGAAAACTTGAGACCCAAGAGAAGTCCATGTTTTCAGTCTGAAGGTACACAGAGCAAAATTCCCAGCCCATAGGCTGCCTACCAGGAGGAATTTTCTAGAACTCAGCACTTTCATCCTTCATTGGCTAGATGGGCCCTCCTACAGCAGGCTTCACCAGTTCCAGCTGCATGAAGCTTCACTGTGCCCACCTGTGTCAGGCTTCACTTGGCCTACCAGGTCAAATGTGAGTGTTGCAGCTTCCTACTTTCCCCCATTGTCAATTTCTTCCATCTTTGGCCATCATCATAACAATCTTGTGAAAGTCTTCCCATCCTAACTCAATCTTATCTGCTGTCTCCTTTGCCACAAGAGGCAACAGCCAGGCTCCAGGCATCCAGTGGATGGGATGGTGTCTTTAAGACAGCCATTGTTCTGCCTATCCTGCCAAGGGAGGCCCTCAGCTTCCCTTTCCGTGTTACATGCAGATTCTCAGAGAATCCTTAGCAGCTAGAAGCCCAGAGACAATCCACTCTGCTAGCTCGTCAATACACTTGCCATTTCTATGACTGCTTTCAAGGAGAGCTCTACCTAGACAACAGTCAAATTTCGCTGCCATCAAGGTAGGCTGGCCTTTTGCCACACCAATTTTGCTCACTTTGTTCAGTAAAATGAAAGTATTAATGTGAGCACAAGGAGAAAGAACATGAGTGGGGGCAAACTGGCCAAGCTCAGGGGAGAGCCATCTTCCTTCATCTAATGGAAATTCTACCTGAAAATATTCAGAAGGTCTGGATTTGTAAAATATACCTTTCCTACACAAGGACACTTCATAGCAGGATCCATTTAACTGACATTCCACCTTAAAAGGATCATAAATGTAGCTTCTTTAGTGAAATATTTATCAGCATTTTTCCAATGATAATGAGACATAAGCTTTTTACTTAAATCAAGAGAAAGAGAAGTATATATTTGACCAAAATTAAAAAAATTAAGATCATACATAGCCCTTTGTTTTATTAAAGTATGTACATGTGAATTGCAGAGTGTTTCTACACTGTCAAAAAGAACTAAAAGAAAAGCATCTCTTTCTTCCACTTTGTTACTTAGTCCTAAGTGTCATTCTGACTTGAGAAACCAAGCTCTTTCTTAAGATACATACCATTCTTATGAATGAGAGAACTTATCTTAGGTATTCATTACACACCACTTTTAAGAGAGCTCACCACATTTTAAGTATTAAATGTGTGTTTAAAAAGAAAAAAAAGTCATTGAGTTTTTGTATCTATGGATTTAGTCTTTAGAGATCCTAAATTCACCTGCCTTAAAATCATGTAAACCCTATCTATAATCATCTGCTCTTCATATAATTACAGAACAGCAAGATTCCAATAAGCAGGATGACCTACTTCTTTGCACAGGGCTAAGTGAGCAGTAACTGTGTGTTCAAGAAGCAATTAATTCTGAAGCCTCTGAACTGATATTTACAGAGAAGGGCACAGAGAGGCCAGATAACCTAATCTTGGCTTTCAAGTAACATTAAAAATATCTTTATTTACTGAGCACGAGAAGATTGCAGAAGATTGGCTTAAAATCAACTTAGTATCTACCAGGGTTAGTTAATTATAACTATGCTGACACTAATACTAAAAAATTATATATAATATTGTCACAAATTCTATGATGAAAAGGTAGTCATAAGCCTCAAGCATATAGAAATATATGGTACACAAATAAAGATGTCCCTCCCCTAACAGAGACATTGACATTACTTCTCATCATTCATGAGAAAAAAAAAATTGGTCAGTGTCCACCCTCCACAATTCAGTGAAATGAAACATCACTGATTTTTGACTGTGACTTCCTGAAAACACTATTGAGCACTAGGGTTCCAGATCCTTGACTCAGGTTCCCCAAGTCCACACTCATGGCTCAGAACTTCTTGTGTCCCCAAGGTTTCTCCTTACATTGTAATTACCTGTTTTCTCTCCAATCCAGTGGTTAGAAACAAAAGATATTTATCCTTCATAGTTTTATTTCTTTATTTTAATGAACATGCAATGATCGTCTGCACCAGTGGGCAGGACATAGCAATTTGATATTGACAGACATCATGATCAAGTCATGGTGGTTAGCATTTTCCCCTCCTTAAATACTTAAGGCTTTGTGTTGAGAAGCTTAGAACTCTTCTAATTTTTAGCAATTGTGTTGTCTCTCTCTCTCTCTCTCTCTCTCTCTCTCTCTCTCTCTCTCTCTCACACACACACACACACACACACACACACACACACCTTTTAATATATAATTTTTCTGTCCTACTGTGCTGGTGACACTAGATATCATTTTTCTTCTGTAACTACAACTTGTTATTTGTCCTCTTATCTGTCTCACCTCCCTTTCTCCTATGCTTTCCAGACTCTGGTAAGCACCATTCCATGCTCTGTTCCTCTGAGTTTGTTTCTAGATTCCACAATTGTCCTTCTGGGTCTGGCTTGTCTCATTGAATATAAGTATCTCTAGATACATCCAAGTTACCACAAATTAGAGGATTTCCTCCTTTTTAAGGCTGAGTAACCTTCGGCTCTGCACATAGTCATAATCTCTATTCAATGGCATTGATGGACATCCCAGCGACATCATATACTCACTGGCACAAATGGTGCCATGGCAAACACAGGAGATGGGTATCCATTGATATGTTGACTTCATTTCCTTTAGATATACACCCAGTAAGTGCAATGCTAGAACCTGCTTTGTTTTTAATAGTTTACTGTTTCCAAAAATACACTAGTGGCACGTTTGTGTGAACTGCTTAGCAGAGCCATTGATGTGAAATTCGCCATCCCCACACATGCTGCAGCTTCAGTGAGAGTAAATGCCCATCAGCCCTGCACATAGGTCTTTCTCATGTGCAGTTGCTATGTAAAGTGGTAGAGCTTTATGATAGGCCCACACAGCACCCCTCTTATTTATACAAATTCCAGGTTTCATTGACAAAAGCCATGGTTTGAACCCAGGGATGTGGTGAACAGGACACTTTCTGGAGACCTCATTTCCCATTGGCTCTCATCTATAGCTTTGGACAGGATTTGAGTAAACTCCCACTTTCCTGTTGCTTTGCCAACGGGTGAAATCAATTAATGGCAGAATGCCGAATGAGTGCTAAAGTGGACTTAGTTGCTTCAGGGTTTGTTTTCCTAAAGTCCCATTTAGCCGTTCATAAGGCTTCTCTCTCCACAGTACTAAGCAATGTCAGGCTACACTCCCAAGAGAAATTAAGGCAAACATTTGCTCAAGAATGCCTGTGCATTGATGGTTCAATAGGAGAAACCTACAGTACTGTAAAATACGTAATTCTGGAGGTCTTCCATGCAGTACAATACAGGAAGCCATATTTGTAAAATTTGCTACATGGATAAGACTGTTAACCTGTACAGGTCAACATATGTATGTACTGTGAAATGATCATTATAATCTGACATATCTACAGACATGGTTGCACATCACATTTGTGTATGTGTTGAGGAGACTTATGTTCCATCCATTAAGAAAGTCCCTCTTCTGTAAAGAACTATAATGATGATGACGGGGACAAACGGAAACTCTGAGAGGTGACAGATTTGTTTATAATCTTGGTGTCAAGGAAGATCACTTATCCCCCAAACTCATCAAGTTATGGATCTTAAACATGTGCAGCTTTTTCTATGTTAAAACAAAAGATCACTTGAGCTTCACGATAAATACACTCAAGGGTGGAACCTGACTGCTGCCTCAAAGAGTTACTTGAATGTTTCCTGTGCTCTTGACCCCCAGGGGAAAGCCTAAGGATCTTGGTCTCCAGCACAGGAAAGCATGCATGTCAGGCCCCAGACTCTGCCTTTTCCCTTCAAAGTTTCTTCATCAAGGTTTCCCTTCGCTACCATAGGCAGAAGCCTGCTCCCTGCAGGTATCAGGGCATTGTTCTCCTGCCCTTGTTCCTTAGCCACTTGGAGCATGCACATTCAGGTATCAGGACTTTGTTCTCCTGTCCTTAGTTACTTGGAGCATGAGCATTCAGACTCACTGCTGGGTGCTTCATACACTCACTTCCCCTCCTATTGGATCATTTATTTCCTTTATTTCTACAATAGTGGTTGGTTTTCCCCCAGCGAACTTGAATTGAAGAAACATAAAAACAAATGAGTAGTTTCTCATTTGCTGGTGCTGTGTACATCAGGACCAGAACCTTCACTTTTCTTGGACAGATGGTCCTAGGCTCCTTTCCTAGCTGGATGTTCTTGCATCATGAAGTCAAGCCTGGAATTTACAATGTCTTCTCTTTGTTACTTGAAGTCAGAAAGAGAGATGTTCCTTTGATGTTTCTCAGGCCTCTTTATGGGGGTAGGGTACATCTCTGGACCCTTTCCTGGATGGGGGGAGGGGGGTCAGCCTCTCCCAGAACACATTCTGTTCTCAGGAGCCTCAGCTCTGCTCCATGCTTTACACCAGCCCAAGGCCATTCCTCTTGATCATGTGCTGTTTTAAATTCTCCTCTTCAATCCAGTTGCTGTGTTTGGTCTACTGTCCCCCACAGTCCACCATGCATGACTTGGGAGTGAGACTGCTTGAAACATCTATTCACCCTCTCTGCACCATCCCCATGACTTACTATGCTGCCTCCTGACTCTTACATGTTCAGAACATGGCATATGAATGGACTTACATAGTACAAAGCACTATGTCTGTCTTCTCAGCATAACATTGCCTCTTCTGGCAACAGAAGGTTGCTTTTCAAGGTCATGTATGCATATTATCAAGATCAATATGCTTTGAAAACGTTATGACTTATCCAGTATTTCTTGACATACTAGCAGAAGGTGAGAATCCAGTCACTCAGCTTTGCCCTACTACAGAAACTGGAGATTCAGGTTTAACTTCAAACTAGGTACGTTTTTACTAAGACAACATTCTTATAACAAAAATGAGAGTTTTAAAGTGCCAGTTGAACAACACTCAACACATTTAAATTGTTACACAGTACAAATGTCACCTCTAATGAGTTTCAAAATACTTTTAGCATATCATTCCATAGGAGCCCCTCTCTGCACCATCCCTAAGACCTACTAAGCTGTTTTCTGACCCTTACATTTTCAGTATGTGGCATATAAATGAACTTAAAAGTACATAACATTATTTCTGTCTCCCGCTTAGCATAATATTTTCAAGGCCCATCCCTCCACCTAGTAGCATTCAAACATAAAAATATGCTGTGTCATAGTTATCAGAAGAAAGCAAATCAAAGCCAAAATGAGACGCTACTTCACAGCCAGCTTAAACCAGGAGGCCTGTTTAAAAACAAAAGAAAATGACAAGTGTTGATGAAGATATAGAGAACCACCTGCTCGCTCCCCAAAAACTGATCATAAAATGACCACATAACTTATAATTCACTGTTATAGGTATATACCTAACAGCGCTTAGGACAGGTCCTTACACAAACGCTTCATCATAAATATTAACACCAGCCTTCCAATATCCAAATAAATAAATGATTCGAATGTCTATCAACTAATGGACAAGGTGCAGTGGCATATTATCCAGCTATAAAAATGCACTATATTTACATGTTACACTCCAGGTGAACCTAGAAATTATTGTTCAAAGTGAAAGAAAGTGTGAAAGTATTGAAAAGTGGAGTAAAGACTGCTTTGTAGCATTCTGCCTGCCAAGGAGGTGCCACCGAGAGGAATAGAACAGAACACATATTCCATGCACACTAGCTCAACGCATCATGCCTCAGTTGCCAGGAACCTGTCCTCTCCTAGGACAAATGTGGCCAGTTCAGCCTGTCTAGAGTTCAGAGGTCCTCTTACTGGAAAGATCTCCTGTTTGAGTTGTTTCTCTGGAATTACAAGTACCATGAAGAGTCAATTCTAGGTGAAAGGCAGTGAGGTGGCAATGCTATATGCCTGATTCTTCTTTTCTATGTTTTTAAAATCTCTTCTGTGTGAGATACACATAATATCTACCATGCAATCATAATCAAATATCTCCTAATGACCTTGCCTTCAATTCATTGGGAGGTATTTATCCAGAAATTGAATTAGGTTTATAATTTGATATACTTCAATACAATTAGCAGAGTTCTACAATGTAGCCAATGTTTACTGAGAATCTAACAGTACCAGGTAGTGTGTTAGAAAATACTATAAAGCCTTATACATTTATGAGTTGAAATTAACACTGCAGTTAGGTTTAAAAGAAATTGAATTCTCTTTCTCATTTTTTAAAGTAGGCATAATTAAATCCCAAAGCTCTGAGCATCGATTAGACACTAGAAATAAAATCTGATTGTCCCTGAGATTCATTTCCACATACATTTATGAGTTGTCCAGCTGTGAATGGTCCTAAAGTCAGTTCCTCATGTGCCAAAATAGATCTGCTTTTACCTAGTAGCAAACAAATACTGAATCCTTTTAAGATGGAGCAGCTAGAAACCTTTCATTTAATTGGCAATATAACTATCTACATTAATAATAATAAGTTTATTTTTTCATAATGTGGAAGCCTAAAGGCCATTAACACTGTGGCAAGTTACAAATGTACATTAAGAAGCTAAACAAATAACAGATACTTCCCCTGTGAGACACTGTTCAGGGAAGTTTTCCAAGATTTGTGTGTTTATATCTAATGCAGAGGCTTTTGGAGTAGACTTCAGTGAGAAATTCCCCCCTTGTGAACATCCCAACTCTCAGAAAGATGCTCCCAACTGTTGTTATTACCATTAGTATTACTTATTATTATTGTTATTATGTTTAAGACAGAGTTTTCTTGTGTAGTACTGACTGGCCTACATCTCATTGTGTTGACCAGGTTGGCCTTGAACTCATAGAGATCCAACAGCCTTCCATCTTCCAAGTGCTGGGATAAAAGGTGTGTGTCATCACACTTGGCAGCTTCCAAATTTTTAATGCAAACCATCGTAAGTTAATACACTGAAATGCAAGACCTAGTTATTCACAGAAAGAAAATGATCCCCAATGGGCATTGGAAAATGTATCCTGAACAGCCTTTCCTGACATTGATTTCTGTCATACTTGCTTCCTAACCAGGCTGCAATCAGCCTTCTCTTGTACTACAGATACATTCTCATTTCCTTCCAAACTATCTTTCCCCCCAAGGCAATTTGATATAATTACTTTCTGCTTAAAATCCCTTCAAAGCTTGTTACCCTTAAGCCAACATCTACATTACTTCTTGTCTCACACAACCCTATGTGATTTGAGTTCTTCTGTGAGCAAAGCCTGCCTCACTTCTACACCTTCATACCAACTCTACCTTCTGTCTCCATTTTCACCCTTAAAATTTCCCTTCCAAGATCCAGGGGCCATCACATCTGTGCAATACCAATGCTTCCCCTGCATGACTCTCAGACAATGACAAAATGGCATGTTCTAGTACAAGTCCATTGCACCAGATAGAAGAGTATTCTCATAAGCAATGGCTCAGGAACTCACAGTCAACCATATTAAAACAGTCTCTGAACTGAAATGCCATCTGAGTCCTTTTCTACTCCGAAAGGATGAAAGTTGTCATAACCAAAATGGAGTCATCAAGAAACAATTCTTCTAATAAAGATTTTCTGATGGTAACTATGCATATGGATTTACCAGAGCTACAGGTTTCCAAGGAGGCAGCTACAATCTCAATCAGAAAGTAGGCCATCAGCCCAGAAACTGCCCATTTAATCTTGGATGGAGGCCACTATTGTTATTAATCACCATGGCCACAGAATACTGTTTCAAAAATACCTGATGGAATCCTCATTATTTTTGTCTTTTGGCATTTCCCTTGCCTTAACCTCTGTTAATAAGTTCATAGCTTACTATGGAGTGGTCATCATCATAGTGCTCTACGTATTCCAAATGAGTAGCATGGCTCTCTGGGAAATTCTTAGCTGATTCTTTAGTTTAGTCTGATACTCTTCAGTTCACTTCCTTCTAGTCTTTCTTTTGAGGCAGCTTAGACAGATTGAGGGGGAAAGGGAAGCATTAGAAGGGAGAGAATCCCTTTCCCCTGGAATATATAGTTTGCTTTTTTTTTTCCTGACTGAGTCAAGAAACTCTAACACACTGGTCAAGGCAAAATTGCCTACAGAGGTAACTTGTGGTTTCTAAAAACACTGAAAACAAAGATGTTAAAACAAGTGAACCATGTTGACTCAGGGCTACAATGTTTGTAGTCTTGACTTTTACCATGCTATTTCTCCTTCTGAGAGTAAAAAAAAAAAAATAGGGGCTAGGTTGGCCACATGGGATTCCACTTGCCTTGGGCTATCTGTAGCCCTCTCTTCTAAAAATATACTTGATAGACTTAAGACCTTTACCTGAATGAACTAGACATACACAAACCTCTCTCTGAGCAGCATACCTAGCAACCTGTTAGCAACTGAGGATACCCACCTGCATCAGGCTACATGAACACCCCTCCCCGAACAATAGAATACATTTTTTCTCTATATAGAGACCATCAACTTTCGATTTAACTAAATTCACTTATATCTGGATAAAAGGCGAAGGTGCCGCTCCAGCCTGAACTAGTTTTGGTGCATATAAAATAAGAAACATTTGCTTTCCAAGGTAACTTTTAGGGGGAACCTCATATTAAGAATCTTATGCCTATGCATAATTGGGTATGCATATTTTGAGAATTGGATGCATTATGGAAAGGCTATGCACAGTAGAGAAAAAGTTATACATCTTTAAAACTGTCAGTCAACACGGGGAACCCTTCACATATGTACATATGTTTAGAATCCATAAAGAAGCCTCAGGGCTCTGGAGCCCACTGTCCTTCATGACAGCATCTTCTTTCTGGCCTGTACTATCACTGTGCTCTGGGTGAAGTAGAGTCTTGTTATGTTACAGTCTTTGTGACCCTTTATTGGATTCTTGAATAACATGCCAAGAACCTGGAAACTCCTGCACCACAAGCAGCACTCTCATTCTTAAATCAAAACAAAAACGGTGACTCATAAAAATCACCTATTATTTCATTTCCAAAAGAAAATTTTTAAGAGAAAGAGGAAAATCGGGTCCTGTAATTTACTTAATTTGTAGCTATACTTAAAATTTAAGCTTTAAATCTAGCACACCACACTCTTCGAACCACATAACATATAAAGAATTTTTACATGGAGCCATTGTAAAAACACCTAGCCCCACCTCACTTACCACCACCCATGTCTTGGTCTTCCAGTGCTAACAAATTATTTTTATTACAATGTTAGTTTAATAAATACAGAGATCTAGATAAAAATTCCACTAATCCAGATAGCACTTCCACATAACGATAAAAAAATAGGCCAATTTTGTGAACTTAGTAGAATTAAGATAAAGTCTAAAATCAGTGGCCCCTGTTGGTCACTGTGGTAGCCTTATTGGCTGCTTGGAGCTGCTCTCTAGTAATATGGGAAGCATAAAACACAGGTTGGAAGAAACGTCACTCTCCTTCATCCTTCTCTCTAAGCCTCAAGACCCAGATTTCACTGCATCATAAGAACCTGATGAGTACAATGAGAAGCCAGCCTTTCTCACAACAAGCCTTGCTCAGACACCAATAAGTCAGTAAAGTATTAAGTTTAAAAAAATGCTGATCCTGATGTGTTCACATGTTCATCTAAATATGAGCACAGCACAAGATTAAAATTTCTTGTGGCGTGTACCCCCTTAGATAAGCATGAATCAACTCTATCCTTTTGTTCTGAAGCAGACTCAGAACATGTATTTTAATATATTAGTACTTGTCAACACATGGTGTGTCACATGGCACTTTGTAGCAAACATACTGATCTAAGGAATTTACCTTATTGGACTTAATTATTCTTTATATAACATAGGTAGGCCCAACCACTATATCCATCTGATAATATGAGCACTGGAGGAACAGTGGTTGGCTGATTTGTCCAAGATCACACACCCTGCTTTACGCAGAGCTAGGATGTAAGCCCAGAGACAGCCTGACTCAGAGTTTGCACTCTTCATCCTTAACTACACAGACTTCCCACATGAGCTATTTGCCTTCTAAGATTAATGTGTAATCTTGCTTAGCTCAGATCCTAAATTGGACCCTGAGGCATAAGAACTAAGGTGGCATAAGATGCAGTAACTGGGACGTTGGGTAAATTGGGAAAAATATTTTAGGGACTCAAGGTGGCAAGTCAAAAGCCAGGTAAATCACTTAGGTAGGAAAGGACACAGAAAGACTAGCTGAGTGGGAGGATGTGCATAGATGTCAAGAGAACAGAACCCAAGGGCTGAGGATGGGATTACACTTTTATAATCCCAGCACTCATGAAGCTGGGGAGGGAGGAACACCATGGGTTCAAGGCTAGCCTGGGCTACATAATGAGTTCAAGTCTAGGCTGAACTATTATCCAGGACTCTGTATCAAAATTAAAAAAAAAAAAAAAAAAACAGAAACAAGGGGAGGGGAGGTTGGAGGCATGGACATAAATGAATCAGCATAAGGTAGACTCTGGAAATGGTTCTTATGCAGGAGAGAAAAACTGCCACAGGCCTGAGTGTGATGAGGAGAAAGACAGTCAAGCTTCCAATTTAACTGCCACAGTGTGCTGCAGAAGGGAACTGATAGATTCCAGGGTACTCTTCCCAAGAGATGTGGTGGCAACATTAGATTCCCTCTAAGAGTTATAACTAAAAGAACTCAAGCTTCTGTTCTCAAAGACAATGACATCTTCCATGTTGTCACCCGCTGAGCATCTACATGAACTCCCCTAACTTTCACTTCCTTCCTGGAAACACCAAGTTGCATCAAGGAGAGATAGTAGACTCAATCACAGATGACGCAATGTTAAATGATCGTGTTCTTTCATGAGTGGCATAGTTTTCCAAAGAGGTTATTGGAGCACAGTTTCCAAGAAAATGTCTAAAAGGAAAGCAGGTTCTGTGTGGAGATGACAGACATCCCGATGTACTGACCAATACGGTTGTTTTCTGTCTTTCATGTGACTCAGGGTTCATCTTAAAAGTCAGCACTTTATGCCTGTCTGCTTTGGGGGAAAATTTACTATTAGAATTTTTTCTAATAGCAGGGAATTTATTAACAGTATTTGAAGGGAATGACAATTCAAAAATAACACAAGAAACATGCTAGAAGTAAGTAGACCAGAGAGAAAGAAAAGCATGCACACAAAGAATGTGAGATGCCATGCAAGAGGTAAAGTTCGTGTAACATATGACATATAAGATGGAGAAGGGAAAGCAGGAAAAACCATGCAAGAAATGACAACACTGAGCAAGAAGATAGAATTCATTGGAATGCAGTTTTAAAATGTTTTAACCTTTAATTAAATCTTTGGTTTTTATAGATAAGAATATCAACCCACTGGAGTTCTTGATCAAAGGAGCAGAAAATATCAGTAGTGAGAGATAAAGGCAAAAAGCAAACAAACAAACAAACAAACAAAATGGAAAAACTTAACCAAAAAAGAAAAAAAATGGCCACAGAGAATAGGCAGTTTTCATTGTTTTAAGAAATACTAGGTTCTGAACTACGAACAATGCCATAATCATAGACACTAAATTTCATATTGTTTTACAAAAGCCTGTATTATCTGTCTTCATATTACACAAAAGGGTGCATATTCTAGATCGTCAAGTGGAAGCAAAGAGGTAGAATAAAAAGAATCAGATGTTTGAACTCAATAGCTATCTGTGGAGATATGATTTAATTCAACAACTGATTAAGCTTCTTTGGTGGTCAGGCAATTGCTGGAAAATGGACAGAGATGGGTACAGTCCATGCCTTCAAGGCAATGCCTTCAAGGGAAAGTTCTATCATTGATAAATCAGAGGAGTTATGTGCCCAGGATGACCAAAGTGAAAGATTAACAGAAGAATTAGTTGAGGGTGACTTTTATCAACCAAAGAACTCACTTAATTCCCAGAATTTCAAAGCAATGTCCTAGTGACTCTGGTGTTGCACCTGCCTCATTAGCCATCCCTTGTAAGGTTTCAGGCATCCCCCTGCAGCTCAGTAAAAAACACACACTTCTTGTATTGCATCTCTACCACTAGACGTGGATCCCAAATGCTATTTCATTCCCTGTGATTCAGTGCTCCTGTGGCTTATGAGGTGAATGATCTCTCCAGAAGTATCTTTGTTGATGGCTTTGTCTCTAATCTAGGTTCTCACATAGAGAGACTCAAAGCAGTGCTGTCAAACCTGAATTTCTCTGTAACTTCTCTTCAGTTCACAGGTCAGCTTCATGGCCTGACAATCACCTTCTCACTGCAGGGTTTAAGTGGAGCACTTTCCAGATGGGTTTCATCTGTGCACTGATCCCCCAGCAGGCAAGGCAAACACTGTTAATACTGCATCCTATGTACCTCTGCATGTATGCAGTCCTAGAAATGGAGGACCGATGAACAACCCTTTTCTGAGGTCTTCCATGGCTTTAATAGAACTTTTGGTTTTATTGCTTTCAATTGCTCTCATTGCTTAATCTTAGCAAGTCCCAGGAGGACCATATTCTTCAAAGCCTTGGCCCTATCTTTACTCAAACTCTTACTTCCTTTTTCTTTTCTCATCTAATCATGGCCAGCAGTAAATACATGGGGGCGGGGGGGGGGGGGGGAGGGAAGAGAGTGCATTCTTCCAGAGAAATAATGATCAAGGAGTAACTGGGGATTAGTACTGATGTGCAGACCTATAATGGACTATAAACATAAGCCAGGGCACAAGGGACCAGCTGTTCAGCTGTGTAATCAGTAGAAGAGAAGGTAAGCTGCTGACATGGTCCTGCTTTGCAATCAATGGATTTTGCCTTGTTCTTGATTTGGTTTTGTTGTCTTTCTTACAATTTGGTTTGGAGAGACTGGTGAGGTGGCTTAGCAGTTAACATTTGCTGCTCTTGCAGAGAAACCAGAGTTGGTTCCCTGCACCCAAACCTGGCTTTGAAACCATACTGAAAGAGGCAGTGAGAAGCTAGCTACTTGGAAGGTTACACTGACATAACTTTCTGGGTATATGCATCTCTGCCATATAATATCTGCACACATGGACTGCTCCACATATCAGTAGCTCTGGAGTGTTTGATATAACTTAAAAAAATCTCAATATGCATTTTAATCAAATGCCCAGATGACAGGCCTTGGAGAAGCACAGTTACACATTTTCTGGTGCCCAGGCACTACCCACCAATAGAAATCTTGATGGGAGCTGACTTCAAAACAGAGGCTCAGATTTTTACGGAATAAATGCTTAACATAGTATTTTTCAAGTGAGTCTCTGAGGGATTTGTTTTAGGATTTAATGTCTAAAATAAGATTCCAATGCTCAGCAAATTGCATGGCCCTGCATTTTAATATCATGTTAAGTACTGAGCCCCCTTACTTGAAAGTCTAGAGGGTTTTAAAAGATAGCCCAATCCAGAGATGAGAATATTTTCTCTTAAATTTGAATACATATTAAGCTGACCTTGAAGGATGGAAACTTTTACCCCAAATTTAACTTGGTGATAGAAAAACTTGTAGAAAGCCTGCCACCAGAGGTAACTAAGATGGGAGTGCTCCCAAGTGAAGAGCTGCTGAGTCACAGGACTGTAAAATGTAAGAATAGGAAAGACCTTGGGTGTTATTCCCTCAGCTCTGATGCATCCACAATGAAAGGCACTTTGTGGGACTTTTGAAGCATCTTTGTCCAATGAACCTCAATTGATTTGCATTTATCAACCAACCAACCTGCCAATCCCTAGATGTCATTCGGCCTTTGGGTACTTGCAGATTGTCATAATAGGCTTGTTTCTTCAGTAGGCTCATTGTTTGTTGAAATGAAGGAATCTTCACAGCAAGTAAAACCCCTGAAGGTATGTCTCATGAGAAGTATCATGAAGAAGTACTGAGAAAGAGAACCTGAGATTATTTATCAGGGAATGCTTGCAGATTGCTGGGAGGGAACATGGAGACCAGCCATCATGCCACATCTTCTTCCACATGAACAAAGCTGAGATGGAGTTCTTTGGACAATATCATAATGTAAATCTCTGGTTGAAATAGAGTCAGAATCCACACTCCCGAGTCACTCTTTCTAGAGTGCCATCAACCGTCCTCATCCATGTGAAGCTCTCTAGGCTAGATTCTAAGGAAAGCGTGATCTTTTGTTCTTTCTTGCCTATCCTCTTCTTGCCCTATAGCAACAGACCACATGCCTTGTCACTCAATGCCTAGTTGTTCAGGTGTACTTGTCATTTGCTCTTAGATGTGGCCCTGAGACAAACATATTGTTGATGAAATGTAATACCAGGGCCCAGTCACTGTGGAAGTGGTCATGCTTCCTTTACACTCTCCCTTTCTCATGGACAACACCTTAAATGCCAAGAACATCCTGGTAAACAGCAAAACAAAACATAAGAAGTAACCTGAGTCCTAAATGACCAGTGAACCAAAACCCTCCACCTCTCTGCACCCTACCTTGAGACTTTACACTACAAGGGTCCCAAATCAATATAGTATGCATTCAATACATTACAAGCCAAGAGAGGTTAAGTATTATTTGAGAGTTAGAGTGAGAAGCCGATGCTGCTCAATGTTGGAAGGATCACTCTGTATTAAATCTTTGACCAAACTCAGTGTTTCCTGAATGAGAGGAAATAGAAGGAAATATTTCACTGGGTATACAGAATGCAGATAATTTATTAAGCAGTTTATATTCACATTAGATTACTTAACCCTCACAACTCTAGATTATTGCCTTTCATTCATGGATGAGAAATGTAAGGCTTAAAGAGATGACTAAATCGAGTCATATAATCAATTAATTTTGAGTGAAATCATACATTTATCTGATTACTCTAGTATAGGTACACTTTACAGAGAAGGAGAAAAAGAGAGAGAGACAGAGAGAAGAGGCAGTGTGTGTGTGTGTGTGTGTGTGTGTGTGTGCGCGCGCGCACTGAAGGATCAAATTAATGAAGGAAATTTGATAACCTAGGTATTGTGAGTAGAACACTGGCTCATGAGACAAAAGACCTGAAAGTCTCACAGGTTATAACACTTGCAGGGTACTAGGCTTCTTAAAGCACATGTGGCCTCTGGAGTCAACAACAATCATGGGCAGGAGAGATGGCTCAGTGGGTAATAACAATTGCTATGTAACCATAAGGATTAGGCAATGCGCTTCTATCATTCCATTCTGGGTAGAGGGACGAAATAGATGATCACTAGGGTTTGCTGGCCACCAAGCTAGGTCCAGACCCAGTGAATGATTCTGTCTTGAAGACCTAAGGTAAAATGTGAAATAACAGAATAGTCACATGTATACACCACACATATATGCACACACACATATACAAGACACAGTTCTAATAGCTTGCAGCATGCATACAAAGAGACAGCTGCCACTCACTCACTGCACCTACACAACCACTTTTACTCTCAAAGCAACCATAAAAGATACAGTATTAGGGAATTATGGATTTCTCTGGCAAGGAGCAATTTAGCACAATGGTCAAAGATGCCAGCTAAAACAGCTTCAGCACATCCCAAACTAAAAGACATGGAGCCCCAGTGTGTCATAGGCAAATTACCCTTGCTTCTGCTTGAATATGTTTTTTTAATTTTCCTCCAGGAAAGAATGGCAGGATGAAAAGGTAGGAAAATCCATTCCTTTCTACCACTGTATTTTGTGACTTGCTACTAAAGCAGTAGGGAAACAGGTGCTCCATACATAGACTACAGGACGAGAGAGGAAGCCTTGCCTTAGGAAAGCTCCTAAGAATACATGAAAGGCATTCTGAGAAACAGAGGACCTCTTTAAACACTGAACAATGTTCTGAATAAAGGGCATGGAGTGTACAGTCTGAAGTCAAACAGAGTCAATCTTATAGACATGGGAAAAGTGGCAGAGTGATGTAAGAGATAATCAGAGGAGAACCATGCTAGCATAAGTCAAGACTGAGCAGCTTAGGGAGAGAAGAGGGCTGCATAAAATATTTAAAGGACATTTCTGATGTTCTGTGTGTTTCAGGGCACTTATAAATCCAGGAGGTCATGCTTTCAATGGACCTGCTGAGTGCTGGCTGGGTGCTGAGCCACTTTGACAAATATGTTGTTCAACCCAAGGCAAGAATATGGCTTGTGGAAAGGAACCCTGGTGAGGACACTAAATCTATTCACAGAGTGAGCTCTGATTTTGAAGCTACAATGTATGACCAGCCATTTACATTAAGCATGCAGTCCCATGGTCTAGGGAATGGAGAGTCAAAATGTATTCTCTGTAGCAGCCTACATATACTATTGGAAATATCTCAACCAAAGCTTAACATCAATCATCTCAAAAGTACCCTAAAATACCAATTCTCACTGTATCACTCAGCAAAAGTATGCCACTGGAAACCCTCTGAAGCAGTAACTCTCTCTGCACAAGGCATTTATGGAGAATTAATGAACAGCTAGAGTCTATAGACTTTGAGCAGAACGAGAGATATTAATGCATGGCGAAGTTTTATACTCTGGCTTGTTTTTTTCCAACGGTAGTGATCCTTCGATGTACATAGAATACAAAGCCCTTCACTCCCTGGTTTGTCTAGCCAGCTCTCCCATGACTGCACCTTCAGCTTTAAAGTTATTGGAAAGTACATAACAGGATCTGTCAAAAGGATGTTTAATTTTTAGGTCATGCTGTGAGCCTACAGAACATGAAGTGAGATTCAGAGTCTAAAACATAAAGCCACCTACACCCTGGAAAAGGGTGAGATATCCTCACCATTTTCATACAGAGTGGACTGGAGTAGTCTATTTTAATCAGTATTGGATGTATTTTTGAGTATTACTAGCATGATTGTGATTTAATCTTTATAACCACTGTAGTTGAGCGGTAGTGTACTCAAATTTTCATTTGTCTGCCTACATGAAAAAGGCACTAACCCACCTCTGTAGAATAAAGAGGGCAGTAAAGTCTACATCAGGGACTCAGCTTTGCTGTGTTGCCTCATGACCTTGTCATAATGGAGAATAGCTTGTTCTTGCCGTAGAATCCCCCTTATGTTACTTTATGTATTTATTCTAACTTCATATGACTTGGAGAAAACAGTCTGTTCCTGATTGTAACAAATAAGCAGACTAAAGCTGGTTAAAACTGGTAGGGATAGAAAGACTTTGAAAATATCTTTAATTCTTAATAGCTGATGATCCTCAGAAGTTGGATCACTGGATACTGTAATATTGGAATCGTCAAACCATTTACCTCTAATAAGAAACAACTAGGTACCCATGACAGGGATTTTACATATTTTCCCCTAAATCAGGTTTGTTAAGGAATATACCCACCCCAATCATAAGACAAGCTTCTGAGTCTGAATACTATTTATGAACACCAATGGATGAAAAGGGCCACCACTTCACAAACAAGTAAGGCCTGGGGGAAGAGATCTCTGGGGACTCTATGCTGGCATGGGGTTTTCCTTGGAGTAGGATCAGCAACTGTGTGTAGGAAAGATGTTCTCAGATTCCCTGACTGCCCATGCATCAGTAATAATTGTGAATAACAATGGACTAGGTATCCTTGAGCTTTATTCTCTTCTTCCAGATCTCAAGGACCTCTCCCGATGAGATTACTGGTATAGCCTTGACCAACCTCAGTACCTAGTTTAACATTGACAAAGGCAACCTGCATCAACAGCTCCCATCCAAGCTCTCTGGATCCCGTTGGTAAAGTTCAGAAGTTCCATCTCAGATTTCAGGTTGTGTCCCCAGGTCATGATGGTCCCTCTGATATTGCCTGATTGGAGCATACTTACTTGTCATTTGCAAATCTTGACCTAACTCGTGTACTGGCTCTGTTCAAAGGCTTCTCCCCTATTGCCTAGTCTAGGACTAGACACTTTTTTTTCTGAGGCTCAATTCAATAGCTAGGACTTGAAATTCTACCTGGCTTATATGACAGCTTTCTTCAGAATGTGAATCTAGTGCACTAGATTCCAAATCCCACACCCCTAGCCCACCTCTCTCCTGGGACAATCATCACTAAATGAAGCCAGAATGAACCTTTGATATTTCCCATTGCTTAGTCTACTGTAACCTTAGGACCAGTCATTTTTGGGTTTTATTGCTTTTTGTGTATGTGGTAGTGATGGGAATCAAAATGATGACCTAGAACATACTAGGCAAACACTCTTCTACTAAATTAAACCTTCATCCTGGAGCCAACCACTTCTGAAATTGAGTGTTGTATGGTTGCCTAGAGTCTGTCCTATGACTAGTTACTCTGCCCTCCATTCCAATGGCAGAACCAGTTGCTGTCCTCAGTGGAGGATGTATCTGAGAGCTGTGACAGAAGGCAAAACAATGGAGACCTATGCACAGTAGTTGGAGAGATACAAGCATCAGCCATGACTAAAGCTTAATCTGGTAAGGCTTTTTATTCAGCTTCCTAGGAACTGGCTGGAACTGTAAAAGCTGCTGTGGGCAGCTGGGCTTCTGCATTATAATGTACTTCAGGTAGCTAACTCCCTGTGTCACTGTGAAATACACCAAGTGCACAGACTAAATGACAGCCTTCATGTGGGGACAGGTCATGTCCCAAAGACCATGATTCAAATCCAACTTCAGGTGAGCCCTTTTTCTAAATCGAGCCTATTTATCCCTCCCACAGTCAGGTTATTCCTATTTTATCAACCAATTGTTTTAAAAAATCTGAGTCTCATAAAGGTTAATTTATTCAAAATTACTCACTTGATAAAGCCAAGAACTGTTAAGATTCTACTTTTACTAAAAGAACAGCCACAGCCAGAAAGGATAGCCAGACTGCAACAGAACATAGGGAGCATCGTGGTCATCATGATCAAGGGCTGCAGCCAGGAGGTAAAGAACTATGAAGGCACAATGTCAGGCAATAGCACAATGAAAACGAGCTGATGTAAGCCATGTGCCAGGCACTCTAACGAGTGAGTTAGCTTTACAAACTTCTAAAGATGGACCCATGTTATTAATAAACACAAACTAAGGCACTCAAATTTTAAATAATTCATCTGAGTTCCTTCAACTAGGAAGGACTTGATCTCAGCAATAAGGATCTGGAATCAGCCCTTCCTCAGAGATCCCAAAAACCCCAGAAAGAACAGTTTTAGTGGAGTGATGTAATCTAGCCAATTTACAGCCTGTCTGGGAGGAAGGGAGGGAGAGCAGAGGTTCAAAGTGAGTTCACTGCTCCCCCAGGTTGTCAGAGCAAAGCACTGCAAGGTGGGAGATTGGAATCCATGGAAATTTATTCTTGCAAATCTGTAGACACCCATTTCCAAATCAAGGTGTTGTCAGTGCCATTCACCACCCAAAGCCTTCCAAGAAGGAGCCCTGTGGCTCATTCCTTGTTCTAGAACCACCAGGCAGGCTTGACTTCCGGTAAAAATGTCTAGACAGCCTCGGTCTTCACATGCCTGTTTGTCCAAATGTCCCTCCTCTTGTACAGACACTAGCTACATTAAATGAAGATCTCTCCCATGATTCATCTTAAATGAGAAAAATCTACAAACACTCTACTTCAAATAAGTTCAAATAATCAAAAAAACCTGAGATTTGGGAGCTCAATGTACTTTGTAGGGTGAGGGGGCATGATTTAAGACATCACAGGCACAATGGGTTCTAGGGGGAGGGATTTTTAAAAATGAAGATGGGAGGAACAATTTTTATCTCTCTTAAAATAGCATTTTATTAAGGATCAGTAGACAGGTCACAGTTCCTTCTAAATAAGCAGAAAACTTGATTATCTCCATCCATCCCAGGCAAGACTTGCCAGGCCAAGCATATAATTTTTAGTATTCTGTTTTGATTCAATGAGTTGGAGAAGGACACAGCCTCATAGCTTTAGCCAAGAACATTGTGGTACCATCATCCATCACCGCTCCCCCACTCGTGTCTGCTCTAGTCAATAAGGAGGCAAAATCAATGCACGTGTCAAGCTGCACCGTTAGCTCTCAATCACAAAGCCTGGCGGAGGCAAGCAGCTGTGCAAACAAAAGTGAGCAGCAGAAACTTTCTACAAGCTGCAATCGACCTGGTTTGTGGGTGATGGATACTTTTCTTGAGCAGATTAAATAACTGCTTCAATACCAAGCAGACACAGTAGTGAAGCAAGAATCTTGGAAGTAACCAGCCTGGCCAAAGTAAATCAAGAATTACCCGTGCTTTAGAAACATGACTAATCAATGGGTCAGCCACCTCAAATATTGGTATTGAAATTTTGCCTTAAACAATTTAGCAAATATTGGCTATCACGTTATGAAATTGTCTTGATAATTATTCATTCATTTGCTTTCCCTGCAATGCTCCCTTGTTACCTAGCTCACACAGATTAGTTACTATAACATCCTAAATATAAACATTTAGTTATACTCTAAGTGGAAACACCTATAGGCGTAAGCAGGCAGTTATTTATGTGTTTCTGATGTGCTAAGACACAAGTGTCATTGTACACATTCTCAAAGACTTCATTCACTACAAGATTCAACACAGAATCATTACTGGTTGAAGGAGAAGACAGAATTATCAAAGACTAAGAACCAAGAATCCCCTTAAAATAAACATACTTCTTTCTATACATCAAGAGTGCTCTATTCAATAAGCATGTTTATGACTGTCATATATGCCAAGTATATTGTTATTATAAAATCTTTTATGAAAAGCTACTTTTTAGTGGAAATAAAATAGTTATAAAAGACAGATAAAGGGAATTAGGTGGGAGAGGAGATGGGAAGAGGAATAGGGGGTCAGGATCAGATATTGGGAGGAACAGGAGGGATAGCCAGATAGCCATGAGAATGAATAGAAATCTGCAATTGACTTGGGGGCATCTCCAGGAAGAGAGACCTGGGATAAGGGAAGCCCCAAAGAATCAATGGGGATGTCCTTAGCTGTTACTCACAGCACTGGGATATGGAACCTGTAGAGGCTACCTCCTGTAGCCAGGCAGGAACCCCAATGGAGTGATAGGGACACCAACCCACTCACAAAACTTTTGACCCAAAATTATCCTGTTTACAAGAAATGCAAAAAAAAGGGCATGGAGCAAAGACTGAGGGAATGGCCAACCAGTAACCAGCCCAACTTGAGACCCATCGCATGTGCAAGCACCAATCCCTGACACTACTCTGTTATGCTTGCAAACAGGACTAGCAAGGCTGTCCTCTGAGAGACTCCAGCCAGTAGCTGACTCAGACAGATGCAGACATCCACAAACAGTGGATGAAGCTTGGGGACTCTTATGGAAGATAAGAGAGAAAGCTTGTGGGCCCCAAAGGGAATAGAAACTCCAGAAGAAGACCAATAGAGTAAATCAACCTGAATCCTTCAGGCTCTCAGAGATTGAATCACCAACCGTAGAACATACACGAACTGGACCTAGGCCTCCCTGAACATGTGAAGCAGATGTGCAGTTTGGTCTCCATGTGGGTCCCAAACAACTAGAGCAGGGGCTATCCCAAAAGCTGTTGCCTATACACAGGGTATGTTCTTCTAGCTGGGCTCAGTGGGAGAGGATGTGTCCATTCTCACAGAGACTTGATGTGCCAGGGTGGGAGGATACTTTACCCCCCCCTCCCCCCCCGCTCAGAGGAGAAGGGGAAGAGAGAAAGGGAAGGATTGTGGAAGGAGTGACTGAGAGTGAAGCAGTGAGTGGTATGTAAAGTAAATAAATAAGTAAATAAATAAATAAAACAATGCAGTTCATTATTATGAGGCTATTGAAATCTAAATGTGACAATTTTTGACCTTTATTCTTTTGTTTTCCTATATAGGCAAAGATCTGTAGACCTTTAGTCACAAATGGTGTAATTTTGGTCTTCTCCTCTAGCTACTTTATAGTTTTTTATCCAAATCTCAAATAAATAATATTATCTTTTTCTCTTAAAAAACAAGAAGAGCTCCTTTTTTACAATTCCCACCAGAGTATATAAAGCATTCATTTGAGAATTCATCAGAACTCAAGAGTTTATCAAACTATTTTTTACTGTCTACTGTGTTATATGACATTGTGCTGTGTTCAGGGTCAATTTTTTTATTGTAAGATTTAAGACTAATTCAGAACAAAACCAGACAAATCAACTGTTGATCAAGTAAAGTGGTATGGTTTCATATTTAACAAAAAGGAAAAAATAAAAGCTCAAGACAACTTTTGTTAGCCAGGGTACTATTTGCTCTTGCACTGAGTGAAGCTCCTTCATGGCTTCAGAGTTTCTGAGCATGTTACTTCATGCTCTTCACGAAAGATTCTTAGCCATCAATGGCATTGAACAGCAATGGTTCTAGCCAGCAATGACATTGCACAGAGATGTTTTAGCCAGCAGTTTCACTGACCATCAATGAGCCTACTTGCGCCCACTGCATGATTATAGGCTCTGTATAGCTTTGAACCTCCAGCCTCCAGAAGCTACCACAAATCACAATGTAGGCTGAGTATATCATACATCATCGTTCACTGCCATGCCCAGAGAGCACGCGTTTTTCTTCCAATTTCCCTCAAAAGAGCCAAAGGACAATAGTGAATTTCTTATAGAATCTCTTTCCCTTCCTCTCAGTATAAATCCACATTGTCCTTTAGAAGCAGAGTCTTTTCTGACCTGATGTACTGTACAGCAGAGTCTTTTCTGACCTGATGTACTGTACATTTCTCTCTCTCTCTCTCTCTCTCTCTCTCTCTCTCTCTCTCTCTCTCTCTCTCTCTCTCTTTTAACTCATCTTTAACTGTCATATCATTTATGGGGGATAGTGTGATGTTTCAGTACACAGATACATCATTACATTGTACTCCACAAATAGGCTGAAGCAATGTTGAGTTGTAAGCCACTCTATAATATAGTCCATGTGGCAAGAAATTGAGGACAGCTTCCAGCCAACAGGGCCTCTTGCAACAATTCAAATTCTGCCACTAAATGTGTAAACTTGGAGGCAGGTCTGCTCTAGTCAAGCCCTGGGATGAGCCTCAACCAATCCCTCCAA
Source organism: Arvicanthis niloticus (assembly GCF_011762505.2). NCBI lineage: Eukaryota > Metazoa > Chordata > Mammalia > Rodentia > Muridae > Arvicanthis > Arvicanthis niloticus. The sequence continues at coordinate 68,003,901 of NC_047660.1, read as the reverse complement.
GGTGAGCTCCTGAGGCAGAGGACCCTAATAAGCTGTGTCTTGCTCTTTGCATCTCCAGAACATCTTGCCATGTTAGTGGTCTCACTGTCTGTTTACTTCATGTCAAATGCTCATGGACTTTTAGATACTCTTAGGAAAATTCTACAACTACCAACTGTGATTGACCAGTAGTATTTACAAAATTTTGTCTCTGGGAAGAATAAACAACTCCTCCACATCTTCTACCATTTACAATGACAAGCCAAGGATTAATTCCATCAAAGTATACTCTGGGAAACCAGTGAATTATTAAGCTTACTTACAGAGCTATGGGTGAGGCATTAGAGGCAGAGGAACATGGTGGGGATGGATCTAGTGTGGATAAGAACTCTCCCATCTCTGCCTGAGTCTTCCCCAGCCTACATAATCACTCTAGCCCCTAAAACCTCAAGGTCACCTGAAATTAGGGCACAATCTTCTATAACCAGTCAGCAAGAGTGGTGGGATATTCAGTGAGGTTCCAGTGAGGAAATGTCAACTCTGAAGGGGCACAGCTGTGCCAGTCTTCTGACAGGAGGCACAGCTGAACCCTGGTGAAGGCAGCTATTATGCTCAGAGGACAGTACAACAAGGAGTCAGTCCTAATGAAGGCAGCGCCCCACATACAAACACATTGTAACATGGTATAGTCCTGTCTCTGCATGCCAGTCAAGAAAGCCAATTCTCTTCTACAAATTGACCACCGGAAACAAACTGAACCAAGAAGAGGGAAATTCACAGAGCAGAGAGCATTTGCAGTTGCCGTAGCTGAGGAGAGTAAAGTAGTGAATGAAAGCCCTTGCCTAATTAACGTGTGGTGGAGAGATGAAATGCCTTGGAGCTAGAGATGATGGCAGTGAAACAGCATGGATAGTAAATGCCACCAAATTCCACACTTTCAAATTGTGAGTGGATAAATAAATTTGGTGTGAATTTTATTTATGTGATTGTAATGCAATTTTTTTCTCAATTAAGAAAAAGTGTAATATTAGAAAGAAAAACATTCTAGCTAGGCATGGCAGTGAATACTCACAACCTCAGCACTTGAGAAGTTGAGGTAAGACTACCAGGAGTTCAAGGCCTTGTCTACATAGTGAGCTCAAGTCTAGCCTGGGTAATGTAAGAATCAGTCTCAAAAAGTATGGACAGGAGTCAGTGAAAGACTTTAAAGAGTTCAGGAAATGTTTTTAAACCATAAAGAAATCTTAGAAGAGGATCAATGTGGTCATATCTCCATAAGAAAAATGAAAAGCAACTTGCTACATTCTAAGTTCAAATCATGCATTCTACATAAGTTACTGATCATAAAATTTAACTTTAATATTATAGTTATTTATATTACAAGTGCATGCGCAATTTTCAAGATATATAAATGTAAAATAATTTGTATTCAAATCAAAGTCCGGTCAACAATATAACTAGGTGAATAAAGATGCCTGCTACCAAGCCTGAATCCTTAGTGGGATCCCTGTACCCACACGGTAGAAAAAGAGAACAGAGAACAAAGCCCTGTAAGTTGTCTTTTGACTTCTACACATGCTCAGTAGGACTTGTGGGTACACACATGCATGCACACACCCCACACACACCCACCCAAACACACACACACACACACACACACACACACACACACACACACACACTCACAGGAAAAACTCAGACACTTCTGAACTGAGGCAGGATGAGGTTTCTTCTTGGCCTCTGAACTTTCCCTGTCAAAATGAAGGTTTTCAAGCCTCAATTATCAGTGTTGTGTTACCACAGGTAGGCACAATGCCATAAGTAAGCACTTTACTCTGTAATTAAATAATAATCTGAAAATTAAAAAATAAAACCTTTTAGTTCACATCCCAGAAAATGACTGCTAACTGATTATAAACATTGATTTCACATGCGTGGATGTGACGGGGTAGAATTTCCTTATTTGCCCTCCCAACAGAAGAGCTCAGTTGCTAACATCCTTGCAGTAAAGGAGTACTTACGTTTCCACTATAAACTTTACATAAAGTTTTACATGCACCTCACTGGCAACAGTAACTGTCTCTACCTGAAGCATGTTGTAGTCCTGAAAAAGGTTTTTTCCTTCCTTCCTTCCTTCCTTCCTTCCTTCCTTCCTTCCTTCCTTCCTCCCTCCCTCCCTCCTTTCTTCCCTTTCTTTCTTACTTCCCTAACTCCTTCCCTTTCTCCCTCCCTCCTTACTTTCTTTCTTTTTTCTTTTGCTCTTTATGATGCAGGATCACTGTGACTGTTATGGATAGACACAATCATATTTGACTTACTCTGAACCTAAGATGTTCTGCAAGTCTCAATGAGGTCTGACTGTTTCCTTTGGAAAAGTGTCATTTGGATTTGCTATTAATGACACAGAGTGGATCTGGCTGGAGAAATAGGAGAAAGTTGTACCTTGTTTCTCAGTCACCAAGAAAGTGTGCTATTTTTTAAATGTATACTTTATCTTTAATCATAAGAAGGATCTAGTCCAAACTTGTCATAAGTGATCCAAAAGAGATCATGAGAATGATCTTGTCCATCAGTTCAGTATCTACACAAAGATATGAAGGCAAAAGATAAGCACGCCATTTGCAACCCGTTTCTTCTTTTCCGCAGTTGCTGACATTTGCACTGAGGTATGAAACATTGTAATAATTACGTTCATCCATGCATGCATGCAGCATATATGTGTTCATTTGTTCCATACTCACAACAACCACTTATTACAATATGCAGATACTATGGCAGGCCATAGAAAATATCAATATGTAAAAGGCATGAATGGTCTTCCCTCAAGATCACAGTCTTTGGTCTTGGGATATGGCCCAGTTGTCAAGAGCACTGGTTACTCTTCCAGAGACCCCACGTTTGATTCCCAGAAACCACATGGCAGTTCACAAACATCTGTCACTCCAGTTCCATGGAAACCAATGTCCTATGTGGACAGACATACATTCAGGTAAAACATCCATATACATAAGAAAAAATAAAATAAATTTAAAGAAAAAATCAAATAATTTTTTAAATTAAGCTTACAATATTTATTATAAGGAAAACAGACAGTAACAAACTTAACATAGTTAGCACAGGGCTGTGGTAGAAACAAAGGAACATTTATGTCATAAGGGTTCCCCCAAATTAGACCTTTATATCTGTTGTACAGCAAGAGGGCATCTCATAAACAGAGGAGGGGGGATTAAGAGAGAGAATTGCAGCCAGAGAGGCCTAGCTATGGATAGCCATAGAAGCATGGGAAAACACTGCCTGCTCCAGTTGAGAGGATTCAGAATGCCAAGTACAAAGTAAGCAGACAGCAATGAGGTAGCAAAAGGGGGCTGTCCCACGGGGGGATTTGATACCCCAAAGTTCAGAGCTCCAAAGCCATGCAAGGGAATGTTACTTTTCCCTGTAAACAACTGGGGTGGCCAGCACAAGACTTTCATATAAAATGGACTATATTGTCTCATGGAAGTTGTCCCTCAGAAGCTGGCATCAGTGGCTCAGTGAAGATGTTGCTGTTTAACAGAGGAGATGAGACTGTGTTTCAAAACAGTATCTGAAACCATGTGGAGAACAGACTGGAAGTGGAAAAGACTGCACAAACAGGGTCTTGGGCTCTGTATTCCTATAAGTTTGAAGAAGAAAAGGTTGATAGTGCCTAGAGCACTGGAGGAAGGGTCATGTCAAGGGCAGAAACATAAAGTCAAAAGGGAAGATAGGCCAGTACATTGCAGGTGGGTGACCTCATATCAGGCAAAACCTTTTTGTCTTTATATAGATGAAAACATTAAAGGTTCTGAGTGATTAAAGGGTTTGCTCAAGACCATATCATATGAACACAGCAAAGCAGTAAGCTCATCCACCCCACTATATTACTATGCTTTTTCCTTATGTTACAGCATCACTAAACTCTCCTGACTTCCAAACACAGACATGAAAGACCCCAGGCACAGGGAATATGGCTATAGGATCTAGAGATTAGGCCAGCCTGGGCTACTTGGTTGAGTTTAAGAGCAGTTTCAGCTACACACATACATACACATACCCCCCCACACACACACACAAATGAAATAGACACAAAGACACACATAACTGTGCAGTAAGCATTTCATTATACTGAACCTGTATTTTGTAACCTGGCATGTGTAAAGGTTTACTTGTCTAAAGAAAATGGTTGGAAAGATCATACTAGCCGTAAGCCATACTTTTTATATAATGAGTAAACAAAGAATTGAATACAGTAAAAAGATAATGGCAGTCCTGAGTTAACTTTTTGAAAAGATGAAACAAAATAGTAATAGCATAAAAAATAATAAGATCCTTGCTTCTGCGAGGTCCTAACTGAAGGCAAGAAGCGTTGCCTGTGATCCACGGAGCACACTTCCTTATAATACAGATTTCTAGTCCCCTTAAGAGGAGACCTACACATTTAGTTTTACTCATTCAAGATTCAGTCTTTGGAACAGATGAATTGAATTTGGATTTTATAATATAGTCAGCAAGCCATTCGAGATACAGGTAATATGAAAGAGGAATTTCATGTTTTATGTCCACCTTTATTTTGCTATTACCTGGTTAAAATGTTCAAGACTGAATGCATGCCCGGTCCCTTCCTGTCTGCCAGATCCACTCTTGTCTATGCTTTTTCAACTCCTCTTGCATATTAATCAAAGCACCTCAGTGTGAAATGAATGAAATTCTCAGGGTAAGTCAGACTGATCGACATTGAATGTACCTTACACATACCACATGCCAAAATACTGAGAGCCTCTCAAAGTATTTCAGTGCAAAAGTCAAACAAAAAGCATATCTAGGTTGGTCAGTGGGTTACACCTCTGATTGAAAAATACCAAACTTACAAAGCCTATGATTAACATTATTTTAAAAAAATGTATAAATGCAAAAAGGGAAAGGGGGCATGGGATAGGGGTTCCCTAAGGGGGGTGGGGGGGAATGGGGATAGGGGATGCCATCTGAAGTATAAATAAAATATCTAATAAAAAAAAAAATCCTTTAGGTCATAGATTTCCACAGCTTTTGGTTGACTGCAGCACCACCTACTGTTATATTTGAGGAAGTGCCATCTTTTCAAATGCTTATCGCAGATGATGCCCTAGACAAGACCCCAGGGCATTCAGATGCCACATGTCCGTATGCATAATAATCCTTAAAGTTATCTCTAAAGAGAGAACACTTCCGTGTTGATTTCACTGACATGTCTACAGAGAATTAGTCTCAAGACCCTGAAGAGCAGTTCCTGGGTACAGCACCCCTCCTGGGAGCCTGGCTAAGAGGTAACTGTCACAGCTGACTCCCAAAAGAAAACATCATTCATTCAGTTCCTGTTGTCTTAATAACACATTTATATTTGTATTTGGCTTTGTGAAATTTCCACTTCTTTGAGTACTTCTCCCATAAAAGTTGGCAACTCTAACCTAAATAAAAACAGTCTGAAACCTAAAATACAATGAGCCATCTCTTTGTCATCTTAAGAAGTAGCACACACATAGCCAGGCAGTGGTGGTGCACACCTTTAATCCCAGCACTTGGGAGGCAGAGGCAGGTGGATTTCTGAGTTCAAGGCTAGCCTGGTCTACAGAGTGAGTTCCAGGACAGCCAGGGCTACACAGAGAAACCCTGTCTCAAAAAAAAAAAAAAAAAAGAAAAAGAAAAAGAAAAAAGAAAGAAAGAAAAGAAGTAGCACACACACATTATTTCCTGGTGCCTCCTGTCTATGCCAGAAGATGCTCAGGGCTGGTATGGAGCAGCTGGCCCTGTACTACAGAGCTTACATGGCACGTGCAAGACTCTGGCTCAGGTCCCTGACACCACAAAAAATAAAGGTGCAAAGATCCCAGAGACAGTATTGGTTGTTAATAAACAAATCCAAACCCTGTCTGGTGTGAACACATTTACATGCAGTGCCTTTGACTTCTAAAGCAGTTATTATCCTAAAAAGCAATCTACTGCTGCTTTTTCTCAGCTCTTTGATCAATATGGAAGGAAGGAAGGAAGGAAGGAAGGAAGGAAGGAAGGAAGGAAGGAAGGGAGGGAGGGAGGGAGGGAAGGAGGGAGGGAGGAAAAAAGGAAGGAAGGAAAAAAGGAAGGAAGGAAGGAAGGAAGGAAGGAAGGAAGGAAGGAAGGAAGGAAGGACTTCATCAGGAAGTCATTCTTCCCAAGGTTGTGGTATGTTGAACTTATGTAAGTTCCATGGTGTGACTGTAGTGCAATGGAGCTGTCTGCTTAGGTTGGGGAGAAGAAAAAAAGACATTAAAATGGTGAAAAAAAAAGCTGGAAGTGGTGTTGGACACCTTTAGTCCCAGCACTTCCAAGACAGGGATGAGCAGAACCATGTGAATCTGAGGCCAGTGTGATTGACTTTATGTGTGTGTATATGTGTGAGTGTGTGTGTGTGGAGATGTATGTATATGTGTATGTCTGAATGTGTGTGTGCATATGAGTGTGTGTTGTGTGAGTATGATTATGTGTATGTCCATGTGTATGAGTGTGTGTGCATGCATGTGTGTGTGTACATATGTGTGTTTGTGTGTGCACATGTGTATGTATGTTTGCCAGTGTATGTGTGTGTACATATGTGTGCGTGGGGTACGTGTATGTATATGTGTGGTAAATGTGTGTGTGGTATGCGTGTCAGTGTGTGTATTTGTGTGAGTATGTGCATGTGTGTGAATGTGTGTGAGTATGTGTGTGCATGCATGTATGTGTGTGTGTGTGTGTTTGGTGTGGGTGTGTGCATGTGTGCAAATGCATGAGTGAGTACACCCTTGGTGGGGGCAGGGAAAAGGAAAGAAAAACTGTGTATGGGGGGAACGAATGAGTGTAAAGGCTTAGAACTTGGAGACCAAGGCTGGTGATCTGAATTTGGTCCCTGAAACTTGCATGGTAGAAAGAGAAAACTGGCTCTGAGAGTTGTTCCCCACCCCAAATGTACACCTGCATGCATGCAAATACACTTGTAAATGTAACTGAAGATTTTAATGGAGAGAGAGAGAGAGAGAGAGAGAGAGAGAGAGAGAGAGAGAGAGAGAGAGAAGAGAACATCTATCTGTAAATCTCAGAACATGGGATTTACAGCCAGGTGAATATGAGTTCAGAGCCAGCTTGGTCTATCTACATAGCAAGTTCCAAGATAATCAGGGCTAAGCAATGGAAGAAAAACATAGATAACCCAGTGCTGCAGGATTTTTCCTGCCCATTGTATTTGCAGTGAAGCTCGGTCACTGGATAGAGAAGTAGGCTGAGCGAGGAGTTGGGAGGAGAGGAAGAAGGAGAAAGAGAGAGGAGAGAAGATGGCGGCAGATGTCCGCCTGTCTGTCTCCAGCAGTCTAAGGTAGCTATTATTATCAAGGTTAAGTAAATGGCTTAGCAATTCTAATTGTGTGGGCATTTTGTGTATTGAGTATTTGCCGATATATAAATCTATTGAATAATGTTTAAGCATTAAGAGTCTTCATTCTACTGGGTACCACGAGGATGGCAGATATTGTCTGGGGTTGAGCCGAGCACTATGAGGGTGTCAGAGTTGGCCCAAGGGCCTTGCTTAGAGCCATGGATGCCATGGAGCTGACCAGCAGAAGCAGCAGCCACGCCAATATCTTGTGGGCACAGGCCTGCGCTCCTGGCCAGGCGGGCCGCTTGAGTGCGGGAACATGGCAGCGGCTTGGAGCCAGTCACTCCGCAGATTTTTCTAACACCACCTGCTACAGCCCAGACCTAGGGTCTCTTCTTACCAGTTGTGTAAAGGACCCCAAGTCCCATGTTCCTTGGCAGTAAAATAGGTCTATTAATTACTATACAACCCTACAATACGATTATTATAGGGACAAAGAAAGTAAAGTTTGGTAGAACTATGTAGACATTAAGGGATCCTGTAAGTTTCAAGTCATCTACAGTCACACTGGAATTAGTACACCTTTGAGTCTCTTGAGACATTAGCAAGAACCAATTTGAGAGGCATTAGCATCACAAGTAGAATTGTAGGTTTATGAATTTAGAGGGCCTGGCTTTCACTGTGATTAAAATGTTACTTTAGATGAAGTGACTGAGAGGATCATAGTGCCACCTCATGCTAGGCTGGAACCCAGGACTCCAGGGCACTGACCTGGGACCCAGGTGAGGGGTCTGCCACCCATGGGTCACCTATATGTTATAATGCTGCCATTTTCACAGTTCTCTACATTTCAGAGTAATCAGAGGAAACCTGGAGATGAAGACCTGCATGGCAGAACAGTGAATCCCAAGCTTCCAGGCAGCTCCCTAGCAGTATGGCAGCAGGCTTCTTCCTTAGTTGGGACAAAGCCTGCAGAAAGGAGTGGTGTGTTGGGAAATACAGCACACAGCTTCCTTAGCAAAGGTAGAAAGGGGTCTTGTGTGGTCACCTTAGACTCTGCATGCACATGGCTGACAATGTACAAACAGTACTAGCAGGTATCCTTTATTTCAAGTCTCATAAAGTAATCTATCACAGTGTGCTTTCACTATTTTTTGTTTGTTTCATATTTAGCCTATTGTTGGAATTAAACTATAATTTTCATACATTTATGTGAGTGTGTGTAGGTAAATGTGGGGTATCGGGTGCGCATGTACATACATGTATGCATGCATGTTCAGGCCAGCCAGTGGACAACCTTAGGTGTTATTCTTTGGGAACCATACACCTTGATAGTTTTGTTTGTTTGTTTCTTGAACAATATTTTTGAAAGGCTAACAAGTTCATCCCAGGACTCGTCAGCAGGAGCATCCAGGTGACTTTCCTGGACAGAAACCACTTGCTCTGTTCATCACTCCTGCTTTTCCCATTTCTTAGAGTGGCTTCTTTGAGGAATTGGGCGGAGCTCAGACCCAGAAAACTGAGCCAGTTTTACCTCCTGTGAGCCACACTTACCACTCCACTGCCTGTGCCTGTGCAATCCAGTAGAGTCAGGTCACTGTTCCCATTATCACAAGGCTCAAGGCCACCTTCCAGAAATTTTTTTTCCCACCTCATGGCTAAATGTGGAAGACCCAATGAAGTTGCTGAAGTAAGATGATAAGTGAGGGACTGTGGAAGGTAAGGATGAACAATGAAGTCAGTAAGAAATACGTTCATGAGCCATGGAGACCTTGGAGCTATAGTTACAACAATCAACCTTTCCCAAAGGTTGTGCTACACCTAGAATGTGTCTACATCCTCACTTATCCTACAAGCTGATCTTTAGCAATATAAATGCTGCTGAATTAAGGGCATGGTTTTATTTAACATATATGAAAAATGAATTGAGTATGATGGTGCATGCCTGTCATCTCACCATTGAGAATTGGAGGTTCAGTCATCCTTGGGTACATAGGGAGTGTGAAGACAGTTTAAACTATATAGTACCTTGTCTTTGAAGAAAGACAGAGGGAGAGAGAGAGAAAGAGAGAAACAGAGAGAGAGAGAGAGAGAGAGAGAGAGAGAGAGAGAGAGAGAGAGAGAGAGAGAATATGAGAATATTTGAATTTTGGAATAAGGAAATGTGACTACTAAGTATCTTTCACTGGAGTGTTACACCTTTGTGCATCATGTAATTACATCAGAGTTTGGAATAGTTCATTATTTATGAATCATTTCACAGCTCTTTCAATGGTAGATGGCTGCTAGCAACACAGGTCATTCTCTAATTAGAAATTTAGTAGTGGGATGACCCTTGTCCTTTGGAAATAGCCAGCCTAACACCCTTCATTCACATTACTAGCTCCTCACTCCAGACAAACCCATGGTTCTATGATGTCTACAATGAAGCAGTTGTGACTCCCAATTCCTTCATGAATTAATGAATTAGAGATAAAAATATTTGACTGCCATATCCATAATTATATCTTCTTTTAAAATGTACCCTATAGCAATATGAATTATTGATGGGCCATCAAAAAATCATTTAAGAAAGGCAATCCCAAGGGAGGTGCAATGAGCTCTCAGTCTTGTGATAAAGGGATAGAGCGATTCATGTGGGAACATCCCATATGCTTTCAGGTAATTGCACATCAAGATTCTGCAGTGATGAGTTTCTATAGTTGCTATGGATACTTACAGTCACTGACTCATAAAAACTCATCCTATTTCAAACTGTTGCTACCTTTATTCAAGAACAACTTGAAAATTCAAATCTGTTTAATTCAAAATTAGGTTCAGTCCTACAGATGTGGAAGATATTATGTAAAAATGCTCACAGTGGTAAGCATGCCTTCACTTTCAGTTCCTTCCCTGAGTTGTACAAATCTTCATGTCCATACATGACTATATACAGTCTTTATGTTGACTGGATGAAGCTTTGGAATGACCACAGATCTGGCTCTTGTATCAGGTTCTGTGAAGGAAGTTTTCTATGAGAAGTACAAGGGATCTGAGATAAACCAATCACCATAGACACTAATTTTCAAATATTGAAAGAAAAGGATCAAGTTCACTGTTTGACTTCACTCTCAGGGGATTGGAAGGCTTTGCTGTAAGTCCTTTCTCTGGCACTAATTGGAGATATAGGGGCAATTATTGAACTGCTCTGATTTCTATTGTAAACATGAAGTGCAGGCCTAGGGAATAGGCTTAGTGGGTGAAGGGCATGCTGGGCAAGATTGAAGAGTTCCACATCATAAAGTACAGGGGCAGTATGTTCCTACATACCCAGCATTTGAGAGGTAGAGAAAGTCCCCAGGGCTGGTTAGCCACAGCAGTGAGCTCTAGGTTCAACGAGAAGCCCTGTCACACAGCCTAAGGTGCTGAGTGATTGAGGAAGACAATCAATATCAGACCCTGGCCTCCTCAGACACTCACACCAAAGTACCCATAGGAACCTGTACACACACACACACACACACACACACACACACACACACACACACACACCGAGAGAGAGAGAGAGAGAGAGAGAGAGAGAGAGAGAGAGAGAGAGGTAAAATACATTCTTTTTCTAAACATGATTAAGTAAATCCAGTTACATTTGCTGAATCTATGCCAGATTGTTAATATTGTGGTCCTGCAATTTTTTAAAATAATCACTTTGATTAGCATAACCTTGAATTAAAAGATAAGAACAACCACTTGATTGATTTTTTGGACACAGCTGGAAGCCCTTCAATATCACCTTGGCTTACTGTCATTTTTTTTTCAAGAAGCAATTTAGACTTTATTTCTTCTTTTGTGAACATTTTTTTAGTTCTCCTACTATTTCTTCTTGTTTAATTGCCAGAAGAGCCGACTTATATGTTCTTGCATGTTAATAATTCCCCAAATGATCCCTATAAGTGCATTTTAATTACAAGGAAATTAGTTCGAAGCATTTTCCTGGAGTGTAATGTGCCATATTAATGTTTTTATTAACTGTGGCTGATGAGGGGATTGGCTTCTGGCTTTATTCCAAGGCTCCTTTTGCATTTCTACAAAGTAAAATCAATGATTGGATTTCACAGAACTACATTCCTAAAGAAGGAAAGGAGATGCTTTTAGTTCTCTAATCAGTATGATTCATTATGAAAAGGCAGGCAAGGGCTTCCAGTTCTGGGAAGGATTGAATCCCATCACCTCACTTGGAGGAATAAAACATAATAAATCAAGGAGAAGATGCAACACTAAGATATTTGGGTTTGGTTTCCAGAGGACTTTTCAAAATAAAATGAGTCTAAATTTATGTTAGATAAGCTTTGATTAAAAAACAAATATCTAGAGCCTCCTACAGGATATTAAAGATAGAAAAAAATGGAAAGAATTCTCAAACCAAGATTCATAAACATTTAACAGATGAGTTAAAAGTGAGACACAGAAAAAGCAACTCTATTCCTTGGTTTAATCAGTGGCAACAAGGACAGAGAATACATGATGTCTACCACTGTAGGCAAGACTAAACTGGATTCGGTCTTTAGTTAGAGCCTTCCAACATCTGTCTCTATAAGGCTATCTAATTAAATAAATATTTGCATTTCTCCTCTCTCTCTCTCTCTCTCTCTCTCTCTCTGTCTCTCTCTCTCTCTCTCTCTCTCTCTCTCTCTCTCTCTCTCTCTCTCTCTCTCTCTCCTTATTAAAGAGTCACTATGAAGCTATGAAGGCCTTGCAACTCAGAATGTATTTCAAGCATGTCCTAAACTCAGATATCTGCCACCCTAGTGCTGGAATTGAAGGCATATGCCAGTACACCCATACAATTTGAAAGTTTGTAAGGAAGTATTATTCTAAAAATAAAATATCTGATTTTCATCTGAGCCATAATCTTTACCAGTGAAGGTAACTGGCCCACTGTTTCCAAGGTCTGATCATTTCTATAGTACAAAATAGAACACGACACAAAACGTAAATCAAAAAAAAAAAAAAGGGTTGGAGTTAATGCTTAGTTTGGAGATCAAAAACCTGATAAAAGTACTTCCTAGTGTCTACAAATCTCTGGCTTCAATGTCTAGCAATACTTGCATGGATGCACATGCCTATAACTCCAGTACCTTCAGAGGTGTCAGAAGTTCAAGGTCATCCTCAGCTATATAGCAGATTTGATACCAGACTAGGCTGAATGACACCCTGTTTCAGAAAAAGTCTAAAATGTTAGATCATTCTCTGGATAATATAACTTTAAGATATTCAGAAAATAAATAGTAAGTGATGGGGGGAAAGATGAAAAAGATGGAAAATATACATAGTGGCAAGATTCTATAGTGAAACCTGTTACTTTGTGTTCTGACTTACAGAAATAACTCTTAAGTAATAAAATAGAAAGGTAAAGAAAAAAGAATCAATGATGAAAGAAGTTGTGGAGGAAGGAGAATCTAGGGTCAGACGTCAGTCAATTAAGTGCCCAGAGCACAAGAAAAATACCGAGTTCAATCCCCAACACCCATATTAACACTGAGTATGATGTCATACGTCTGCAAACACAGTGTTGTAGCTGCAGAGCCAGTGGGTTCCTGGAGCTCACAGGCCAGTCAGCACAGACTGACTAGTGGATTCAGAGGAGATGCTGTCTCAAAATATAAGGTGGAGAACAATTGAAGAAGGCATCAAACAATCACCTCTGGCCTATACTACTATGTTCATATATATCCATGTGCATCACACATAGGAATACGGGCCCTTAATGAAGGTTAGCACAAGTTGACCTTCATTAAGTCAGAATCCCTCCACTCCCTACTGCTGAACTGGTTCATGCAATGGAAGTTTATGTTAAAACTATCTTGTCTACAGATTACTGAGTTTGTGTTATTAAAATGAATTTGGGAGATGGGAGTCATTGTTTTCTACAGTTGTCAGAGCCCATATTGTGACTTATATTCTGTGTATCTATCTCATCTTTAAAAATGTGCCAAAGTAAAAGCAAGCAACAAGACAATGGAGGGTGCATCTGGAGGGTGTTCTTCAAGGCTTATACATTGATGGCATTGAAGTGGAAATTTCTGGTTTCTTTGGAGACACAAAGTGTGTCATATGATGTTTATCTGGAATCTGTCTTATGAGAGGATGTTTTGCTAAGAACAGACATGTGGTGTTTTCGACAAGCTGCCTTAAAAAGGGGGTATGTGATGTTTTGCTGGAGTAGACCCTTGAGAGGACATGTGATGTTTGGAAAGAGCATAGTATAACCCAACAGACAGTGGATGACTCTGTTGCATTGGTTCACCTTGCCTTCTTCTCTGATCATTGCTTGTTGTGACTTCACATAGAGAAATGCACCGAAGAATTTCCTTTGATATCCCGACAGCTTCTTGCCTCTTCTGTGGACTTGGTTGATTAGTAAAGTCTTGTGGTTGCTTCTAGATCGAACTGTTACTGATTTGTGAATGGTGTTTGTGAGTAGATCATGCTACCGCTGCTGATTTGTGTGAGCTGAATTGCTGATATCCCGACAAAGATTGGGATCACTCCAAAGAACTTTCTAAACAGATCCACATCCCCCTTTGCCCTATTAACCTTTCTCTTTCACTACCTCTGGTGAGTGGTAGGCTAGAAGGGAGGTCAAAGTGTTTAAAAACCATTCCTTATTAAAGTAGGTTTTGAAAAAAATCTAAGCCTGCATGGCATAACTAGTTATTAAAGTTATTAGTTATTATTAAAGGCTTTGGAGTTGTTAAAACCACTTTGAACCAGTATTATATAGAAATCCCAAGACAGTCCAAATCAGGTGAATTTATACTACTGTCTGATGCATAAACTTGGAGTCTATTATGAATATGACAGAGAATCCCCAGTGTCTGATGAGTTATGATTTTCCCAGGAGTCAAACTAATGTCTTTAAACATCCACCATAAATATAACTATAAGAGACAATGTCCCATCCCTTCTCCCAACTAAGCTGAAAAGTTTCAGACTGAGAGTGGCAGCTAGCTCAAAGTCAGCCTTCTCCCTGTTTAAGCTATCAATAGTAGTCAGTGCTAGATGTTAGGGTCTATGAGCTTCACAAAGGCATTCAGATGAGTTGGGTTCAGATTTTCATCTGTAAGAATGAAATGAGAATACCATTCACAGAAAGGAGAACGTGGGAGAAAGCTTCCTCCTCAGCAATGCTCCCTGCATGTCCCAGTGATTCTGATTTTGGCTGGACCATGGTAGAGGTTTCTACAGAGTAACTGAAGGAAGCATGGCAAGAGGCTCAGACATAGAAATTGTGCATATATCAGGAGTGCAGAAAAAGATCAATACATTTTAGGAGATTTTCTGATGCTTGACCTGTAGAACCCCAAGTTACTTGTTCTGATTTGAACATTTAATCTCTCCTTTGACTTTGCCAGTGTTGTATTTTGACTGTGTGTATTATCGTCCCTTTGAAGTACAAATACAACTTAAGCATCCCCAGGTAGCTTCACAATTCTTTGAGTGGGTCACATAAAATTTATTGCTACAGTGCAGTCAATCACTGTGAGCCATCAAAGTTGAAACATAATTGAACTAAAGATTTCTCTTTGAACTGGAATGTTTCATTCCTGGGAAGGGAATACTGAGGAGAACAGTTAAAGCATGCAGGTACACACTTAATTTTGAGTACATGTAGCCTTAGCTGCCCCAGTAACCCTCAACGCAATACTATGAACTCCACTGATTAACAATTGAAATGTCAGGGTGGGGGTGTAGCTCAATGGGGAGAGCATTTGCCTAACATGGAGCATGCATGAAGCCATGAATGTGATCCCCAACACTTCATGATGTTGACTGCTTGTAATTTCATCACTCAAAGCAGGATCAGGAGTTCAAGGACATCATATGACACATAGCCAGTGTGAAGCCAGACTGCAATTTGTAATAGTACTTTTTTAAAGCCTTAAAATTGACATTGTACTAATTTTTCTCAAAATAGGATTTAGAAAGAGAAGGGTACTTATGGCATTCTTTAAGTCGGCAAGGTGAATAGTATCTTGCTAATGGCACATTCTCTTTATTCCTCTTGAAATGAATGGATACTATCAATTGTCTCTGCCATAAATCCTGGGAGAGGGAGTTCTTCAGATAGTTGTTATATACATCAGTCTAAGAACCCACACATGTCATAGCACATCCCACGAAACCATGCATGATATAAACTCAGCTTGGAGATAGAGGTTGAAACATGGTCTCTTTCTGTAGCCCACACTACCTATAATTCACTCTAGAGCCCAGATTTTCTTCAAACTTATAGCAATCCTCCTGCTTCAGTGCTGGAGTTACAACTGTGAATCATGAAGCCGAGCTCATCTATCAATTCTTTTCTCTTTCCAGACACCTTCACACACTCTAGATGAAAAGACAACAGTAACTTATAAAACACAGCATCAAGAGCTGCTCGTCAGAGTCTCATGAAACATAAAGTGAAAGGAAATCTGGTGTCCATCCAATTCCATCCATTGTTTTCTTCAGGCTCCTCAGGACTGCTAACTGCTGGAGCTAATGACTTTCTGAGTTTCAGCCTTCTGGACATCTGGGAGCACAGTGGGGACAAGCTGCAGGAGTCCGTCATGTTGGTGTATTTGCCCTATTTATAGCCTACCTCCTGCTTAAAGAGAGGACTGAGAGAACCTCACAAAATAGTAACAAGAAGAGGTAAAAATAAATAAGTGGAAAATTCCCACAACAGGAGTGTTTAAAATTGCATTGGCTGAATATTGGGACATAGGCAGACAGAGACCTCCAAGTACTACTAATCTACAAGTAACATATGTTCAAATGAAAGGTCTATGAAGAAACAGAACCTTGGACTCAAAGGCAGTGTACATTATACGTTCATGCTCTGGAGGCAGAGAGATGTGGGCTCTTCATCTCTACATGAACCTACCTCTGCGTTTGACCTAATACACAAAAGGTCGGCATTCAAGTCTAGGACCTGTCGAGGAAAAACAGTCTTCAAAGAAAAGAGAGTGGCTTTAAACTCTAGTCCAGACACCTACTTGGGCATCATCTCTGGGACAGAAAGAACATATAAGCATTGGCAGATGCCAGACCAATCCCAGATCCAGGTGTCTACATCCACATTTCTTTCATGGGACCATGAAGTTTCTAAGGAAATTGAAGTTAGAACATTGAATTTAAGTCTTTTCTCAATGTGACTTGTAAAATGCTGAAAGTGGAAACACTGATAGTCCTGGGGGAATAGCAGAGAATACAGCTTCCTTTGCAGAATGCTTGACAATCACATATGACACCCCAGGTTTGATATCTAGCTCTATAAAAGACTGGATATGGTGGTGCAGCTTATAACACGAGCATTTTGAAGGTAGAAGCAGGGATCAGAAGTGGAAGTTTATTATTCTTGTCTACAGAATTTGGTTGAGACTTTGAGATCAGTCTGACAGAGCTCACAAGATCTCATTTGGGGGTAAAAAAAAAGCTAAAACCAAAATTATTAATATTTGATATACCACTAGAAGCAGTATGAGTTTTTACTATTGAAGACTTTATTCATAGTAGAGAGAAGCATGCTCAAATCTTATTCATACCCGTACATATACAGAAACTCCCCCCATGACAGGACAGTCCGTACATTCCATCTAGGACAGTTAATCTTAGCATCCCACTATCTTTTATAGCTATGTAGGTGAGCACACTGGTCTTGGGGATTTGGCCAATCTGCCATTTCTATTTGTGTTTTTTATACTTCTTTAACGTTTTTTCCCTCTTTCTTTTTATTCCATGCACACATTTAGTTGCAATAATTCCAGCAACCTCCTGAATGTTTTAAACCATATCTCACCATGTTCTTCATCACAATGCACTGACATTCACTTAGTGAGCACACTTTCCACTGTCCTTTAGAAAGCATCTCTTTCTTGCTGCCATAGAGTGTGTTGCATGATATTTAAGTATTCTGTCTTAGCTGTGTGTTATTTTAAAGAAACTGACAGAGGAAGATGAGAAAAGAATGTTGCCATGTCATAAGGCTGAGTCTTCCTCCCAGTCAAGCAGTCTGTGTCTCTAAGGCCTTCCCACCACACTACTGCAGTGCATCTTGCTTTGCTATCATTCCCAAACATATTTGTCTGTGTTCCTCTCTCTTTTATCTTGGAAACAACCAGATAAGGAAGCTGATAAATAATTCTCTGTGGCGTATAATGCATGAGAATTTTTAAATGAGTTGTCTTACCCATAGCAATTCTGCATTTTTCTAGGTCCTTCAGAAGGCCCTATAGAAAGGGTGACACAAACCAGTGGATGTCACTTCACCTTCTAAAGTCACACCTCACAGAAAGATGTCAACTAGATGCAAAGCAAAACCATGGCGATAATTCTCTTCTCTGCTTTGGAATTGCTCAGCCACTAACCTCACATTCCTGAGACTGCTCTCTGCTCTAGGATAATTTATGACATGGTAACATATCAGTCTTTCACTGCCTACAAAACACAGAGCACGTATTCAGTAGGGGCTCAGTGAATGCCCCATAGAAAGTAGACAGATGAGCACTGTTCCTGTATCTGCTGCCAGCATTCATCCTTAGACTATTCACTGAATATTTATAATGACTTTGAAAAGAACTCCAGAAATGTTATATTTTCTCAATCAAGTGCCCACTGCAATGTGATATGCAGGCTTTTGGAATAAGAATGAAGACAGCTATAATAATTCAGCACCGAGCTAACTGATGGTTTTTCCAAACCTCATTCCTCTAGAACATCAATCAAATGTTAAAGTAGCCAAAAATGGTCTCTTTGTGAAGAAAGACATAAATTAGTACCACATTTAAGCTTTCACCCAAAATTGATGAATTCAATACGTATTTAAAACAAAACTAGCTTAACAACACTAGTTACAGAATTCATTAGAGGGTAGAAGAGACCCAGATAAGAATGTACAAGCAATGAAGGCAGAGAGCACATCATAAATCACTGATGGACATGACTGATACACACTCAACACACTGCACCAATCGGATCTTCCCTGCCCAGGTGGTCACATGACTTAATCTCAACCACTTTCTGGAAAGATGACTTCTGCTGGAGGCAGAGCTCCTTGCTCTCAAAGCAATACACATGGGGCCATGCAGAAGACAAAATTTAAGAAAATTGGGGCCTGTGCATCTACAGATTTGTACTAGAAAGTTGTCTATATTTTCTGTTCTTACTCTATGGGGAGTATATTTGTATATTTACACTTTTGCTTATTTATTGTGAGAAAAAAAAGTAGATTTAAGATTACAACATCTGCATGCTGCCTACAGGTACCATACCGTAATACTTTCAAAATAGTTGAGCTCATTTAAATAGTGACAGAAACCTGTATGTGTTTCTTTTTGCTGTTTTAATAAATTGACACAAAAGCAGGGGCTTAAAACATCGCAAACGTATTACTTAATAATTTTAGAAGTCAAAGGTCTAGAATGGGCCTAACTGGGCTCAAATTAATGCTGGCAAGCTCCACTTCTTTTATGAGTGACAGGTGAATCTATTTTACTGGCTTCTCCATCTTCTAGGGGTTTCTGTATTTCTTCACTCAGGGCCACATTGCTCTAACATTTGCCTCCAACATCATATATCCTTTTTTGACTCTGACATTGAGTTTGTTTTCTCTGCTTGTTGATCGGGTTAGGGTTAGGAGATTTCCTTTGCCATTGTTCTTACTTACATAGGATGCCACGTATCCCAGGATGGCTTCAAACTCCCTGTGTGGCCTAGGATGACCTTGTACCACTGGTTCTCCAGCCTTTACTTCCAAAGTGCTTGGATTGCACTCATACACCAACGTGCCCAGTTTATGCCCTGCTGTGATCAAACCTTGGACTTTTCCTTCATGCTGAAATCATTCTACTATCTGAGTTATGCCTCCAATATGCTACCTATATGACTATAAAACCACTACTATCCAGACTAATGTCCCAATACCCATTTCAAGATACTTGCCTTTTCCACATAGGGTAAGATATCTAAAGCTTTTGGAGGTTAGGTATAAAATTTTTTTGGGAAGCCATTTTTCTACCCACCACAAAACATACCAGGAATAAGGAACCAGTCTGAAAGAATTGAGGACAGCAAATGAATTAATATTAACCCACAATTAATTTAAAGTTGTAAAGAAACATTTCAAGAAAAAGTTGGGTTAATAAAATTCTAGACACAGACACTATTTAATTACAATCTTTCCCCAGTGGAAGAAAGACCAGCTTTAAATAATCATTCCTAGTTTGGGTTTCTACAAAATCTGCAATGCTAGCAACAGTCTGATGAAATTAACTTACTGGAAAACTATTATGATAAAACACAAGAGATATTTAGAAAAATAGTAAATTATTATAGTAAGAATAAATACTAATATAACATAACAAATCAAAAGAAACGTACAAGGCTAGAGAGATGGTTTGCTGGTTAAGAACACTTGGTGTTCTTCCACAGGACATGCTTGGTTACCAGTACTCAGATTAGACAGCTTATAACTGTTTGTAACTTCAGCTCCAGAGAATCCAATCAGCTCTGCTGGATTCTATGAGCAGCTGTATACAGCATATAACACTTCCTAGACACATACCCATAACCAAAATAAAAATCAAAGTAAATTTTTAAAAAATAACCTGGACTAGGAAAATCACTTAAAAGCTAACAAATTGAGCTGTCAAAGGTGGTTCAGTAGGTAAAGTCACTTGGTGCCAAGCCTGGTGACCTAAGATTAATCTCCAGAACCAACATGGTAAAGGGAGAAAATCAACTCCCACAAATTGTACTCTAACTATAATATACTATAATATATGAGGTCTAGTGGAATGCATGTACACACACACACACACACACACACACACACAAAACTAAATGTAATTTATTTTTTTAAAAAGCTAACCAATCATCAAGTAGTTATCACTAATTTATAAACATTTTAATTCTGCTTAGGTAATGAAATTGGGAACCAGGACAGGAAGACATAAGAGATATTCATCCTAAGCCCTATGCCTTACACACCTTATTATTTCACACGTTATTACACAAAATTTGGGAGCAACTTAAGTGGTGACTTAGATAAAAAGTGTGGCATAGCCACACAGCAGAACATTAACCTGTTAGAACATCAAATATTGATGCCCATGACATAGTTGAATCTCAAAATCATATCACTAAGTAAAAGAAGCTAGAAATAAAATAATATGTATCTGCCATGGAACACTGTCCCTTAATCACAACATAGTCATTTATCATTTTAATCAGATTATCTGTGGTTACCTGCAGACAGTTCCTAACAAGATCCAACCTGTAGAAGGTCCTTCATAGTAAGAGAGTGAGAAGCATCTTTAACCCCTCACCCGAGATTACAGCCACTCAGTCCATCCTGCACCTCCCTCCTGCTGCATGACTAATCCATTTTCTGAGTGAGGAGAGTTCATTTTATTGACCACAACCCAGAAATATATGCCTGCCCAGTGCTGCTTGTCAGTTAATTTCTTTTTTTGTGGGTTATATTTTAGGATATAAGTGCTAGCCTTGGAGCCCAGACTTATCTCAAGCTAGCTACATGCCTGTGAATGTCTCAAACTTGTAACCTTCTTGCTTCAGCCTTCTGAGGGTTGAGACTACAGGTGTACACCACCATTTCTGAACAGCCTACTTACTTCTATAGGAATGTAATCTTTCTCTTATCTCTCTAGTAAAACAGAAGTTCAAATGTTCATCTCTATCACACTACAAATACTTTTCTTACTGCTGTAACAGAATATGTAACAGAAACAATTTAAGACATCATGGCAGAAGGCATGGTTATGCTCCTCACATCAAGGCAAAAAGGAAACAGGGAAAACAAAGAGAGTGAGGACCACATACAACCCCAAAGCAAACCACCATCTAGACATTAAGGGTTCATGCATTGGCCAGTGGGATGAATTTCATATTTAAACCATTACAACTATTTACTGTATATGATATTATTATATGATATTACTGAATATGGTATTATATGTATATGATATTATGTATATTATCTTATGATAATGATAATGCCACTGAGTAGAGAATCACATCATTTATAGATTGTTGTATTTTTCTGTAGCATATTTTGTAACAGAATGTATTTATATTTTAGTATTTTATTTCATAAATATTAAACCTTTTGTGAGGAGCATTTCAAAATAATGTGTGTTCACAAACTAATGTTCATACTATATTTGTTTATTTTATAATTTGATATGGTATTTTTATACCTTCATAAACTTGTAAAACCCTTACATAATACACACATATACATACATATATATGTATACACAAACACACACACACACACATACACACACTCAAATTCCTGACTCCAGCCCTTGTGCACTGCTTATTTAAATCTCTCCTTCTCATTTGAATGGCTTCCTTCTGGTAAGGAAAAATGGAGATCTTTCCAAAACATCAAGTAACAAGATTGGTAATGGAAAGTAGGGGATTGGAGTTGGCCATGTAAAACCACAGATGCAAAAATTTTGAGGAAATAACTGATAATTTACATACAAATAGATACCCATAACTATAGGCAGATTGTGTTTTTGTATGACAGATGTCAATGAAAGAAAACTGAAGTCTTAGGCAAAAGAGAAGAGAGAGAGAATTCAAAGGGTTCTTACCCAGACCTTGATTCTGCTGTTCCCATTCAATGGTCTCCGGCACCTGGTAGGTGGCTACCTCTAGTAGGTCCATACTTCCTGGACCTATGTCAGGTTCCTGGGACGTGATACCAGGCAGAGTAAACCCTGGTGGCTCAGTGTCACCATCGAAGTCCTTATACAAGGAGTCTGTCTCTTTATCTTCCTCATCCTCTTCATCTTCCTCATCTTCCTCTTCTTCCTCTTCATCTTCTTCATCTTCTTCATCCTCTTCATCTTCTACCTCTAGAAAACAATTAGAAGTAAAAATTGAAGACATGCAAAGTACATATTCTCAAGCACATTAATCTTTTGAAGTGATTCATACACTACAAAGTAATCATGTTTGTCTTTTAAAATTAATTGTTAAAGTCAATATTGGGCAGTCCAAGTTTTATGAGATCATGTGTTTCTCTATACCCTGTGTTTTAAACTTTCAATACTATAGTTATATACTATGATCCCCATGTTTATTAGGAATTAAAGTTTAGGAATTGTGATTGTTAGTTTTTTGTCAACATGGCATAATCTAGAATCATCAGACACAAATGAACCTCAGTTGAGAAGATGCTTCAGTAAGATTGGCCTGTAGGCAGGTCTGTGGGGGTACTTTCTTGATTCATGATTGGTGTTGGAGTGCCACTCCCCCCATGTGTGTTGTGTCATCCCTGGGGAAGTGATACTGGGTTGTATAAAAAGTAGAATGAGAAAGCTATAAGGAGCAAACCAGTAAGCAACACTCCTCCATGCCCTCTGCTTTGGGTTCCTTTGTCCGGGTTCCTGCCTTAAGTTCTTGCTTTGACTTCTGTCATAGTGAACTGTAAGCTAAAACAAGAAATGGTCTCAGTTTTCTCAAATTTTTCTTGGTCAGTAATAAAAGGTAAACTAAGATAGGAACAATGAATTTTTGTAAACTAATTTATATTTTCAAGGCTAGCAAATATTTCTGTTTTCTGAAGGTTATAAAATGATTATCTGTTAGAAATTACCCTGACATATCAAAGAACATAAAAATAGTTCCATCTCTTTTATAATAATATTAAAGAAGAAAATTCATTATTTGATACACTCCCCTTTCCATCATCTGCATCAGTGACTAAATTCAGCAAAGTCACATGAGAGGCAGATGAATTTGGATTGCATTTTTCCTGCAGAAGAGTAACCCAAAACCCTAGAAATGCATCAACATTCCTAATCCAGTGCTAATGGGAGTTCTAAAATGGCATATTTATCAAGAATGTCTATCACCTGTGATAAGACATCATTATCATTGTTAGGAGTTATTTTTTTTTTTTATAACTGAACCTCCTTGGTGCTTAAGGTGGTGTGGGCTGAGGGACCTAAAAGTGCAAATTCAACTGACTTTAATTTCCCAAGAATATTCATGTTCACTTTTCACTGTGAGTGATCCCACAAAGCAGCTAACTGATGGCAGAATGCACCTAAGGCTTTCTTAAGGATGCATCTCTGTAACCCCAACAGTCACTGTGGCAAGGAACTCTACTCAGAAGGCAGAAGAGACAAGAGAACAGAAAACTAAAGCCAATCACAATCTTCACTGTAACCTTTCCTGTTTCCAGACAACTATATACATGTGTCTCTCTCTCTTTTATCACTTTCTTATAAAGTGCATTACTTGTAAACCATATCAATTTTTTTTACTAGTATGCAGCTCAGTGGGAGAGCATATGCCTGGCATGGGCAGGACACTGAGCGCAGGATCTACAATCACAGAAGAAAATTTGTCATCTTTTGGTCCTATATCAGCCTCAATTATGTAGGCTTTAGTGCATGTCACTGTTCAAAACACAACAGAGTGGACATCGAATGGCGGTTCCAGGCAACAGAGATACGGTTTGTGGTTCTAAGTAACTGATCTGCCCCTCAAAAAAGCACACAGCAGACATGGATGCAACAGCAGGTACAGAGACTACACTCTGATGAACACTGTCAAGAAGATAGAAAATATCAGATACTGTTACTTCAGATGGTGAGACTGAGCAAAGCTTTTCTTATAGTATAAGAATTATAAGAATTATATGCAAATAAGAAGTTCTATGTGTAACTGAGTTGATATTTACAGGGAGAGCATCACCAGAAGAGAAACTAGCGACACCAAGTGCCTTAAGGCAGGTGTGCACAGGCTGTGTTCAGAGACTAGCAAGGAGGTCACTGAGGACTGGGCATGAGATGAAGGTGCACTAAGAATATATAAAATGATGGGAGGGAGTAGATAGGACATATCCAACTTACAACTTTTCAAATGATTCAGGCTACAAGGTAGCAAATGACCTCAACTGAGTACACAGAGAAGAAAACACATGAGGATGGTCTTAGAACTTAAAGGATGGTGAGCAATGGGGTAATGGTTTCTGAAAGTTGATATGATGCAGATTTGCCAAGATCCAGTAATACAATTTGTAGGTGGACCCTTGCTGATTATTATAATGTGAGACAAAAGACGGAAGAAAGTTGATTCCTCCATCACCTATGGGAATGCAAACATAATACGCAAAATTAATTCTATTTGAGACATATTGTGTGATGGCCATGCCAATGACATACACATGCAAAGGCTGAAAGTCCAGGAAAGGTCAGCTGACAGCAATGAAAACAGGTCCTTGTTCCTTTTTGTTTGCTGTGATTGAAATGAACTAAAATAGTTGAAAATGAAACTGTCAGGACTGGGATGCAGTTCAGTTGACAGAGTGCTTGCCTGGCACACACCAAATACTTCACTTGATCACCACCACCACTAAACCTAGTGTAGTAGCACATGCTTGTAACGCCAGCACTAGGGATGAAGACAGGAGTTTCAGAAGTTCAAGGTCATCTTTAGCTACATAGGAAGCTGGAAGCTTACCATGGGCTATCTGATACTGTTTTGAGAGAGAGAGACACACACACAGAGGCAGAGAGACAGAGACAGAGATGGAGACAGGGAGAAAGAAAGAAAGAAAGAAAGAAAGAAAGAAAGAAAGAAAGAAAGAAAGAAAGAAAGAGAGAAAGGAAGGAAGAGAAAGAAAAAGAAAGAAAAAATAGAGAAAGAAAGAAAGAAAGAAAGAAAGAAAGAAAGAAAGAAAGAAAGAAAGAATCAGGAAGGCAGGAGGGAAGGAAGGAAGGAGGGAAGGAAGGAAGGAAGGAAGGAAGGAAGGAAGGAAGGAAGGAAGGAAGAAGGAAGAACGAGGAAGCAGCTGTGTCAGATATCTATGCCAGATAGCTGAACAACGCTTGATGACATTAAGTGATATGTTCAGAGTTGAAATAAATGTCTTGTTGCACATGGCTAGGAGAGAGGAAAAAATGTGTCTAGACAGTACCCTCTCTAAGACAGTTTCATCTGCCTGGCCTCTCTCTGATAGAAGAGTGGCTTCATAACCCACAGGATCCTTTTGTTCTTCTGAGAGGTTAAGCCTCTGAGGAACCAAAAAGCCTTGCCAGCTTTATCTTGCAAACTCACATTGTTAGCTGAACAGGGAAGAAATTTATAGGCTCTGTATTTTTTTTCTTACTGACTGTTCATTTAATAAAAACTTTGAATCCTCAAATAATATCTAAACAGAGCTGAATATGAGTTTGTTCAAACCTTGGGTTGTTGCCTCTTGTTGGTTAGTTGTTTTTCTTACTAATTACAAACATACCTTCAGTCTGTGGTCACTGAAAATCAAGCTTTACTTTTGCTCAGGACTAGACATCTACAAATTTCACTGACACTCTCAAAGGCAGACCTCACTAAAGGCTGACCTAGGGTCTCTAATATAGACACTTTTTTTCATATCTAAAAGACAAACACATAGTGAGCATCTCCAGGCTGTCATTAACACATCACAGGAGTGGAGAGCCCTTGCAAATGTGCCATACCAGCTTGGAGAAAGTACCAGAGTGGGAACCCTTGTCCCTGTGATGTCTTGCTTGCCTGACTCTGGACAGCTCTTCGCCTGTTTATTCTGCCTTCTTAAAACATTCATTTTTCACATGAATCCTCACCTTTGGCCTGGTTATGTAGTTTTTATAAGGTAGAATTCTTTTTTCATTGGCCTTTCCCTTCCTCCTTTAAATTTAAAGCAGGATCTAAGGCAAATAACCTAATGTGCATGAAAAACTAGAAGGCTGCTGTGGAGAAGGGAATTCCCTGACCTGAGCTGTATTAGTCTCTGCCATATCCTGAAATGTTTACTAGCATCTCAGAGCCCTAAAGACCAAGAACCAAGAACAAGGGGCCAGAAAGATGGCTCAGTGAGCAAATCACTTGCCACAGAAACCAGAATATCTGGGTTCATTCCTGAAACCCTTGATGGAAAGACAGAGCTGGCTCCTACAGTTGTTCTCTGACCTCTCCTGTCCACACCACGGCATGGATACTCTTGCACTCACAAGCATCATATGCATACACATGCACACACAGATGGCAATGTTAATCAATGGGATTAAATGGTTTTACCTAATAGCAATGTTATTAAAAGGGTTTACATGCATAAGAATAACCACAGCCCTGGGGATGATACTACTTTTACAGACAGACTTCTCGAGTTGAGCATAAAATTGAGTGTGAAACTTAAACGCCAAAGAACTTAAATTTGCTCTAAGGATATGAAGCCATCCTCCAGCAGATGGCTCCCTATGAGTAGAAGGTGCTGAGAAACCCCAGACATTTTTAACTCTGACGAAATCCAGCACATCAAGACTCTAAGCTGATTGAGAATTTAATGAATCTCCTAACATTACTAAAATGTCAACTATTCCCACCTTCATATTTTATCATGATATACAAATAATATACAAACAATATTTGTATATGTGTATATTATGAAGCTTAATATTACATTTCAATATGAATATTAATTATATATATATATATATATATATATATATATACACACATATATATATATATATATATATCATAAACTTGTTACCAAGCTTTCTACTGTAAGAAACAATCCCAGAGAACTCACCATTGCAGTAAAGAATTAGAATGTGTTTAATTACCTTTCATGAGGAATAAGTGATGGCTGAGAGGCTAAGAGACCATAGTGCACTTATAGAAGGCCAAGTTCAGTTCCTAGCACCTACATCACATAGCTTAGAACTACCTTTAACTTCATCCTTTAACTAAATCCAGGACCTGATGTCACCTCTGCTCAAACGTTCACATGCACCTATCTATACACAGATACACACAAATATAAGAAAAATAAATCTTTATCACACACACATATCCTTGCAACTATACACATACTCCTTCAAAAGCCTCCTTCTGGTCTTAATGCTATTCATTATGCTAGCATGTTTATATTATACATCCACTACATTTCTAAGCTTTACTCTTGAATTGATTCTGAAAACATTACTATCCATGTTTAACTAAACAAAAACTAATTTTTATCACTGTCTTACCCTCCACTAAAATGGGATCTAATCACTGATAGAGAAAGAGTTCAGGAGAAAAAAATCCCTAGTTTAAAAACAAATACTGGATGTAGTGAGAAGCATCAGTAAACTGTGCACTACTACAGTGAAATGTAGTAGAAACAAGGGCGGTATAAATAAGAGAATTAGCCAGAAGCTCCAAGGCCAGCTAGCCTGGATATGCAGTGCAGCAGCAGCAGTGGCAGCAAGAGGAACTTCAGTGAGGTAAGACAGGAAGGCAGTCCAAAGTTGTCCTCTGACCTCCACATGCAAGCTGTGGCACTGCTGTCCCTGGGCACACATGAACAAGCAATAGATGTTTATAAAGAGTTTTAGAACATCATCTTCTTATGAAACCTTCTGGCTTATGTCTATTGCTGTTCACTAGCTCCGTCCTGTCCTACCAGTTCATAAAGTACAAATGGTTATACCTTCTGTGCATGTTAATCAACTTACTTGCCTCCTAGTTCTTCCTGAATCCCATTCCTCCCTGTCAGGGTTGTGTCTCTTCCTCTCTTAGCAGTTCATTTTATAAAGCCTGTTATTAGTATTTTGCCTTTATTCTGTAAATGCATGAGCCAGAGTTCCTATTCCTCACTTCTCAGCACTTTGAGGATGCTATTCTCTCTTCCAGCTTACATTTCCGGTGATCTGCTGTGAACTCTGCTCTTAGCGTCTTGTTTCTTTGGAAATGATCTATCTTTTTCTTTACCTGAATCTCTTCTTTCTAATCTGCTTGTTAAGAATCCTTCTTTCTTTTCCTAATACTCTCCCATGCCATCTGCTGGGTCACTTTTACTGCCTCTTGTCACATGTTTGTGTTTGTGACTTCACTCGCCATTTCTTTGCACATGGTCATTACACTTCTTGTGTCTGACTGTGCAGTCATACACATAACCCCTGAGTATGGTGGACTGCCACCTTGTTAACTTGTTGATGCTCATTACAAGTTACAGGTTTGTTGGATTCTAACGTGTGAGAAGCTTGTGAATTTTTACTGGGAATTCCATTTTGTCCACATTTTTGTCCTCAAAAACCAAGCTGGTATGTTTCTTAGAGATGCTTCTGCCTCTTTATAAACTCAATTACTGAAGACCTAGTTATCTTGCTATGTTGAGGCCTATCAAATTTTCTGTAAATACCTCAATTCCAAATACAATACTTTAAAAATCATTCATATTATCTTCTTTTGAGGTAATCTTAACAAATTGAGTAAGAGGTTCTTTTGCTACTCAAATTCCACTTTCAAATTCTTGAGTCTCAAGTAGTTAGATGAGCATCTGCTATCTGATTCTAAAGTGTGAGATGTATATTTTTAAAATTAGGTAAAAACTCACAAAGTGGTGAGATGGCTCCTTGAGTAGACATACCTGCTGCTAATCAGTCCTGATGACCTGAGTTTGATCCGTGGCTCCATATTAAGGAAGGCCAGAATGGACTCCCCAAATCATCTTCTGATATTCACCATGTGCAACACACACACACACCACTAATTAAAAATGTAAAACTCAATTGATATTATTTATTATATATTATGTTCTTCAAAACTGTCTCATTCCAGTTCACTGTTCTGAATACTAAAGAAGCATGATTTAAAACTTCCCATATTTGTCTACACCATTTTATCAAATTATTAAATTTTAAATTTCTATTTGATGTTTAACAGCATATATAATTTAAAATTTACGTGTAACCTTAAAACTATTTGAAACTATTAATGAGAGAAGAAAATTTCTGAGGCAAGACAGTCTACTTAAAACAGTAGTTGTGCAATGTTTTCATATTTATTTTACTTCATTTAATTTTTCTGTCTTTAGAATTGCACGTATTGCTCTTGATCAATTGCTCTCTCCCCCCCCCCCCCCCCCCGTTAACAGAGAGCATCCCACTCAACTCTACCAGCTGTGGCTTATTAATACCTAATCCCGTCTCAGGCTTGACCACATAGAGGTGCTCTGTTCTGCCATTTTCATTTATAAATCCTACTCCACATTCACTATATTAATATAGGGAGCCCTAGTGGTAACTCCAGACTATAGCTTCTGATTGCTAGTCCAACTGCTCTTGACTCAGATAACAGCCTCTTGTACTTGTGTCTTTGGAGACAGAAATAGAAGACTGACTGTTCTACTTTTTCTGACTTCTCTATGAAGAAATACAGAGGCAGGATCAGACTTGGATCCATAAATTTTGAGACATACAACATAAAACCTTTAGCAACTTAGTTACCATAAAGGAGTATTTTCTTTAAGAAAATGAATAAAAACTATGTATAAAGCTTCACACTCATACAAAAGATAAACTAGATTGGATAGGTTGATTATTGATTTTGTAAAATTTCTAATTAGGATACACTTTCCCTTTGACCTGTACAAGGAGTCAACTTATCCAAAATGAGGAGTCTATATTATTTTGTGGAAATATGTTTTATTTATTATACCTGTGAGCCTTCCCTTCTTGAAAACAAAATTAGTTACGTCCTTCTTTTTACCCCTCTCTAAAGATCAAGCATTGTGCCTTGCTCAAAACCTTCTCTTAATAAATGCACCCTTCACAGAGCCTAAAACAGTTTTTATTTTGCTGTACTATGTGTATGTGTCAAGAGAGTATGACAAACTTTTAAGGAAAGGTAATGTACATCATGTTGTTATTCTGGGGATGGTGGCATGGCAGAGATGACCCTTATACAGATGGACTCACGCCATTGCTAGAGCCTGATCCCGATGCCCTCCTCTCATCTCTTTTCTAATATGACTTAAAGAATTACTTAAGAATATTGAGTTCTTCTGACCTAAGTGAGTGCAAGTCTCAGTACAGACTCCTCTGAGGATGTGAAATAACGTGGGACTTCTCAGTGGTATCCATGATACCTAAGAAATTTATTAAAGAATGTGATTAGGAATCATCACCTCTTTGACACTGTTTTAAATGTTCAATTGGGATCTAAACAAGCGCTGGACTCAAGTAGTCACATAAAAAGCAAGAGAAGGCAAACACAATTATCAGTATAAAGACCAGAACTTAGTCATCATTTTACACAGCACCTGGCACTAACAGGCCTTTGTCTATATGACTAGGGAGAGTTGATCCTGCCTAAGCAGATGTAAGACTATCAGTTGAGATGTCATAAGCTGACGGTTGCTATCTAGAAAAACAGATTCATTTGGAATGTGCAGACTATAAGAATAAAACTGAGTCCAGACCTGGTGATGCCTCTGATCCCAGAACTCAGGAAATTAAGGCATAAGGATCATGAGTGTGAGTCCAACCTGGGCTACATTGTAGGATTATCACTCAAAAAATGAAATAATTTACTAAAACAGAAAACCTTCTGAATAGATTTCTAACACACACAATTCAGAATGTCTCACATGCCATGAAAAGGTTGGGCTTTTCTTAGATCTTATACCACTAAGCTCAGCTCTTCCTCCTGGCAAAGTACAGCATCAGTCTGCATCAGAAGTGGTGTGCTCTCCCTGCATCACATTGCCTCTTCCTATGTCTTCCTGCCTTGTTCTTTGCTATTGTCACGTCATCTACCTGTCGCCCAGACAATAACAACGTAGAGAAGATAATTTCACTGTAATAAATGGGACCTGGTAATACATGATACATAATGTTAAGAGATGAAGTCATCAATCATAAAGCTAAGTCACATTATATATTTGCTCCATGTGTGAATAAATGTACACTAAGAACTTTAACATGTAAGCTCACATTTCCTCCTCACAAGCCAAGAGGAGAAACATCAGTGTCCCAGTTTTACAGGTAGAAAAACTGAGGCCCCCCCAAAAACTGAGGTAAAAGTCTTTTATTAAAATCCAGTGAGGTTCCATGGTAGAGCCAGGACTTATACTCAAGTGAGTGCACTAAGATCTGAAGCAGGGGAGTTTTTCCAGCATAAGCTCTCACTGTTGAGAGCAGGGTGGTCGGAAAGGCTCCACAGAGGAGGGGTTGCAGCAGAACTGATTCTGCCTCCCTGCTCCTCTTAATTTTAATTTCATTGCCTTATTTTTTTTTGAATAATGTAGCTCTGGTTGTTATTTGCCTATAACACAACAACCTCACTATTCTATAAGTGAAAATGGTCTTAAAATGTCTAGAAAAGAGTCAGGCTTTGCTTTAATTAGTTCTAACAGTCGATTTAACATAACCTAGAGCCATTTGACAGAAATTGTCGAGATCAGATTGGCCTACTGACATGTCTATTAATTGATGTAGGAGGGCCCAGACCACTGTGGGCAGCATCATTTTTTTTTTCTTTTGGTAGAAGTTATCATAGGCAATGTAAGGAACTAAATGAGCAGGATCCTGCCAGAGAGCCATCAAACAGCACTCCTTTGTAGTCTCTGCTGCTTTTCCTTGGCTGTGAGTTCCTGGTGAGAGGTGATGCTGTGCCAACAGCAAGCGGGCCTGCCTTCAGCCTCCAGCCTTAAGTTCCTGCCCTCACTGCACTTGGTTAGAGATTGTATTTTGTTGTTAAAATAAGCCCTTCCTTCCCTAACTGTTTTAGGTTCTGAGTTTTTCATCACAGCAACAGTGGTAAGACTAGAGCAGGCTTCTACAGGACATGGAATTATCTCTCTGAGGGTTGAAAGTTAACAAGATTAATAGAGTTAATCATGAGTGTCATTAAACTGCCGCTTTCCAGAATTAAGGGTATGTCCTTCAACCTCAAAAGATGAGAGGTGGTGTGTATATGGGAGATGAGGGTCACTACTTGGCCTCAATTAGCTTATCATGCTGAAGTCCTGGAGGTTTTTTATAGCATTTCAGTAGGGAATATTTCCATGGATATTTTTATCTGGAATTATCATCGGTGTAGAAAGAGGTAGCTTGGCTGAAGAAGACTCTAGAAAGCAGAGTCAGAACCTTCCAAAATCAGAACAAATGTAATGTTTCCAAATATGATAATTTTTAAAACTTATAGGAGTATTTAAATAGATACATCTTTTTCTGATGTATCTATTTCCTTTGAGGGTCATGTAGGAATATAAACATTAAGAGGTAATATGATCCAGGAGTGGTAGCTCATACCTATAATCTCAGAACATGGCAGGCTGATACAGGAGGACTGTCACAAGTTCAATACAAGTCTCAGTTATATAGTAAATTCCAGGGCTACAAGTGGGGCTACAGAGTGAGACCTTGCCTTTAAAAAATAAAAAGTAATAATAAAGCAGGTAATAGTAGTATGATACCCAAGCAGCATCAAGGTGATGAATTCAGTTGGCCATATTGCCAGTGATAGTTCTTACATCCATCTACATATTTCTCAGGTTTGTAATAGTTTGTACTCTGCACAATGAAATTCTCATGTTTGCCTCAGTAAAAGAATATATACGTATATAAACACACACACACAAACATACTCCTACAGCATGTCTCCAGTCTTCGTGCATGCACAGACATACAAAATATACATACGCAATAATGTAAGCTTAAAATATTTTTAAAAGAAAATAAAAATGCCTTCTCTGCAAACATCTAAAATACTTTTAATATCCATATATTACAAAGAATCCCTTTATCTTTTAGGATTAATATATGCTAATAGCATTTTAAAATACCTTTGAAATTTTTGCAAGCTATTATATACTTCCAAGATACATGTTTTCTTCAACTGCAGAGATTAACTTGCCACACTCTGCCTTTTAAGAGCTGAGATTAAAGGTGTATGCTACCACACACAGCTAAAAATCTAATTTTAAAGACTAATTCATCTCACCACTATCAAATTAGAAAAATTTGCTTGGTACAAATGTTCATAAGGTAACTTATCATTAATGTTATAGATACAGTATCTCTTTATGTCTATTTAACATTTCTCCACATTTGAGGATTTGTCACATCTCCTTTTCTGTTAGCAATAACATAATAATAATTAAACATATTTATGTAAATCCAAATACACAGAAAAATGAGCATATATGCCATTTCAAATCTCACTAATGTTTTCTCCTGACCTTGAATCTCTGTCCACGTTTTTAATACTTTCACTTTTCACCCTGCAGTGTGTAATTTACACATCTATGATATGTATCTGTGCTCTGTTATCATATACCATGCTCTGTTAAATAGAGCCCTAATTTTTTCATGGTATTCCCTGAGTTGCCAAATATTTTCCAAATGCATTTATAATCACATGAGTAAGTAACAGTGTTAGCCTGCTGAATATAAAAGAATCCTCTTTTTATCCTTAAAGAGGATGTTTTTGGATGACTAAAGGTGAGCATGCCAAGCTGTACTGGGCTGGGCAGAAAAAGTACACATGTACACACATTTACACATGCATGTATACATAGTCGCACACATACTGTACACACACTCACACACACACACACACACACACACACACACACGCACGCACCTCACAGGCCAATGAAGGGCATCAACTCTGCAATGTTACTAAATTGTGTGGGTATACTGATAAATTATTCCCAACGGTAAAAAAAAAAAAAAAAAAAAAAAAAAAAAAAAATGTCAGAAAAAATTTAATGGATGTCTGCTGTTGTGTGTTTTTATCAGAATTTGTGAATACTTTATAGCAGTGCACCATAATTTTAATTTAAAACACTTTTGAAATACCACTGACCAAATGAGTGCTACTAGCAAGCATGTGATAGCCATTCTCCGTGCTAAGAGATTGGCTCTTCTATCCAAGAGAGTTGACAGATGCTCAGAAGAGGATTGTCACAGGTGTCTGGAAATGCACAATGACTTCAGGGCATGACAACAAAAAGACCCACACTAAGAGGCAATCAATAACTGAAATGTCTGGCAATCTGTTTTTCAAAATCTGTCACAGGAGATCCTTACAAATGATGTATAGAAGGCTAGAGAGCTGGCTCAGAGGTTAAGAGCATTTGCTGATTATGCAGAGGCCCTGGGTCAATTCTCAACAGCTGTATGGCAGCTCACAACTCTGTGTAACTCAGTGTCTGGGATCCAGTGCCCTCTGGCCTTTGTAGGCACTAGGCATCCATGTAGTGCCCATACATGCACGCAGGCAAAACACCCATCCACGCTAAGTAATGCTTTAAATCAAACAAGCACTGCAGTATCCTCAGAGGAGCTTTCAGAAACAGCATCCGAGAAGCTATTCTTTAAAGCCTCTTAGGGCACCTCCAAATTGCTTTCTAGTTAATCAATAAGAAAAGGCAAGGCTTTTTGACTTTAGTGTCAACTGCAAGAAGACCACCTTATTGCCAAAACTATCATCTCAGATGCAAAAATAAAGGCATCCTTTCCAAACACAACTTTGTGTCGCAGCTCATGAGAGGCAGAAGCTAGTAAATCTCTGTGAGTTCAAAACCAGCCTGGTCTATATACAGAATTCCAGACTAGCCAGGGATACAAAGTGAAAGGTTGTCTCAAACAAAGCAAAGGAAAACAACACAAAACGGAACAAAAGAAAAACCTTACTTTCTCCTGAAATTCTTTTTTTTTTTTTTAACAATTATTTATTTATTATATATAAGTACACTGTAGTTGTCTTCAGACACACCAGATGGGGGCATCAGATCTCATTATAGGTGGCTGGGAGCCACCATGTGGTTGCAGGGATTTGAACTCAGGACCTCTGGAAGAGCAGTCAGTGCTCTTAACCCCTGAGCCATCTCTCCAGCCCTTCTCCTGAAATTCTTATGTCATATGTAGAGAGAAGCATGTCACCATGTTTCTATGCCATATATAAACAATTTATAATTATTAAAATAAAATACACATAAAAAGTAATCCTCCAGCAAGTCAAACTACGGTTCTATTACTTCTGAATTTATCACAGAATTTTTGTTCATTTATTAGATTAAAAAACCTGTATGCAGTGGGCCATCTGAAACAATGAGGAAATGGGAATTGTCTGGGATAAGGCATGCTCTTGGGACTGAACTCAGGGACTTGCACATACTAGGCAAGCACCCTACCACTGAGCTACATCTTCAGTTTCTAAGTGTTGAGGTATTCAAGCAATGTCCTACTTTCTACAGTACTGTTACAGAGTTTTAGCTTAGATTAATTTACATCTCCTAAGAAGTAAATGAAACACACAACAATTTTAATTTGTGTAAAGCAAACAGATATCCTCTACTGCACTTGTTCTCAAACTTCCTAATGCAACAGCCCTTTAACAGTTTCTCATGTTGTGGTGACCCCCAGCCATAAAATTATCTTCCTTGCTACTTCATAACTATGTAATTTTGCTACTGTTATGAATAATAAAGTAAAATAAATCTCTGTGTTTTTTGATAGTTTTAGGTGACCCCTGTGGAAGGGTCATTCAATCCCTCCTCCAAAGAGGTTATAACCTACAGGTTGAGAACTGCTTTTATGCCATAAAAGATTAAGTGTATAAACAATAAATACACATTTTTGTGTGTTTGACAGGGTCTGATGTGTCCAGGACTGGCCTCAAACTCATTCTATAACTAGGTCCAAACCAGTGTGAATTACATAGTGATACCCAGTCTCAAAAACAAAACAACCTTAGAATGAAATGAAAGAAAACATACCACAAGTAATAAATTATTTTAGTAAAAAATAATTCTCTTCTGGTTGTAATTCTGTGGTAAAATTAAAATGCTCCCTCCCCTAGGCAACATCTCATACTGTGTTTACATTCCTAGGCAAAACAGAGAAACACAGGCTGAAAATGGAGGCCCCTAATCTATCCAGGAGTTTGGTAGGTTCATCTGTTTGAATACATATGGTCCTTTCAGCTTTCTGAGATTTAAATGCCAGCATCAACTTGTGACATGTTTAATACATAGTAATTTAAGATAAATTCTATACCTTTGTCTTTAGGAGATATTATGTGCTAATCTAATTCTAGACCTTCTCTTAAGCCAACAAGGTGATACAAAGAATGGTTTTTAACCAAAAATGTCTTTCAGAAACCTTGACAAGAAGCATAATTCAGTTCGAAACCTGACAAAATATATTCTCAAAAAAAGAGAAGAAGCTGAAACTAAATTGTGTAGAAGAAAAGATCTCAAACCCCAGGATATCTTTAGAATATCAGAAAACTTCTCACATATTTCAACACAACTGACATTGTCTACTAAATTTAGAATACTACTACAGTTTTACAAGTATAGACTATTCCCAAATACATTTTTTTCCTTTGATTTAATGAGTCTTGCCCAGTAGAGCTGCCATCTATATTTTAAGTCAATTTAAGGAAACCTGATTTTTTACAAAGGAACTTAAAACATGATGCTTTGAGCTCAAACCCATGTGGTATCTGTCTTCCCGTGATGTGAGAGGGACCATATAGGTCTGCCTCTTAAGTCAGCATTCCTCTGTGAAATTCTCCAAGCCATTTTTCACGTGTTATGTTTCTTAGTGAGAAGATTATAAATGCCATTCTGGAAGGTGATAAGACAGGCTGGAGAGATGGCTCAGAGGTTAGGGGTGTGTATTGTTCTGTGGAGGATCCACGTTTGATTTCCAGCACCCATGGAAACTTCCTATGACTCTAGTTCCAGAGGATCTTATGGCTCTGGCTTCTAAGAGCCCCAATACATACATGGCATATACAGTCATACAGACATACACATAGATTTTTCACAAAAGATACAATAAATCTTTGGAGGGAACCATCTCTTATACACCCAGCTGAACCTCTTCCCTGCCATAGAGAAAACATAGAATCCAAGAACATTCTCTGTCCTCTCTCCTAGGACATGGCTGACTGCCTCGTAGCTTCCCTGTGGTCTGGGTTAACAACTAGATTCAATTATCTGCATCCACAATGTGACACTCCTCACCTTTCAAGGTGCTGACTCATGGAGTCACATGACTGTGGGCCCTATAAGCATTCTTATTGCTTGTTGATGTGAAGCTATGCCTGAATTACACTTTTCATGGCCAAAGCCAATGCCTTAGATAGTACAATTTGGCATGGATTCCTCAGCCTGAGTAATAAAGAAACTTTCTGTATCTAGACAGTAACTCAAAAATGTTACTAAGAGAATAACCCAGCATTGACGATGATGTTATACAAACACAGTAAACATTTAAAGTTTCATAAAAGAAAAAAATCCAATTGAAAAAACAGAGCTCCTCCATTTAAACCTACAATTCTCATCCAGCCTGAATAATGAAACCAACTAAGACACTCATTTTGAATGTTAATCCCATATTCTGCCCATGGAAATTTAACTGAGAAACCTCAGGCAGATGGTTTTAGTAAAAAGCTCTTCGGGAGGAGTCTGAGTCCAGTGCTTACTTACAGTTAAGGTCACACATTATGGTGTGTGTGTGTGTGTGTGTGTGTGTGTGTGTGTGTGTGTGTACTATATCGAGGTTCATTGAAAGCTCTCCAAGTTGAGTTTAATGTTCAATTGCAGTAGATGATCACATACATCTTTAAATACCCACACACCTACCTACATGCATACATATGTGTATTTGCATGCTAAAGATTGTTAACATGTTCTTTAAAGAACAATAATGTAAATACTCTGGGCTGCTTAGGACATTTAGTCTTTACGACCACGTCTCAGTTTTGAGCTATGGCCCCAAGGTAGCCACCATCAACATGCAAATGAGGATGTACCTGGACTCATGAACACTGACACTTGAAGGTTATATAACTAGTACATGTCACAAAATACTGTGCTTGAAAGCTTATTCAGCCATTTAATAATGTAGAAACTATTCTTAGTTCACGGGTCATGGAAAATCAGTGGCAGACAATATTTTCCTAGGCCAGTTTACCCAGGGGCTTACAGGCACGCCAACTTAGTTGTTTCTCAAATGTGTGGGCAGAGACAAGGATACCTTCAGATTCGAGTTGTTCCAGGCCAAAAGAGGCA
This sequence comes from Arvicanthis niloticus, assembly GCF_011762505.2. Taxonomy (NCBI): domain Eukaryota; kingdom Metazoa; phylum Chordata; class Mammalia; order Rodentia; family Muridae; genus Arvicanthis; species Arvicanthis niloticus. Next base: position 67,965,655 of record NC_047660.1, on the reverse strand, counting down.
GCTGTATTTGGGCGGCTGATGGACGGACTCGTTCTTCCCTCAGAAGGGAGTGCTGGAGAAATTGTGGCAGCCTCCACAGTCATTGCAGGGGTTGCTACTGGAGAGCTCAAAACTGGTATGAATTCCTCATTTGGTCCAGTGATTGTGTCCATGAGATCTGCCAAACACAAGAGACAGGACTTGACCCACAAGATAGTCAACACAGAAAATGTTAACATTGGCATTGAAAGGCAAGAAACCAGAAGAACAGTAAATTCTGTACTTAATTATGCCTAAAATTCATCTCTTCTTCTCACATCAACCTAACTACACCCAGAAAACATTTCATCATCTTGAAAAGACAATGCCTCAAATTATAATTTTGCTTTTAAATTTTAATCTCCCACATATTCTATTGACAGTATAATGGATGGTCCAGAATTTTGTATGGGGTCCCAAAGGCAGACAGGCCCTTGCTATTTTTCCATTTACCCACCCTGACTCTTAGGTGGGGAGCCCTCAGGAGGCTTAGACTTGGGGACCAGGGGAGCAGTCTGCCTCATCCACTGAGGCTCTAACACATTTCTACAAGCAAAGAGAGCTGACCATCTTTAAGGGACATGCGTGTGCTGGTGAAAGGGCCAGCTGCCTCTCTCATTCCAGTAATTAACAGTAAAGATCCACACTCCTCCCTCAAACAGAGAACCCACACCCCACTGCTGACCTTCCATAGAAGAGGTAAGTTTGAGAGACAAAGGGACAACAGTGGTGGAGGCTGGAGTGGCCATAGACTCCCATCTTCTGGACATCTCAGCATCACCCACATCAGCAGACACAGAAGAGGGGGATGGCATGCTCTCTTCAGGCTCCCCACTGCCTCTAGGAACTTCGATGGTGGCCATATGCTCTTGTGTCACCACAGGTAATGTGGAGTTTGTTTCTTGAATGGCCATTGTCATCTCTTGAGTGATGGCTGAGAAGGAGGGAAACACTTTAAAGTAGACCAAATTCCTATATATTAAATTCACTATGAAGTTAATAAACTGAAAAGGGGTAGCCAGCTCTTTCAGAGACTAGAACAACAAAGAGAACTTAGGAATCACAGACCAGTAAACAATGTTACTGTTGCTGTTTGTGGGAGTTGTGGAGCAATCTGATCCAGAAATAAAGAAGTTAATGTAAAAACAAATATACACACAAAAACCCTAGAGTAAAACTGAAACAGAAAGATGGTTAGCAGAGCTTCTCAGACATATTTGGAAACTAACTGAATCAGTCTGTTAAGATCTAAAGTATATATAACTAAGTCCCATAAAGTCTTTCACAAAGTTTTTTTCATACTAATGTTTACATTTGCATACCTTAAAGGGGAAAAGAAAGTTGGCATTTTAAAAAACAATAATTACAATAACCAACTAGTGCTCACCTAGTTTCTGGGATGGACAGACAAGTTAGGCAGCTTGTGGAGTGTACTCTTAATTTACCCTCTACATGTGTTAAAGGAGGAGTGTACTAGCATTCACAGAACCCTGTTGGTTAACCCCACTGGTTAAGACTGCACACTACAATGTTAAGTTACTTGGGTCTGAATTTTAATTTAACCACCCACTAGTTTTGTGATCCTAAACTAACTAATTGGACATTTTCAGCTTCCTTAGGCATATTTGATTATCAGAATAGCCAGAATATTATCAAACTCATTTAATTTTTTAGCTTATGTTTATAAAAGCTGAAATAAGTTCAAAATATTACAATATAAATGTACTGGTATAATGTATGCTAGGAACCATGTGACTTCATGTTCTAGAAATATAAGTGCTATGGAAAATTGAAGTAAAATTTTAGTTTAATCCTACCTAACATCTTCATGCTTTTATGGGCCCAACTCACTTACTGTCATTTTAAGCAGGTTATGCTGGGTGTGGTAGTAATGCCTTTATCTTAGCTTCTGAGAAATCTTTATGAATAAGTACATCTCTACACTTTTGAGGCCACACCGGGCTACATAGTCTCAAAAAATGTCTCGAAATTTTAAAAGTTTAAATACAACTTATAAAATATTTTCTGGGAGCATATATGAAAATTTATACCTTAGTAGCCCAGTCTTTGAAAACTAGAAGCTAGCCAGTATGAGTCTGGGCAACCTGAGATTATGTCTCAAAAACAAGCAAACAAACAAAAAAAAATTCTAATAGGCATGTAAACTGTTATTTATGTTTATTATTTATCAAGTGACCATTTTTACCATTTATATTAGATCTCAGCAAAACTTTATAAGCCATAGTATCAATATTTTTTGTTGATAATTTTCTTATTAATAGGTTACCTGGCCCAGGTCATAAGATTTGCACATTCTGTTACAATTTTAAATGAGAATACATATAAACTTTACATAAATCCACTCTTTCCAGATGTCATTATGGGACTAACCACATAATAAAAGCTTAATCCATTAACAACAAAATTAGAGTTTTTTATCTTCTAATATTCAAAGATATGGTGGCCAGGAAAAAAAAATAGGAAATTTAGAATCAAGTCTGCTGACGACTTTTAATTTCTTTCCATATTATTTCTAGACAATTTAGTTTTGGGTTTATAAGGTCAGAGAACCAAAGTGGTTAATATCACTAGATAAATATCTACCTAATTATTTTTGTTGAGAAATATAAAAAAATTGCGCACAATTAATGGCATCCAAATAAGTATCAAATATTGTTATTAAACTATTTAATATATAGCTGTTTTTTTTCATATTTTCACAGGTTTTTATATATTTTCATGACAAAAAAGTTGAAAAACGTTAAACTACATTAGTTACAATGCTATTGATATACTGGTTGGGACTAATGCTTCCAGAAGCTGTCCACCAGATGGAGAATGTTATAAAGTATCCATGGTCTCTACCCAGGAGATGTCAGCAGTAAGTTTCAAGCAAAGCAACTGAAAGCATCTTTATATATTGCTACATGTTCCAAGGAGGATTGGGTCTGTGCAAAATAGTCCATTGTGAATTGGTTTATTGCTTATGTTAATTAGCTTCCTAAATTACACAAGAATTCACATGTGTGAATCTGTGTGTGAGATGCTGTCAGTCCTGCCCCCAGCTGGTTCTAATTGATAAATAAAGTTGCTAGTGGCCAATGGCTGGGCAAAGAGACAGAGGCAGGACTTTGAGGGAGAGGAGACCACTATTGCCAGGGAGAAGGTTCCTGCCTGAGGAATGTAGGAGACAGACAGAGACATTTCCAATATGAAAGAGTCTGGGGTTGTGGCCCACCAGGGCTGCAGGCCAGGGTCTGTGGCAGCCAGGATGGAAAATAGGTTTTAGTAAGCAATAATTCAGGAATAGCAGAGGGGAGAGTGTGTTAGTAGTGGGAAGGTTTGGAAGTGACCCAGCCAATGAGCTGCTTGCGGCCTATTAAAAATAAGGCTACACGTGTATGTCTTTCATTCATGAATCCAGAACATTTGGGTGGGTGTAGAGGAGGCATGCACACCTGTTGGGGAGTTTGGACTAACTACTTACCACCTCAGTCCAAAGTTGAGGACCTTGACTTATGTACAGCCTGCGATTTTTATGGAACATATATGATTTATTTGAATACTACTGTCTTTGACTTAAATGTAACTATTTCTAAGTTACCAATAACAGGCAAAACCAGGATTTAAAGAGATGGCTTGGTTGTTAAGAGCATTGGCTGCTCTTCCAGAGTACCCAGGTTCAATTCCCAGTATCCACATGGTAGCTCGCAGCCTGTAACTCCTCTTCAAGGGGACCCAACACCCTCACTCAGACATGCATGTACTCGAAAACACCAGTGAACATAAAATAAAACTAAAGAAATTATTTAAAAAGAAAAAACAAACAAGTAAACAAAACAACAAAAGCCAAACATGACAGCATACATCTCTAATATTACTACTCAGGAAGCAGAGACAGGAGGACAGTTGTAAGTTTCAGGTCAACTGGACAACATTTTAAGCTCAAGGCAAACCAAGACATGCAGTGAGATTCTGTCTCAATGTTAAAGTAAACAAACAAAATAAAACCGTCCAGGCAACAGGACACATACCAGTAGCCCTAGTAGTTATGGGCAAAGGCAGAAACACTGTGAATTCAAAGAAAACTTTTAAGTTCCCATCTCAAAATATTTCAAATATAAATAAAATTTTAAAAATATCCAAATTGAAGGTTTTCAAATTAAACAAAGCTTGAGGATGTTTTGTTATTTTAATTCTTTAGGTTTTTTACCTTACCTTTTACCACATTTCCTGCTTCCTGCTGTGACACAGGCTCATATTGAGAGGTAGAAACTGCAGTCTCTGAGGAGAGCTGGGTCCTGTCCTGGGTGGATGCTGTGAAGCCTCCTACACTTGAGATCAGCTTCATAGTGGAAACTTCAGGGTCTTCTGCCAGACTTGTGGGAGGGAAGGAAATTTGATAGCTGAAGACTGTTGACCTTTCATCTCCCAGTGCAGTTTCCAGGGCTGTTCCCAAGGCTGTTTCTCCTCCTGGGAGCCCTGGAGCCACCTTTGTGACCTCTGTGGAAGTGAGGCTCTCCTCAGTCTCCTCAAAGCTCCCATAGGTTCCATGTGGGGGTTCTATTCTCACTTGAGTTTCTGCATTGTCTCCAGGCTCTGGGGGCATCCCCCGACTTATGCTCTCAAATTTGGTGTCATCCCACTCCTCACTGAAGACAGAAGAGACTGGGCCAGGTGTGGTGACACTCACTGTGACCTTAGGGTCTTCCAGAATTCTGCCAGCTGTTGGTTCAATAGTCAGGACATTCTTGGGGATTGTCACCAAATACTTGGTGGTAGTGCTCTGGGCATCATCAGTTGCCATCTCTGAGGGCCTCTTCCTATCAGCCTCTATGTCTCTTGTGGAATCAACACCAGGAAAGGCAGTGGTAATCCTGGCTGCATCTGCTCTGATTTTCTCAGGTTCTTTGGTATTTACAGAGGAAGAAGGTGAATTCCCTAAGCTAACTGCTTCCTGACTTTCAGTTGCAAACAACTGGTTATTTACATACTCCAGGAAACCATGTGTTCCATCTGTGACAGCTTCTACAATAGGCTGGGTGCTCAAATTGCTGTAGGGTCCCCCCTGGTCAGGATTCAGAGAAGCTGGTGAAGATACAGCAACAGTAAACATGGCCCTGGAAAGGCTGTGCTCAGGAGACATTCTTTCAAGCTGGCTGGGACCATGCTCTTGTTCACTGGCTGAGACCACTGGCTCACTGGGAGAGTCAATGCCAGGGCTGGTAGGATGCAGAAGCCCAGCTCCTGGAAGTTGGCTCTCTTTGTTGACAGAGAATACTTTATGTAATGGTGTCACTGAAGGTCCTGCAGACAGTACCATTGGAACTTCAGAGGACATCTGCTGTGGCATGTACTTTGGAGCAAAGGAGATGTTTTCTTGGTCATCTGTGTTCATCTTTTGGGACTGCTCTTTTTCTGCAGATGCATGCGCTGTCTCCCTCCTTTCCACCTTTGGGAAAGCTTGACATCCTGGAGCCCAGGTGAGGAAGAGAATGCTACAGAAAGCCACACAGATGGGCAACAGAGTTGGTCTGCTCATAGTGGATGAAAAAAATAGGTTGAAGGAATTGACAATTGCAGTAATTGAGTCCTGTAGGCAAGTAAAGCACATCACACTGTCATATGGATGTATTTGTAAATCATCTGCTTTCTGTTAAACCAGAAGTGCAATGATCTCCTTTACTGCCTGACAGAAAGGAGGCAGGAGATGTTTGTCCTATTTCTTTGTACCCCTGAGACATAGATAACCCAGTTCACATTTCCCTGCTTAGTTCTTCAGCTGATTTGACTTAATGGCCCCTGGAAAATGGTATATAAAATCACTGTAGTAATAGCACCATGTATAAAAGGTGGAAACTTAATATTACAAATTAATGTAAGGAACGTTTGTGTTGACATGGTCTGCATGATTGTGTTCCTAAAACTCATGTGAGTTCTAACCATAAGGATGGATGGTGAGCACAGAGTCTGATGAATAAGACTAGGGTCCCAGTGAAAGAGGCCTAAAACATCCCCTTTCTTTCTGTCTAGCTTGTGAGTACATATAAATGATTGGCTACTATGAACCAGACCCTACCCAAAGCCCACACCTGCTGCTGCTCTTGGCTTGAACTTCAGAGTCCAGGAATGTAAGAGATTTATCTGAGGGCTTTTGTTGTTCTTACAACTGGGCTTTCTCACAATTCTCCCACTCTACCCAAGTTATGGTATTTTGCTACAGCAGTCAAAACAGAAAATATGCTTTCAAACTTGAAAAATATCAAAACATGCTGAATGAAAAACAGTTATTTTCATGAGTTTAGACAATGGGCTGGATGCGTGTGAATGATCTCTAGCCAAAATATATTTTTAAAATGTTCAATCTATTTGAAACAAGAAAAATTTTACACAAAACCTCCATGTTTCAAAATTTGAGAGTCATAAAACATACTTAGGCAACACAAACATATGGGTTTTTAATGTTCAAATTTGTACTTGTTCCTGGTTAGATATGATTTATAATAATTAGATTTGTTATATTCTTTAAACTATTCACAATCTCATTACAGCTACATCCATATAGCATATTATTACATCTGTATAGCATACCTTCACCCCAGTTTAAAGATTTACAAATCTTTATCCACTGTTCTGGGCTGGTCTTTAGATTTCATAATATTGAAAATTCCACAAATGTTGAATTCTCAGTACAAACAGGAAAAATCTAAAAGGTTAATTCCTGAAATTAGATTCTAAACATCAAAGTCTCATCTTTATGAAAGTTACTATTCTTCTTTCACTCACATCTAACCAACTAAACGGCCTAGAATATGCACACGCTGTGGAGTGTGAAATACAGAAACACACATTTTCACGAGGTTTCCTCCCTCAGCCTGAAGGATTTCACAGCTTTCATAGGGTATCCCATTTAGTCTTTTGGTTGTTCATTTTGGTTTGGGGGTTTTGTTTTGTTTTGTTGGTGGTGGTATTTTGTCTGTTTGTGTTTTGTTTTGTTTTGTTTTGAGACAACTTTTCTCTGTGTAGCCCTGGCTGTCTTGAAACTCACTTTGTAGACCAGACTGGCCTTAAACTTACAGAAATCAGCTTGCCTTTGCCTCCTGAGTGCTGTGACTGAAGGTGTGCTCCACCATGCCCAGGTCTCATTCAGTCTTAAAGGTCCTTTTAAAATATATATTTTTTAAAAAAGCAAGAGTCAGGTTTTGAGGCATGATTCAGGTGGCTGAAGAACAGAAGAAAACTGTATTTATATTGTTTAAACATATATAAAAAGGAATCCACAGATTGGAGCTGAGGGCTCCTACCAACAACAGTACCACCCAGTGAACCATCTTGCAAGTTGATCCTCTAGCCCCTTTCAAGCTTTCCTGAGAAACCTTGGGTCAGAAGTTCTTAGATAAGAAACATCCAAACTCTCCACGTCCAGAAATGAATAAATCAACAAACACTGGCTATGCTTTGAACCAGTGGTTTTCTAGAGTATTGTGCTACACCAAACCTTGACTCCACAGAGCTTCTGAAAAATATAGGAAGAGAACCCATGAGTTGTCAAGTGTCATGTGCAGAAAAGTAATGGTATCATCAAGATCATAATTAGCATGCAGAGGAAGCTGAATCCAAAGAAGCTAGGAGAAACTTTAAGCCTATCCATCTCTCCATACCACCCAACCCCCAAGATCCTTAGGCACTGGAAGGATGGCATTTAGATGGCAAGGGTTGAAACAATTTTAACTAAATATTAGCTTGCCTATATATAGTGTAATTTTAAGGGGAGAAAATATGGAGAAGACATTTGAGAAAAAGAGAAAATACACATGCCAAGGCACATCACATGTGAGATGTCATTCTACTTTAGATATGCCAGAAAATCCCTTATTCCATAGCCAGGTCATATGAGCCTACAGAGGGATGGTCCTGATGCCCCAATTTTCCTTCTTTAAAACAAAGACAAAGAGAGCTGTATATCAAAAGCGTCCATGGGCAATGAGTTTACACCTTTGGATTTGTGTGTAGACAAACTGAACTAGGAAACTATATTAATATTGCAAAGGATAAAATACTGATAATAACTACAGAAATCTCTGGTTTATTTCAGATCTATCTAGTCCTCTTTCATTCAGTGACATCTTATTAAACATAATAGATGATCGGAGGGATGCCCCGGAGACTGGGACTGGGGCTCAGAGACAGAATGCCTACTTAGCATGCGCAAGGCCCCAAGTTCAAAAAAAAAAAAGATATGGCCTAAAAGCTGAGTCTACATGATTCTATGCTTCTGGATAAAACCAGAGTAGCCCAAAATATCAAGAATGGGGAGTTTAGAGGAACATGGACTAGCATTAGAAAATAATTTCTGGATTTACTTTGCTCGTTAGCAGCTGCCATGTGCTGGTGAATATACCTCTTCACTTCTGCCTTTGATAAAACGGGGAGTTAGGAAATCAAACCATGAGATCCCCTCTACCTCTACGACTGTATACTCATGTCTCGTTACTATGGAGTAAAACAAACCTAAGACCGTTCCTGCAGTCTCAGCATTTCTCCATCAGGGAATGGAGGTGCCCACACATGTGAATGAGCACTGTACATTTTATGATTTGTAGCCTGTGGGCTGAGAGGAAATTTTTCTGAACAATTTAGGTTGAGGGGAAGGAGAAAAAAGATAAAGGTTTAAGTAGCTCCAACCATCTTGCCAAGGCAGAATTCTCCTCAGGGTCTTAATTCATCTACCTCTAGAATTCTAGAATGTCTGTGTGCAGGGAATTCTGCTTCTCCTCTAAAAGATGTTCCTTGTGTGAGTAAGTCTGGCCATCTGCTTTCTAAATCCAATTACAGTAGAGAAAGTGGGGGTGACCCACCAGCCTTTTGTGTGTCTGTGTATTGAGCCATATGCTCCTTAAAACATGTGAACTGTAAAAGAAACTGAGATGACGGCCTGTAGGAATGGCAGCAGCAAGCAGCCTGCCACTCAGAGGAATTAGCACATGACCTTCAAATCTCTCAGGCTCAGTGCAGGTCTCCATCACTGCTCTTAGGAGTTTAGCATCAAACAATGGGAACTGTATGACATTAGAAAATATGGAAGAAAACTCAGACCACAATCAATTTGTTGCTAATATTCTTAACCCTAAACCACTCCTGTAGCCATGTTTTATATAGTCTCTGGCCTTTGCTTTCTTTCCTCTACACTACATCCTCTACATGGCCAAGTGCCCAGGAGAGAGGAAATGCTGAGCAGATCTTGGCTGAAAAGCCAGGATTGTCTTTAGGCTGCTCTGCAGGGAGAAGGGAAGAGGGAAAATGCCACTGTTTATGAGCATCTGTGTCTCAGGTTCAATTATCTCAAGCCATAGAATACTTAAGGAACAAAAGGAAGTTATTCTTCTCTTGCTTTCTGTTCACACTGCATCTTTGGGTGCTGTTATGTCTGTGTCTCTCCATGCTGGTTAGTTCTCACAAAGTCTAACCAAATTCCTAATAGCAGATATTCACTCCACCTAGTATACAAAGCATTCCTTAGGGAGCTAATCAACACTACTTTGTCTGTCACTTGCTATCAAGGTACACTGATGGCTTCTGCTGTCGTCTGAATAATTTGCTGCATTTCTGCCAGCAGTGGGCAGATAAGCTGTTCTGCCATGCATTATCTTTGACAGTCTTAAATAGACACAGTCCAGAACCTTCTTGTCAATCTGGCATATTCAATCTTAAAGGATCATGAAAAGCAATGTTAAAAAAACAAAATAAATAAAATAAACCCTACAACTGTAGCCTTGTTCTTAAACGTTAGGTTTTCTACACATTTACTTGGTCAGTATGTTTCTAGTTGAGATGGACACCATTATTGCTTCAGTGTGTTACCAAAACAAAGACATGACAGGGAACCCAGCACGTTGACACTTTTCTTATTACGACCGAGCTCATAGAGTAAATTGAATTTCATATCTATTCTAAAAGGACTATGAGCATTGCCCCAAGAGTACTGAAGGCACAGACAAGCTCTGACAGTTGGCTCATATCTACAGAAACACTATGGAAAACTGAGGAGAAATGGAGAGGCAAGATCCCAGTTCATAGACCCCGCTTGTCTGCTGGAAAGATGAGGTGGTGATCCAGCAGCCATTTGTGGGTTTGCTCTTTTTCCTTTCTATCCAATTGAATGTTTGAACTTCAAGGCAAGGAGGACACATTGTGTAATGTCTGCAGCAAAAATGCTATCTGCAACGCAAACTGACAGACAACCGTTCAGTCCTAGATGCGGTCTGTATGGGGTCTTCCCTTGTCTTTCAAAACAATTACATCTGGTGGCCACTGGGGTCTACATCAAACTCAATTTTCTTTTTCACCTAACTTTCAATACCATCTTTATTTATTTATTTTTCTTTGAAATCCCAGCGTCCCAACTGCTGTGACTCTGTCCTTCATTCTCCCTCTTGGAGTGGCCGATGCCTAACTGGATCCTCATTAGTTTAATTGCTTTCTAATTGGTGAATCTGTCTAGACTGTCTCCTTTGTAAGATATCACAGACCACCCAGATGGTTTGTTCTTGAGAATAAAACGATAGTGATCAATCAAGAGAGGCCACTGCTTGAGTAATGCTTTGAGCCAACCGCTGTTAAGTGAGTGGTGGAAATCTACCTTATTTACTCCCACAAAATGAGGTGGGTGCTACCGTAGTCCTGATTATCTTTCAGATGAAAAAGCTACACGTTTACAGAGGATAACTGTTTCTGTGATAGCTTGTAGCTTTGTTTGATCTTTTGGAGCCTTTCAGACTTCAGTATCCTTGCCTTTGCCATCTGGCTTCTCTGCCTTCTCAAGGCACGGAATGTAATGTCCTCAAATACACAAACCCCCAGCTGTACATCTACTCTCCAAATCTCACACCAGGGCCAAGCAAATCCCCATCTTCGGGGCAGATGCAGCTCCCACTTAAATGCTTTACACACGAGCCTTCATATTGATTCTGCTTCCACCACTTTAGCCTGACATTTGCTCTTCTCTGCATCCTATATCAAGTCCTGACCATGTTTCTAATGGGCATTAGAAAAAAGATGCTATAAAAAAAAAATATAAAACACAATACAAACACACAAACTAGCCCATTCTCTTCCCATTATTCTCTCAGCTTTTTTACTGCTAATTATCTTCTCTGTAAGTCATCTCACTTCAAAGGAAATTACATCTCTTGCACATTCGCATTGGTCTTTTAAATTTCCTTTGTTTGCCTAGTTTTTAATGGTGACAACTGGATAGAGGACACAATCAATACATAGCTGATGGGATGGAGTAACTACGAGTAATCATTTAAGGATGGGGTATCCAGTGTCAATTTAGTACCAGAGGATTTCCCACGGCATTTAGTCTCTCCAAATCTTATTGTGTGCTTTGTTACCCACCTGACCACTTTGGTCTGATTATTCAATAAAGCCAACAAATTGTGTATGTTCTTATTTGCCCTGTAGTTTAGCTTATGAAAGTCTCTCTCTCCCCTCTCTCTCTCTCTTTTTCCTTCTCTCTCTCTCTCTCTCTCTCTCTCTCTCTCACACACACACACACACACACAGAGAGAGAGAGAGAGAGAGAGAGAGAGAGAGAGAGAGGAGACAGAGAGAGAGATGGGGAAGTGAAGAAGTTACAGGTAAGTAGCTTTAGAATATTGGGTCAACTTGTTTCCTAATGACCTTCTAATCTTTCAGAAATCCAGTCGATTCTCTGATTGACAAAGGAGGAAAAAGTCCTTTTCTTTTTTCTTTTTTCTTTTCTTTGGTTAGGTGTCTTAATAATCTCTTTACTTTGTGCTTTTCTTGATCCTCATGGATCCATATGTCACTGTTTTGTTTCTAAGCATCACTGTTCTCCTTGTCAATATTATTGCCTTAATCAACTCTGGCTCTATTCATCTAGCTACAGATCTTGGCATTAGTGCACCACATTACCGATTCAATGTGTCACTCACTGCAACCCTCACTGGTCTCTCATATTGGTTCTAAGATCTGGGCTGCAGCCATCCTTTACTGTAAATTAAAGAGATAGGATGACAAATGATCCTTTCAGCAGACTGTTCCATCACAGTGGAACAATAAAGAATGACGTCGCTGCAGAGAGTGATGTTCCCCACGGAGCACAGCAGCCCAGGCCAGGGCTAACTGAGAAGAGGGTGAGTAGACAGGTCAAGCCCCAGCAAAGTGATCTCTCCAGCTTCAGACCACAAATGAGTTCTGCACATTGTTCCCTTCCAGAGCTTTGTCTAGTTAATGACGCTAACAAACAACAAGTCCATGCTTCTCACCCTCAGTATATCATTCTATCCTTGGTAAGAGAAGTTGTCCTTGAAGATTAAAGCCTAACGTGCAAGTTCTCAGGGAACCTTGAACAAACTGTGACAACAAAGATACCAAATGGCAAGACAGAGATAAGAAGACTCCAACTCATGCTGAGCCATCGTGGTCACCACCAGCAGCATAAGCATTCTGTTTTCTTCAAAGGGTAGAAGACAGGAAAAAAACTGGCAGCAGACATGAGAGCACTCTGAAGAAACTTAAATATCAAGCAATGCAAGATAAGTTAACACAGTTCTGATATACAAGTCTCTCGAACCACAAAGAGCAATTTGAAGTATTTATAGCATCATTCAACTGTGGACTAAATGTTTGTCACCTAACTTCAATTTTCAGATTTTCAGTGCAGAAATCCTGTCCTGATGAGTTTCTTATAGGAAGCAGTTGTTTTCATATCAGGCGGTTCTTTTCAATGACCCAGTTTAACACTTTATTTCTGTCCCCTGTGGATCATGAACCTCATTTGCCTGGAAAGATCTCTAAGCAATAGTTGGTCTTTATGAGAAAGAAAAAAAACTTTCAGAGATTTTTCTCATCACCAATAATTAAACACAATATGAAAAATAACCCTGAGCACACATATCTTAACTGAAAAAAAAATGAGTTTTCATCCTAGAGAATAAATACAGACTACGTTTGAAGGAAAACTCAGTGAACAACAGCAATGCATCATGTGTGGTGGCCTGCCCACACCTTCACTCACACACAGCACTGGAGGCAGAAGCAGGTATACATCTCTTAGTTCCAGGACAGCCTCATTTATACAGCTAAGTCCAGGCCACCTGGAGCTACATAGTTCATCCACATCTCAGGGAGAAAAAATAGAAATGGGGGGGGGGATAGAGAGAGACAGAGAAAAAGAGAAACAGATAGAGAGAGAAAGAAAGAGAGCAAGAGACAGATGTAGAAAGAAATGCTAAGAAATAAAATCTGCATACAACTGAATGATAACTTTAAAGCTACTGAATAGGATGAAGCACACCTGATATTCACAAGTGAAATTTTATCTTAGAAGATGGGCTCATCGCCCTCACTTATAGTACCAAGTGCATTTAGCACAGAAACATTTCTATAGTGACAGATGACCATGGTGTGAAGGTCCAGCAACAAAGATCCACTATGTACAGTCAGAAGCCTCTCAAGAAAACAAAGGCAAATCCACATTGCCCTAATTGGCTCTGTTGCTGTAGCTACCTTAGACTTAGTGAGCCTTGGGAGTTTTGCAGTCAATATTAAGGCAGCTGCATAACTGTGTGTAGTTCATTAGTACAGCCAGTATAACAAATTCTACTGTGTCCATAAGAGCAAACCAGGCTGGCTTTATAACTCTACTCTGAACAATAGAAGCAGTATTCTGACCCTGCAAAGCCTCCCTCCAGACTCTGACTTTTTCTGAATGATGCTAAGGATTTGCTGACTTCAGCTGCCTGTTCAGAAGACGCTTAGTTGAAGGAGACACACAGGAGCTTAATAGACTTGACATCAATAAAAACACAAAAAGAAGGGGGAGGCATGCAATTTCTGACCACATGTATTGTCCTCAGTGAAGAGCTTTCAGAAGTCTGTGGGTGGTTTTCTAACCTTGTCTTAACTCCTCTTAAGTTTCAAAGGAAAACTTGCAAAGAAAAACATTGCAGACACTTGAAGCAGCCTTCTTTGCTATATTCCACAAGAGATCTGTACTTTAATTTGGTACCCACGTTTTCTTTCCAAGGAAAGGAAAGAATGTCTCATCTTGGAGAGCCCCAAATTCTTGAGAGTCCCATTTTGGCTGCCTCCTTGCTCAGCCAGGGCTGTAGTTTCCACAAGATCAGAATCTGTATTGGCTGGGCTCTGTCAGTGACCAGAACGCACACGCTCTGTCTCAGCACCTCAAAACCGTGCTTCTGTCTCAAGCTCCGCAGAGCTTTCTCCCACCTTGACCCTTAGTACTTTTTTTCTAATTAGGTTAAGTTCTCAGGGAGTGTCCTTCATTTGTCCTGGGGGACCCGCGAGAGCAAGAAGGCTCCCTGACATCCCTGCATCAAACATTCAAATATTTTTGTTTTTGTTTTCTGTAAAGTAGCAGACCCTTTTGGGAGGCCACAGCAGTCCGCTCCTCTATTGCTAGCTTTAAGTGGCACAGGAACACTGGGACCTAAGCTTTGAAAGGAATGAACTAAGGTCTTGAGGAACTTCTCTTTCACAAGGTTGAACTGTAAGGGGAGGGAGAGCAAAAGGAGCAAGTCCACAAAAAAGCAGCCAGCCTGGAAGCTCTTCCTGCACAAAGGCTTCTCCCAGGTGCTGAGCAGCAAGGCTGGGATGGACCAAGTAGTGCTGAAAGCCTTCCCAGGCCTGCATGATTCGTCCAGTGCTCCTGGAGCTGTCCCCGCTCAGTCAGAGCCCGGGTACCGCGTTCCGGGAGGGTTCAGGGAGCTCCACCCTAGAGCTGCCCCACTCACAGAGCAAGCCCGAGCAGCCCTGGAATCTCGCCCCACCCCTGCCTCTCGCCAGGTCTGCAGAAGCCGGGCTTGTCCTCACCTGGAGCATTCAGCACAGCTGAGCGAGAAGGAAAGTGGCAGCGCCAGTGCCAGCCATCCCTGCCACGACTCAGGTAGAGGCCGCCTACACTCCCTTGGCTGTCTGGGCTGCTAGAGGGAGGGCGCTTGGCTTTGTTGTTTATTCATAAGACTGCAGCTAAGGCTAGGGATTGGCCAGCGGGTAGGTATGCCCGCCTCTCTTGCAATGACGAGCTAAATCACCACGCCCCTACAGCTTGGACTTTGTAGACTCAGCCACTACACCGCCTGGAGCAGAGTGGGACACCGGGGCCCCCAGCTTTCTCTCTTCACATCCTGGATTTCTGCTGCAGCTCCCTTTACACTTTCAGAGAGGACACCAGAGCACTGGTCCAACCAGATCAAGAATTTCTCTGGTGCCTGGTAAACAAGGGGCACTCAGTCCTCAGATGCAGTGGATCCCTGTGGGAAGAGTAGGCAGCTTGGTGGGGCCACTAATCAGAGAACACCTGCAAGAACTGTTTCTTCTGACACAAAGCAAGGTGCCACATAAATTACTGCATAAAAATTGCACAAGAGCTCTGAAAATTAGGATGACCCCTTGAAAGGTGAAGGTTCAGGACTATGGCTGGTAAAATGACATAAAGCAAGGTTGCCCTTGCCAGCTATCTTTAAGCCTCTCAGGGACTCAGTTTCCCTTTTTCGTTCTCCTAATTTTGAAGGGAGAGAAGTAAGTTTTAGAACAGGTCACATAGCACTTTACCCTTGGTTCTTTCTGCTCTTATGATGGCCTTTCTTCAGGATCGTCTTTTAAGTCGTGTGTGTGTGTGTGTGTGTGTGTGTGTGTGTGTGTGTGCCCGTGCGCGCACGCACGCTCGCGCGCTCACACTCATCTTTGGTTTATGCACCATCACCTTATTTCTCCCACTTCCCTTTAGAACAGTTTTGTATATTTGAATGGACGCCAGGAAGCGGTTTTTTAATGGAATATGATTAAATTTAATTAATGGATAAAAGCTGTACTCTGTGTGTGTTCAACTTAATACACGATGCATTGTGTGGTGACCAGGTATCCTGCCAGATCAGCCACACCTAACTAAGTTATGTTTCTCTTAAAGTCAATGGTTTTGAAAATCAGGTCATATCTTTTCATTATATAAAGTCCTACAGTATGGTAAGGTCCAAGCTAGCACACACACAAAAAAATGTGTCAGCTAAGCCCAAATTCTGGTAATTAATAGGACAAAGGAAAACAACCTGAATGCTAAATATTGAGTCCACAGTTCCAAGCTATATATAAGAGATGGCAAGAGGTTGCTATTCCCATTTCCCTCACATCCACAACCTGACCCATCCACAAGTTTTATCTAGTCATAACTTCTTTGACATCCTCTTGTCTCTGTTTATGCATCTTTTGTCACGACACTCCCAAGTTGGAAATGCAGAGTCCCACTTAGACCTGCTTAATGCTGTCATCCTCCATGGTAGCTCTTTCCTGTCAGCTGTGCAGTAAAATTAAAACAAACTTCTTGAAGCTCATTTATAATTCTTTATCCTGTCCCAAATGGTGGACACTACTTTAAACCGCTCTAGTTGGTACGGTTTATCTCAAAAGCTGCTGTTAGTACACCGCAGGGATCAGAATCTATTCTCCGCCACCTCAACACATGCAAGATCCGTAGACCAGGAAAGGTGTTCTCTGCACATCAAAACAATAAATCCACACATCAGGAGTGTTATTCCCTTTTAGTGGGTAAAACAACAAATTGTATGTTGTGTGCATATATGTGTGCAAATTTGCATAAATGCATGTGTGTACACAGGCCCACAGCTGTTTTCAAACAAGGCATCAAATTCAGGAAACAAGTTTGAGGACTAGTAGATTTAGAAAAAAAAATTCTCTATTTAGAGAATTCTCAGTTCAATTTTAATTTCAGATAAACTATATCTAACTTTTAACTTTAGTATGCACTAGCTATGCAATAGGAAATACCTAGCTTTAAAAGTTAATATAAGGTCTGGAGGGATGGTTCAGAGCCTAGATTTCATGCTGCTTTACAGAGGACCAGGGTTTAATCCCAAGCAACTACAAACAATACGCATATGTCTGTAAGTCCAATTGCATCAAATCTAACACCTTTTGTGGCCTATGTGGGCACCAGGCAGGCAAGTTGTGCACACATATTCATAATACAGACAAGACACACATGCATATAAAATAAAAATATTTTTGAAATTAGTATAAAGAAAAATAGTATATCCTATTCAACATCTAGGCCATACTTATACTGATATTACATTGGGTTTGTGAGAAATACAAATTTAGCTGAAATCCTGAAGTTCATTTACTAGATCTGCCAGTACTTGGCTATTGCTTGGTTCTAGCTGGTTTAAATCTTTTGAGTCAGAAGTAATTAGGACACCTAGCAACAAAAGCAAAATAAACAATAGCCATTCAAATATCACTCATAGAAGAAGTTTTGACAGTAAAAACTTGGTATGTAGAATGAGACTACTATTAAAATGAGCAGGAAAGGTCTAGAGAGATGACTCAGCAATTAAAAACCCTGCCTGCTCTTCCCAAAAACATGTGCTTGATTTCCAATAACCAAAAAAGCCAACTCACAACCATCTGTAATTCCAGTATATCAGAATCCACTGCCCTCTACTGGCCTTGTTGGGCAATGCAAGTAAGTAGCGTATGGTCATCTATAAACTCAGGCAAAACATTTGTACAAATAAAAATTAATTAATTAAAAGCTATGGAAAAGGGGTAGAAATACTTCAAAACATCATATATTTAATGTGATTCTCAGTTGTTAGAACCAGGGGCCCAGAATTTGTTTTTCAGCTTCTTGCTTTTGTTGAAAAAAAGAATTTGAGAAGGAGGACAAACTGGCCACATAAAAAGAGCAGAAATCAAAGGGTATCCAGAGCCCTTGTTCCTTCTGATGAAGAAGCATAAAATTGTCTGCCTCAATAGAGGGTTTGGTCTTGCAGACCAAGACAACACACCAACCTTTAGGTACCACCAAGGAGGAAATACTTAGTATTAATTGATTGAACCTTGTTTTTTTGTTTGTTTGTTTGTTTGTTTTTTCGACAGGGTTTCTCTGTGTAGTCCTGGCTGTCCTGGAACTCACTCTGTAGACCAGGCTGGCCTCAAACTCAGAAATCTGTCTTCCTCTGCCTCCCAATCTGCTGGGATTAAAGGCTTGCGCCACCACCGCCCGGCTGATTGAACCTTGTAATCAGCTAAGAGATGCTCCATGTAACCTGGAAGTTAGGATGTGTCTAAGACAGAGACAGTGACAGCTAGCTAAACTTACTCTCACCACTTACCTCTCAGCTCTGTATCCAATATATAATAAATAATAATACATTGATGTCGCTTTGCCTTTGGCTTTCTTATTGATATAGGAGTTACAGAAGAACTATCTGTGCTGGCTTTCATTGGTCAGCTCTTTGCTCTGTGACCAGTGTGATCCCACTGCCATCAGCTCCCACTTATCTTCACAATTAATTATAAGCATCCTGTGGGTATTTATCATTAGCCAAAGGCCAATCGTGGTTTATTGTAAATCTAGCTTGTATATGTTAGCACTTGGAAATGAGTCACACTGATTTGTATTTCTTGAACTCTGTCCTTGCTTTGATTATTTAAGACACTAGAGTATTACTGAGCACTACCCATGCCATTTGTCCCCGAGAAAGCTGACATACTGACATTCATATGTCTCAAATAGTGCCTGGGTAGCAGATAGCCTCAGTTTTCCTCCTTTTCTCCCTGCCTGATATAAAATGACTTGGTTTCTGCTGCACATGCTCCATGGGAGTCTGCTAAAATGAGCATTCTTGGGGCTAAAGGGATGACTCAATGCTTAAGTGCCTCACCTGCTCTTAGAGAAGGCCTGTGATCAATCCTCAGTACCCACATCTCAGCACACAACTGTGTGTAACTCTGGTTCCATGGTACCTGACTCCTTCCTCTGGAATCCATGAGCACCAAGCATACCTTTGGTATACAGACATACATGCATACAAGCCACCTATACATGTAAAATCATATTAAAAATTAAATGAATCAAAAACTTTTAAACAGTATACCTACCCACCTGACCTTCGTGTGGGAGAAACTAATATTTTGCACTATGGGAGATGTTCACTCTGTGTGGGAGAAACTCATATTTTGCACTATGGGAGATGTTCAGTAGAGGTCTCTTCCTAGCAGGTATTCTGATCCCCACAGAAATTGCATCTCTGGTCTTGCAAAGACATGATCAAGAAGTTCAGCCTCTGAAGCACAGACATGACAGATGTAGGTCACTGGGCTACTCAAGAGATGTTCTTTTCACATATCTGGGACACTGGAATAGAGAAGCATGAAGGTCAGACATTCTCTTATTGTAGATTTCTGAAACACTGTGAGCTTGTGTCTGTGCTGAGCTATAGGTTTGTGAGGAAACATCATTGGTTACTCAGGAAGAGAGTTAGGAGGTCACTTACAGACATGGAAGGAATCCCAAACACATTCACTGAAAGTGTCTTTTTTTAAAAAATATGTTTTAACAAACATTGCTCAAGTCACTTTTAAGGAATAAAGGTCCAATGTTAATAACAAGCTCAGGCTATCCAAGAATCCAAGGGTATATTCCCCCTGCAGCGGGTCAACTGTGCAAGCAATGTCTGAGAAAGTAAAGTGTTTGTGGAAATTCTCCCACCACCATGCTGCTTTTAGTCAGAATAATGTCTAAAACGTAAAAAATATTCAAGATTTTAGTGCAGGATGGAAATACCACATTTATAGAAAATGAGAAAGAGGGACCATTGAGACCAGCATGAAAAAGTATGGATTCTGCCTTAATAGAGAGAGGAGAAGGAGAAAAGAGTCAGGGGGAAGGCAGGAAAGGAGAGGAGGAAAGAGGAATGCAGGGAACTGGAGGGAAGGGGAAGAAAGGAGAAAACTGGCCCCACAAGAGATTGTTTTGTTGTGTTTTGTTTTTCTCATGTAATTCCAAATTCTCTTTGAATTTCTAACCCTATAAATTTTGTAAAATTGAGTGGGTAAATAATCTAAAGATGAGTTTGTGTCCATTAAGCACTACACAATACACAGGACACCATGCCATACGACTTATGCCTTTCAACATTGAATTTAGCTGATTGATCATGGGATCAATCAGCAAGTGGTCTTTTTTGTTGTTGTTTGGGTGGTTATCTTGGTTTTTGTTTTTCACTTCCAATAAGTATTTAATGTAATGCAAGGATATATCTAGAGAGCCTGAACTAATCTGAGAAGAAAAGGTTATCTATTAAGAAACATTGCCAATACTATACAGCATGTCATTTCCTATATCTTTCAGCATCTGTCTTCATAATAGTACCGAGAGGAATCTAATGAGGTTTGGGTAGAACTTTAAAGCCTTATTGCAGACTAATTGCATGGAACCACCTTTCTCCTGGAAAAGAACGGCAGGCTATTTGAAGGAAGGCACTGTGCTTTAAATACTCTTGCACGTCTCAGAACACCTCCAGCAGCACCCTGACAGCTGCCGTCCAAAAAAGGGGGTTGTTGACTAATTGTGTCCAGGAGCTCATACCGAAATAGATACTGGATGCTGTAATGCACATCTTCCACAACTGGAATTTGAACTGAAGTCCACTGGCAGATGAAGGAAAGTGTGATCAACCTCAGAGTGAAGTGTATTAATCCCTTATAAAGGAAGATTGGCTCAGGTGTAAGTAGGTTTGTGACATGGGGTTTAATTGATTTTATTCTTACATCCTATGAAAAGGGAATGCACGTGTGTGTGATGTCTGAAACCAGAGAACCAAGACAATTTATTTCAAATCCCTTTCTGACCAAAAGCCTCTGATCTTTTGGTATTGTTGAAGTTCATGTTCAGTCAAAGAGTAGCTGTTCCTGAACAAGAAGTACTTCATGGCTAAGACTTGAAAAGGAAGGAGAGATTAAAGAAAAGAAAAGCCTTGATTCAAGCTGAATCCTAAATTCAAACACTATCCAGGCTCAAAACCTTTGAAATAACCAAAGCAATGTTTTGTTTTATTTATTCTTCTGAAGACCTACAGTATAAAATAGACATAAGACATTTACATCAAATGATCAGATCAAAGCATTCCTTTTCTAATTTGTTTACCAGAAACTGTCTAAGGGTGAAGGGGAGACTTCCTTTCAAATCAGAATGATTGAAAGCATGTCTCATCCTGAGAAAATTACTACTTTGGGACTCATATGAGGCATCCACACAAAAGGACAAATGAATTTGTCCTTTGAAAATTCCCAGTGAAGATAAATAAGATGGTCATGTGACAATCTTTCCTTTCTCATTTTGCATTTAGTAGCTTTCTGCGAGTGAGATTGAGACAGTGACATGTTTTCTTTTCCTTTTCTTGTAAAAGGCAATTTTAGGCACTTACTGTTGCAGCTTCTGCTCAGCTGTGACACTGTTTCCAGAAGTCTTTGTGACTTTCCATTCTTTCTGCTGCCCCTCAGGGCTTCAGTCCTTTTCCTCCACTCAATACTAGGTCATGTTTCCTTCTCCCACAGTCAAAATTATGACCCATAGTTATTCACATCTGAAAGAACTGCAGGGATGAAAATGGAGAGGAGCCTGAGAAAAAGAAGATCCAGCAACAGGGCCAAAGTGGGATCCACCTCAAAGGGAGGCCCCAAAGCCTGACACTATTACTGAGGCTATGGAGCACTCACAAAAAGGGACCTATCATGGCTACCCTCTGAGAGACCCAACAAGCAGCTGAAAGAGTCAGATACAGATATCTGCATCCAACCAATGGACAGAAGCTGCTGACTCCCGTGGTTGAATTAGGGAGAAGCTAGAAGAAGCTGAGGAGGAGAGCGACTCTGTAGGAGGACCAGCAGGGACCCTCGAGATCTCTCAGACACTGAACCACCATCTAGGCAGCATACACCAGCTGATATTAGGCCCCTAACACATAAACAGCAGAAGACTGCCTGGTTTGGGTTCAGTCAGAGAAGATGCACCTAACCCTCAAGAGACTGGAGGCCCCAGGGAGTTTAGAGGTCTGGTGGGTGAGGGTGGGGTGAGGTGGGAGACAGGGGGGTGGGGAGGAGGTGTGGAATGTGGAAGTTAGAGGGTCAACCAGGAGGGGAATAAAATCTCCGAGTGTAAAAAATAATTAAATAAAAGGAAGCAATATTTTTAAAAAAGAAATACAATTCACTAAAATAGAAAGAAAAGAGAGATTTAATTATATAAATTTTGAGGGGACACATCTCAGCCCATGACACAAACCTAGTTTTACTGCTTCTTTTACTTGGTGGAAGTGAAGGAGAAGTTGAGGCAGGAAAGGGGAGGCAGACTTGGAAGGATAATTTAGGATGACATATTTTTGACTATCATGGAATGGAAGACTTTCTTACATTGACTAGTATGACTATACTAGAGTGTAAAAGTTGAAGCTTTACCTTGTTCCAGTCTCTGCAAAAGAAAGTATGCCTCTTAGGTCTCCATGTCCCCAACTGCACCATCTCAAAGTTCCTTATCCTCACGGCTGCTCCCCCAAAATATACTTGCTTCTTTTTCCATGTCTTTCCTGCTGCTTGTTTCTTCCCAATGGAGAAAGGAGAGGAGATGATGCCAGTTGCTAGTATTTGTGTGTTGGGAAAAAGAATGGGTCTATAAAAGTGTGTGGATAAATAATCCATTATATTATGCAAGACTCTGTTCTGCTCCTAAAGGTTGCCTTCAACATAGTGGCTCACTGAAATTGACCAAAGTGCTCAATAATTCCTCTTTGAAACAAGGAACAATGTACACACTAGAGAAGACATTTAACAGCAGCAACTTTAAATCTAGGAACTCAGCAGCACACAAGAAAAGAAAATCAGGGAAATCCAGGGGAACAAGAAACAGCAGTGGGATGAAGTTTTGTTTGTTTGTGAGCTGAACAGAACCTGATGCAAGTGAAATGTGCTTGTTCCTGTCAGGGGGACTGCTGGGAATGTATCACAGCTGAGCAGAAGCTGCAATAGTAGGTGCCTTAAAGTGTCTTTTACAAGAGAAGGCAAAGAAAACATGTCACTGCCTGAATCCCACTCACAGAAAGCTTCTAAAAGCAAAATGAGAGAGAAGGAAAGATTGTCACATGACCACCCCATTTACCTTCACTGGAACTTTTCTGGGGACATATTCACTTGTTCTTTTGTGCCTCATATGCTAGATGAGTTCCAAAGCAAATGATTTTCTCAGGATGAGACATGCTTTCAATCATTCTGATTTGAAAGGAAGTCTCCCCTTCATCCTTAAACATTAAGTTTTTTGTAAACAAATTAGAGGAAAAAATGCTTTGTTCTGATTCTGGTAGGTAAATATTTTATGTCTTATGTCTATTTTATGTTTCAGGACTTCAGAAAGAATAATGAAGACAAAACATTGCTCTGGCTATTTCACAGGTTTTGACCCTGGGTAGCATTTAAATTCTGAATTCAGCTTTAAAAAAAAAAAAAGCCTTCTTTTCCTTTCCTTTTCTTACTTTTCTTTTCTTTTACTTTTACTTTTTTTTTTTTTTTTTTTGCCCTTCACTTTAAAGCACTAGTTTTCGATATCTGAGTTATTCTTTGGAGGTTGCATATCTGATATCCTGGATATCAAATATTTACATTATGATTCATAACAGTAGCAAAATTACAGTTATGAAATAGCAACAAAACAATGTTGTGGTTGGGGATCACCATAACAAGAACTGTATTAAAGGGTCACAGCATTAGAAAGGGTGAGAAACAATGTTTTAAAGTCTTACACGTGGAATATTGTTCCATGCCCGGCTACTCTCTGAATGAACATGAACTTTATAAATAATAATTTTAAAAAATTTACAGACTTGTGGTCAGGAAAGGATTTGAAATAAATTGTCTTGGTTCTCTGCTTTCAGATGTCACGCACATATGCATCCTCTTTTCATAGGATGTAAGAGTAAAATCAATTAAACCCCATGTCACTGAGCCATTCACACCTGAGCCTATCTTCCTTTATAAGGGATTAATACACTTCACTCTGACGTTGGCCACATTTCCCTTCTTCTGCCAGTGGACTTCAGTTCAAATTTCAGTTATGAAAGATGTGCATTACAGCATCCAGTATCTATTTCGGTATGAGCTCCTGGACATAATTAGTCAACAACCCCTTTTTGTGGACGGCAGCTGTCAGGGTGCTGCTGGAGGTGTTAGAGATGTGAGACTATTTAAAGCACAGTGCCTTCCTTCAAACAGCCTGCCGTTCTTTTTCAGGAGAAAGGCAGTTCCATACACTTAGACTGTCTACCATACTTCATGTGATAGTTCTTCGCAGTACTAGCATGAAGAGAGGTGCTGAAAAGATAAACCACTCTGAGAACACCAATGAGGAAGATGGGAAATGTTATGCTGTATAGTATATTGACTATGTTTGTTAATAGATGACCTCTTTTTCTCAGATCAGTTCCAGTACCCTTTCACATATATTGGCATTACACTGCATACTCTCTGGAATATTAAAAAAAAACTCACTTACTGACTGACTGATTATGGAGCTCAGTTCACTGTTGAAAAGCATACTGGCATGATTTCCTGTGTATTGTGTAGTGCTTAGGGAACACAAATGTATTTTAAGATTATTTACTCACTCAATTTTCCAAAATTTATGTGTTTAGACATTGAAGGAGAATTTGAAGCTACATGATAAAAAAGAAAGAAAAAAAGAAAATTTTGTGGAATGAATTTTCTCTGTTTTTCTCCTACCCTCCCTTTTTTCTTTCATCTCTTCTCCTCTCTCCTTCCCTGCCTTCCTCCCTCGCTCTTCTCCCCTTCTCATGTCTCTATTAAGGCAAAATCACTCCTTGACGCTCATGCTGGCCTTCTTGGTCCCTCTTTCTCACTTTCTATGTGGGATTTCCATTCTTCATTGGAATCTTGGTAAACAGATATTTACATTTTGGGTATTATTCTGACCTAGAGAAGCATAGGAGTAGAACAATTTCCGCAGAAATGTTGCTTTCTCAAACCTGGCTTATGCAGTTGATGTCTGCAGGTGGAATATAATTTTGGACTTTAGATATCTTAAGCTTGGTGTTAACATTTGACCTTCATTCTTTGAAAGCTACATAAGCAATAGTATAAGGAGTTTTTAGAGTAACAAAACTCATGGAATGTATCTCTCTATTTATTTACTATAAACAATAAATACATATATATTATTTATTAAATTTATTAGAATTATTTATAGGCTATAGACTAATTAGTTCAATGATGGATGCCTATTAATGTGAGGTCCAAGAATCCAGTAGTTGTTATGTCTACAAAGCTGGATGTCTCAGCTGGTCTTCAGTATATGCTAAAACCCAAAAGAAGTCAGCTTTAATTGTTATGAAGGAGTGGATGTGGTAGCAGAGAGGCTTTCTTCTTCCTTGGCCTTACATAGGCTTCTGGAAGAAGGTGTGGCCTGGACTAGATGTGGGTCTTCCCACCTTACAAGATCTGGATTAAAGCTGTGTCTTCCCCCATCAAAATATCCAGATTACAAAGAGATGTTCTCACTTCAAATGATTTAAGTAAGCAAATATCCCTCACAGGTTGGGCCAGCCATTTTTTTCTTTTTTCTTTTATTGGATATTTTATTTACATTTCAGATTCCATCCCCTTCCCCATTTCCGCCCCCCTCCCAGAAGACCCCTATCCTATGCCCCCTTTTCCTTTTTGCCTTTATACACTTTTTAAAAATGTTTGGTAATGCTCAATCAGAAGTGTAACCCAATACTCAACCTAGATATATAAACTATCTTTGACTGGTGGAAACACCTGAACATCTGCCTTGATATCCCCCCTCTCTTTCTCTCTCTTTTTCTCTCTCATCACCTAGCTTCTCCTCTCCTTCTCCTCCTCCTCTCCTTACTTCTTCTCTTTCTCTCAGTATTCCTCCCACCTTAGCTCCTCCTACATATCACCCTTCCTGTTAAAATAAAACTTTTCTCTCAAAATACAATTAGAGCATAATTATGCCTATTTGTACCAGTGAGGTACAAGATAGTCCTAATACCCAGTCCATCATTTTGTTGACTAATCAGAACCTCTGTCATCTCTCCTAACTAAAACACTTAGTTCTGAACCTGGCTTTTTCCTTGGCTTTAGAATGAATGTCAGCTGAAAAACATCCACTCAAATCTTTTCTCTCAAGGTAAATAGCCAGGATTGGCTATGAGACTATAAGTTTTCAACCCTGTCAGAAATCCCGAATGGCTGAGTTAACTAAAATTATGGGAAGCACAAAGCATAGCTTCTAAAACTTAGTCAATTTATAGAGACCGCTGAACACCTGGACAGTCCCTATACTACAAAACATTGGAGCATCTGATCTTCAGCCTTCTGGCCCAGGATCATCTGACAGACCTTAGTGATGCAGAATTATTAAGGGCTGATTACTCTGTCTAGGCAGATATAATCAGTCGACTATTCTGCAAGTGTGTCCTTTTCTGGACAGTAATTTGTCTGCAGATGGAGAGAGGCAATTCTTGCCTAGTGGCTGTCTCACCACAACTGGAGTAACTCCAAAGATGCTCAGTTTCTTCTTAGAATCCAAGACAGGAAGCTGTCAGGAGCAGACAGGTCTCTAATCAAAATGAACATTACTACAGAAATGTTTGTAACGTCAATTCTGTGGACTTCTGATGTTTTAAAAACCAACTATCCATGTAAGGTAATCTGGACTGTTGTCTGTTAACTCCTCTCAGCTATTTCTAAATAAAACATAGAAAACATCCTAACAATAAACTCCAAGCCATAAATAGTCCCTTAACTCACAGGCTAACCATCTCAAATCTGTTAAAAAAGTTAAAGAAGGACTGGGTCTAAGCCTTGTATTCCTAAATGTGTTATACAGGTACAATGCCTATGAGAGTATCAATATTCATCTCACTTTTATATCAATAAGAAGCTTGTACCAATGAAAACCTTAAATTTGAAATCAAAGTAAATTTGTGCCATTTAAGAAATTATAACTTCATCTTGACAATAATTGTACAGATTTCTACCAATAGGTTATGGCTATGCAATAAATCCTAGCTAATCCTCCCTATTCTCACAAACCACTACTTCTCCCTAGAAAGACAGCCTGATATTTACAATCTTAGTCTCCAAGCCCAGGGAAGAGGGGTGCTGACTCTTCATTAACTTCTTCAAGCTGATTACGGGTGTTGAGATATTAGAAGAGGGGTGGGGGGAAGAGTGAATTGATAAGCCTCTGACACTGTGTCTTCACTGCATCCAGATGGAATTCCAGAACCTCAGAAGTTTGAGCAGGCCTGCTCAGCTTGCTTGATGAGTAGATACACTAATGTTGCAGTAAATCTCTTGCCCATAGGAAGTCCATAGAAGAAAAGACACAAGTCAATAAATATCCAATGAATGCTGCATGCCTAGATTGGGCAGATTTACCATTAAACTACACTATTCCCCGGCTAGGAGAGCTCTTAACAACATGTGGTTTCCTAGGTCAAGGTCTTCTTCGTCTTCTCTCGCTCCACCAACTCCCTCTGCTTCCACCAACTGTCAACTCCTCTGCTAAGAGCTCTCTTAGCCGGGGAATAGTGTAGTTTAATGGTAAATCTGCCCAATCTAGGCATGCAGCATTCATTGGATATTTATTGACTTGTGTCTTTTCTTCTATGGACTTCCTATGGGCAAGAGATTTACCACAACACACTAAGGCTATGTCTTCTGCAATATACAATTCTCAAAACAAATTTTAGTATCAAGATGATTTTTTTAGAGGGCTGACATTTTATTAAAGATGTTGGTTTTAACAGCTTTTCTTTTTTTCCCTCTTTTATTGGATATAATATTTATATTTCAAATTTTATCCCCTTACCCCATTCCCCCCACTACCCAGGAACCCCTTATCCCATCCCCCCCTCCTCCTGCTTCTATGAGGGTGTGCCTCACCTACTCCCCGCTCCCACCTCCCCACCCTCAAATCCCCCCCCCCACTCAGTATTCAGCCTTCATGGGACCAAAGATCTCCTCTCCCACCTATTCGGCCAGCCATTTTTGATTTTAGTTATTTTTATGATGTAGCCAAGTTGACAACCAAAGTAGCCATCACAGCAATGTTGATCAGAAGGCAGATAAGAAAACACATTCAGTAAATCTGTTTGGAGGTCATTCCATGTCTGTAACTGATCTCATAACTCCTAACTACTATAAGTTAATGGTGCTTCATCAAGTCCACAACATAGCACAGATTTAAACTCACAGTGTTTCAGAAATCTACTATAGTTAGAATATTTGACCCTCTTGCTTCTCTATTCTAGTGTCTCAAATATTCTTTTCAAGAGCATCTTTTGATCAGGGCCTAAGAGCCTATATCTGTAATGTCAACATTTATAGGTCAAAGAAAGAATATTGTGCATTTTGGACAAACAAATCTGGGATACAATTAAGACTTCTTCTCAGAAACATGAGAAACACAGTAACTTATTGGTCATGAGTTTTGCCTCTATTAGTAAATTATTTATTCACGTCTACTTTTTTTTTGAATAGAAGAAAATGGTCTTCCTCGGCAATAAAAAACAGCAGGTATGCAGTTGCTTCAATTATAAATAATTTATGTTTTTGTTTAAAATATTAACTCTGAGAATCATTGATTTGTAAAAAGAAGAAAGAGGAGAAAAAGAAGAAGGAGAAGGAGGAGAAGAAAAAGAAGAAAGGAATGGACACAACGTAATTGTTCAATAAGTGAAGAATAAGTCATGGCTGCCATTACAGACATAGTTATTTCTGATGACCAATTCATTTGGAATAAAAGAATCTATTCCATGAAAGGCACAATCTCTTTGATGAGCAAGGCATATAACCCATCTCACATGGATACATTTATTTCTATAAAATGTAGGTTTCTTTTATGTAAATGTTTCAGCTTGAGAGTTTATCTTTAAAAGATTTCATTAAGGACTGCACTACTTTAGACATTTGTGTTACTCTGCATCTGTCTCAGTCCTCCCCTCTTGTATCTTGCCTCTTCAATGCAAAGGACAAAAATCTATTTACCTCAGTTGAATGGAGGAGTTCAGAGTCTAAAGACAGCAGAGAACAAGAGGCTAAATAATGCATTTTTTAAAAAGATAATTTTAAGTCATGCAATATTTTGCTCCTTCACTTATGAAAAGATTTTTGGATAAGAAAGAGAAGTCAGTGAATTTATCTGGGTGATTCTGGAATAAGTGTTTAAAATGTAGATACATAAACAGCAAATTCGCCGGGCGGTGGTGGCGCACGCCTTTAATCCCAGCACTTGGGAGGCAGAGGCAGGCGGATTTCTGAGTTCAAGGCCAGCCTGGTCTACTGAGTGAGTTCCAGGACAGCCAAGGCTATACAGAGAAACCCTGTCTCGAAAAACAAAACAACAACAACAACAAAAAAACCAAAACAAAACAAAACAAAAAAACAAAAAAAACACAGCAAATTCTAGTGTTTTGAAGTTAAAAGCAACTCGTGTATAAAAATTTATCATTCCAAATGCATGTTTAAGGAAAACAGTTGACAGAATTTACCTATTTATTTTATTAATAAACTGTACACTAAATAATTTTGTAAGTTTATTAGCAGAATGGTAATACAAGATTGGTCCTGTCAAATGTTCTGAAGATTTTTGGATTTCTGAAGATTTTGGATGTAAGAAGCCATGAGAAAGCACAAAATAGATTCTATTTTGGTACAATTATTTATACAATTATTCTCACCACAATCAGTTTTCATTTCATTGCATAATTAGAGTCAGTAGCATATTCTTTGAATACTACTCCACACCAAAGACTACTGCTCAGAAGTTCAACTTAAAAAATCAAAAGCAACCTGGAATTTCCCACTGAAGAATTAGTCAAATGGTCAGGAAATAATACTTTGGAAAAAACTGGAAGGCTCGTGTGAATCAATATTGGGGAAGGCCAGAAAGGAAAGACAATCTTACAGATCAAAGGCTTAAATACACAGTTTACAAATGGAACCTTCTCCCCCTCCTCTATGGTTACACTTCCCGTAAGACCAAGACAGTCTGAAGGAAGGATTGGAAGGAGAACTAGTTAAATACAACCCTTGAAGATAATGTTTTCACGTGTGTGTTTTAATTTTTCATTCTGTCCCAGTGCCTCACATCCTTGCTGCAGGATCCATTTCAAATGAAAATCAGTTAGACTCCAATAAAAGCATGCTCCACCACCACTAGCACTAAGTCTAAGTAAGATCTGACAGCTCTTTGTCAAAACTTCTTGGTTATGTCTCTGCAAGACCAGAGATGCAATTTCTGTGGGGATCAGAATACCTGCTAGGAAGAGACCTCTACTGAACATCTCCCATAGTGCAAAATATGAGCTTCTCCCACACGGATGTCAGATGGATAGGGATACTGTTTTAAATGTTTTGATTTATTTAATTTTAATATGATTTTATATGTATAGTTCTTTTGTCTGTATGTATGTCTGTTTTCCACATGTGTCATTGATGCCTGTGGGAAGGAGGAGGAGGAGGAGGAGGAGGAGGAGGAGGAGGAGGAGGAGGAGGAGGAGGAGGAGGAGGAGGAGGAGGAAGAGGAGGAGGAGGTCATGTGCCCTGGAACCAGACAACCAGAGTTACAGGCAGCTGTGTGCTGAGATGAGGGTGATTAGAATTGACCACAGGCCTTCTCAAGAGCAGGCAGTATGATTTGCTTCTGAACCATCCTTTAGCCCCAGGAATGTGAATTTTAGCAGAGTCCCATGGAGTGTGTGCAGGAGAAATCAAGGCATTTTATAATTATTTGTGGCCAATAGGTGATATTAGGCAGGGAGAAAAGGAGGAAAACTGAGGCTATCTGCTACCCAAGCACTATTTGAGACATATGAATGTCAGTATGTCAGCTTCCTCGGGGACAAGTGGCATGGGTAGTGCTCAGTAATACTCTAGTGTCTTAAATAATCAAAGCAAGGTAGAGTCCAAGAAATATAAATCATTGTGACTCATTTTCAAGTGCTAACATATATAAACTAGATTGACAATAAACCACAATTGGCCTTTGGCTAAATACCCACAGGATGCTTATAACTAATTGTGAGGATAAACAGGAGCTGATGGCAGTGGGGTTACACTGCCCACAGAGCCAAGAGTTGACCAATGAAAGCCAGCGCAGATAGTTCTTCTGTAACTCCTCTATCAATAAGAAAGCCAAAGGCAAAGTGACATCACTTTCTTTTCTGTTGGATACAGAGCTGAGAGGTAAGTGGTGACAGTAAGTTTAGCTAGCTGTCACTGTCTCTGTCTTAGACACATCCTAACTTCCAGGTTACATGGAGCATCTCTTAGCTGATTACAAGGTTCAATCAATCAATACTAAGTATTTCCTCCTTGGTGGTACCTAAAGATTGGTGCATCGTCTTGGTCTCCAAGACCAAACCCTCTATTAAGGCAGTCAATTTTATGCTTCTTCATCATAAGGAACAAGGGCTCTGGATACCCTTCTATTTCTGCTCTTTTTATGTGGCCAGTTTGTCCTCCTTCTCAAATTCTGTTTTACAACAAGAGCAAGAATCTAAAAGAGATTTTGTGCTGCTGGTTTCAACAACTGAGAATCACATTAAGGAACTGATGTGCTGTGAAGTATTTGTACTCCTTTACAATAGCTTGTAATTAATTAATTTTATTTGTATAAACGTTTTGCCAAATTTATAGGTGACCTTCTGCTACATGCATACTTTGCCCAATGAGGACAGTAGAGGGCAGCAGATTTTGACATACTGGCATACAGATGACTGTGAGCTGGCATATTTTTGGTTATTGGAAATCAAGCTCACATCCTTTGGAAGAGAAAGAAGTGTTCTTAAATCCTGAGTTGTTTCTCTAGCCCTTTTCTGCTCGTATTAGTGATAATCTCATTCTGCATGCCATATTTTTCCTGGCGAAATTTTTCATATGAGTGATATTAGAACAGCTATTGTTTATTTTGCTTTTGAAGGTGAGTGAGTGTTCTAACGCCATCCTGACTCAAAAGATTTTATCCAGCTAGAACCATGTATTAGCCAAATACTGGCAGATCTAGTAAAAGACTTGCAGGATTCTCAGTTAAATTTGTATTTCTGATAAACTTCATTAACATCAGTATAAGCAGACCTAGGTGTTGAATAGTATATACTATTTTTATTTGTGTGTGTGTGTGTGTGTGTGTGTGTGTGTGTGTGTGTATGACTTCCCTTCCATGATGGTCACAAAGGAAATAAATTTGCTTTGGATCCTGGATTTACAAAGGGGTGTGAGGTATTTGTGGGCTAGAAATCAAATGTCTGGGAAAAGTAGGAATGATCTTTGCCACTATCCATCTCTCCATGACATATACTAAAGTATTTTCTAGTTCCATATTTACCATTGAATAACCAAGGCATAGTGTTAAATATTAGATATCAGGAATTCAAATTAAGATGAGGATTCTCTAAATAGAGGATTGCTAAATCTATCAGTCTCCAAACTTTTTTTTCTGAGCTCATTGCCTTATTTGGTAATAGCTGTTGGTGTGTGTACAGACATGATTTATTCATATTTGCACCCCAAACATATCACATATATAAACTGTTAAAAGGCAATTACCTTCATAATGTGTAAATGTATTGATTTGATGTGCAAAGAACACTTTTCTTGGTCTACAGTTCTTGTGTATGTTGAGGTGGCGAGAACAGATTTATATCACTGCCATGTGCTAATAGAAACTTTTGAGAAAAACTGTATCAACTAGAGTGGTTTAAAGTAGGGCTGACCATTGTGACAGGATAGAGGATTTATAAACAAATTTCAGAAGAGATTGTTTGCTATCTATGGCACAGCTGATATAATTTCCGTAAGCACGAGAGAAGTTTACTGTGAGAAAGAACTGTCTTCAAAGAAAGAACGTATTGGAGTGTCAAGCGAGTCAAGCTAGTGACATTCTGCTTTTCTGACTTACAAGTGTAATGGCAGGAGATACATAAACAGAGACAGAAAAATGTTAAAGAAGTTTTGACTAGATAAAGTTTGTGGATGGGTCAGGCCATGGATGTGAGGTAACCAGAGTGTATCTTGTTATCTCTTCTATTTCTCTTGGAACTCTGGGTTCAATATCCACCATTCAGGTTGTTTTCTTTAGGCTTATTAGTTACCAGAATTTTGGTTTAGCTGACCCATTTTGTGTGTGTGTGTGTGTGTGTGTGTGTGTGTGTGTGTGTGTGTACTAGCTGGAACCTTACCATACTATAGAACTTTATATAATGAGAATACATGACACACCCACAAACACACACACGCACAAACACACATGGACATACATGCACACACACACACACACACACACACACACACATCCATGTGCATACACTCACACTCACTTGGGACTAAAATGACCATCATGAAAAAGGGAGATCATAATAATCAGAATGGAGAGAAAATGCTGTGGGACCTGTTCTAGAAATCAGATTTCAGATACTTTTTCCCCTTTACAATCAGGAGAATGAAAAAGGGAAACTGAGTCCCTGAGAGGCTCAAGGATGGTGGTGGGCATGCATATCCCTGCCTTAAGTCATTGAACCAACTGCACTCTGAATCTTCAACTTTCAGGTGATCATTGTACTTTTCAGAGTTCCTGTGTAGTACACAGCACTTTGCTTTGTGTCAGAAAGACCAGAGTCAGATACCAATACACATCTACTTGAGTGATAGGAACAGTTCTTGAGAAGTTCCTTTAAGAATCTGCTTAGGGGCTCCATCAAGCCACCCACTCTTTCCACAGAGACCACTCTGCAGCTGGGAACTGAGTGCCCCTTCTTTACTAGGAACCAGAGAAATTACTATTCAGATTGGACCAATGCTCCAGTGTTCTGTCTGAAGGAACAAAGAGAGCTGCAACAGAAGCCTAGGGTGTGAAGAGGGGCAGCTGAGATCAGGGTCTTTCGAAAGGTCCCAGCTCAGGGTCCCAATCTGATCCAGCCCCATGCAGGAGAGGAGTCCCCCCAGTGAAAACTGTAGGGGCCAAGTTTAGTGTATCATGTCCAGAGAGCAGGCATACCTACCTGCTGGCCACTCCCTAGTCTTAGGCACAGCATTATGAGTACCAAAGTGAAGCAGTCTCCCTCTGGCATCTTGGCCAAAGAAGTTGGCAACCACTCTGTGGACTGCTGCAGTGATGCCTATGAGCTGGTGCCTCAGATGTCCTCTGTGGCTCAGCTGTGCTGAATGCTCACAGATGAGATCAAGCCGGGCCTCTGCAAACATGACACAAGGGCAGGAGTGGAGCAGAGGCCCTAGGTGATACAGGTCTCCCTGAGCATGGAGCACCCAGTGGCACAGCTTGGAAGTGCCCCGCATCTTTTCTTGAATCCAGCACCCAGTTACCTGCTTTGTTGCATTTGATACAAAAACATGGGGCAGAAGCACTGTCAGGAGTGCTGAGGTATATCATGTGTGTCCTGGTCACTGACAGAGCCTAGCCAAAGTAGATGCTAATCATGTAGAAGCTAAAAACCCTGGCTAAGCAAGGGAGCAGGCAAAATGGAAAACCCAAGAATTTGAGGCTTTCAAGATGAGGCATTTTTTTCCTTGAAAGAAACTTTGGGTATCATATTAAAGAGCAGATTTCTTGGGGAAGGCAGCAAAGAAGGCTGCTTCAAGTGCTTCCAATGGTTTCCCTTTGGAACTTTTCCATTCAAACTTAAGGGGAGTTAAGGCAGGGTTTAGAAACCATCCACAGGGTTCTGAAAGAGCTCTTCACTGAGGACCATACATGTGGTCAGAAATTGCATGCCTCCCCCTTTTTATGTTTTTCCTTGGCATCAAGTTGTCTATTCAGCTCCATTGTGTCTTTCTCAGCTAAGCATCTTCTGAACAGGCAGCTGCAGCACCAAAGACAGCAAAATTCTTAGTACAACATCATTTAGAAAGACTTGGAATCTGAAGAAAAGCCTCATAGAGTCAGAATGCTACTTCTATTGTTCAGAGTAGAGTTTTAAAGTCAGCCTGGCTTGCTCTTATAGATAAAGTAGAATTTGTTACATTGGTTGCACTAATCAACCACACAGTTATGCAGCTGCCTTAATATTGACTGCAAAACTCCCAAGGCTCACTAAGTCTAAGGTAGCTACAGCAACAGGGCCAATTAGGGCAATGTGGATTTGCCTTTGTTTTCTTGAGAGGCTTCTGACTGTACATAGTGGATCTTTGTTGCTGGACCTTCACACTATGGTCATCTGTCACTATAGTTTTATAGTGCATTTAGCACTATAAAACTTAGTGCTAAATGCACGATAGTACCAAGTGCATTTAGCACTAAGTTTTTCTGTGCTAAATGCACTTGGTACTATAAGTGAGGGCGATGAGCCCATCTTCTAAGATAAAAATTCACTTGTGAATATCAGGTGTGCTTCATCCTATTCAGTAGCTTTAAAGTTATCATTCAATTGAATGTGAATTTTCTTTCTTAGTGTTTTCCCCTTTATTTTTGTTTTTCTGTCTTTGTTTCCTTTTTCTTTCTCTCTTTTTCCTTGAGATAGGGTTTCACTATGTAGTCTAGGCTGGCCTAAAACAGATGTGTAGATGAGGCTGTCCTGAAACTGAGAGAGATATTCCTGCCTTTGCTTCTAGTGCTATCACTAAAGATGTGGGCCACCGTGGGAGGGGCATTGCACTGAATTGTGCTACTTGAAATTTAAGGTAAGGAGACCCTTCAAGGGTAGTCTAGGTTTATTCTCTAATATAAAAACTCATTTTCAGTTAAGACGTATGTGGTCAGTCTCCTTTTTTCATATTGAATTTGCTTACTGTTAATGAACAAAGTCTGTGAAACTACTTTCAGGTTTCTTGTAAAGGCCGACTAGGAGAGATCTTGCCAGACAAATGAGGTTCATTGTCCACAAAGGACAGAAATAAGGTGTTAAATTGGGTCATTGGAAAGAACCGCCTGATATGAAAACAACCACTTCTAGCAGGAAACTGACCAGGACAGGATTCTGCACTGAAGATGTGAAAAATGAAGTAGACGGAAAACATATAGTCCACAAATGACAGATGCTATAGATGCTTCAGATTGTTCTTTGTAGTTTGAGGGACATGAATGTTGAAACTGTGTTGACATGGTTTTTAAACACATGATATTCAAGTCTTTCAAACTGATCTCATGTCCCTGTCATTTTAGTTATTCCACCACTCTTAATAATAAAATAGAATGCCTATGTTGGTGGTGATGTTTATGATAGCTTAGTAAAAGTCTCCTTATCCCTACCTCTCCATGTGAAGCAATGATGCTCTTAATCTCACTTGGAAATACAATCACCAAGTAAGTGTTTAGAAAATTTCACAATTACGTTTATGGCTACAGTTGTATTTTTTAACATTGATTTTCATGGTCCTTTAAGATTGAATATGCCACGTTGACAAGAAGTAGGTTCTGGACTGTGTCTATTTAAGACTGTCAAAGATAATGCATGGCAGAACAGCTTATCTGCCCACTGCTGGCAGAAATGCAGCAAATTATTCAGATGACAGCAGAAGCCATCAGTGTACCTTGATAGCAAGTGACAGACAAAGTAGTATTGATTAGCTCCCTAAGGAATGCTTTGTATACTAGGTGGAGTGAATATCTGCTATTAGGAATTTGGTTAGACTTTGTGAGAACTAACCAGCATGGAGAGACACAGACATAACAGCACCCAAAGATGCAGTGTGAACAGAAAGCAAGAGAATAACTTCCTTTTGTTCCTTAAGTATTCTATGGCTTGAGATAATTGAACCTGAGACACAGATGCTCATAAACAGTGACATTTTCCCTCTTCCCTTCTCCCTGCAGAGCAGCCTAAAGACAATCCTGGCTTTTCAGCCAAGATCTGCTCAGCATTTCCTCTCTCCTGGGCACTTGGCCATGTAGAGGATGTAGTGTAGAGGAAAGAAAGCAAAGGCCAGAGACTATATAAAACATGGCTACAGGAGTGGTTTAGGGTTAAGAATATTAGCAACAAATTGATTGTGGTCTGAGTTTTCTTCCATATTCTCTAATGTCATACAACTCCCATTGTTTGATGAAACTCCTAAGAGCAGTGATGGAGACCTGCACTGAGCTTGAGAAATGGAGGGATTTGAAGGTCATGTGCTAATTCCTCTGAGTGGCAGGCTGCTTGCTGCTGCCATTCCTACAGGCCTCCTACAGGCCGTCATCTCAGTTTCTTTTAAAGTTCACATGTTATTTCCAATAATAGAGAAAAGGAGGTGGAATTACCTGGATATTTTAACAGGTATTGCCTGTGCCCTGGCAGCTGTCTACCTGGCCCTACCTGCCTTTGGGGTTTGGGGGCAAGTTGGCGAAGAGTCAAGGACACAGACTCCCTTTGGGAGCAGGTGAAAAATGTTGCAGCAAGCTCCTTGTCTGAGCACTGCTGCAAGCTCCTTTAATACCTTCCACCCATGCCCACATTGGTCCCAAGAAACTATCTATTCTAAACAGGAGTTCCTGATTAGCGGACATTATTTGCACTAGCAATCCTTAGTCTGTCATGCAGTCCTCAATCAGGTCCCCCTGCGGGAATGCTGGTGTCACAGGCAGTCCTCACTTAGGTCCTCCTGCAGGAGATGCTTTTGCAACTGCACAGCCCCCAGCATATACCTAGAGGTGGCCCAGCTGTTCCTACTACAAACAGGGGAAAGTGAACTGTCTCAAGGATACAAAGAAATGGAACAACCATCTCTGACCTCCCTTTTTTGTGAGGAAGTAAAGGAGGTCATTGCACTTCTGGTTTAACAGAAAGCAGATGATTTACAAATACATCCATATGACAGTGTGATGTGCTTTACTTGCCTACAGGACTCAATTACTGCAATTGTCAACTCCTTCAACCTTCTTTTTCCATCCACTATGAGCAGATCAACTCTGTTGCTCATTTGTGTGGCTTTCTGTAGCATTCTCTTCCTCACCTGGACTCCAGGATGTCAAGCTTTCCCAAAGGTGGAAAGGAGGGAGACAGCGCATGCATCTGCAGAAAAAGAGCAGACCCAGAAGATGAACACAGATGACCAAGAAAACATCTCCTTTGCTCCAAAGTACATGCCACAACAGATGTCCTCTGAAGTTCCAATGGTACTGTCTGCAGGACCTTCAGTGACACCATTACATAAAGTATTCTCTGTCAACAAAGAGAGCCAACTTCCAGGAGCTGGGCTTCTGCATCCTACCAGCCCTGGCATTGACTCTCCCAGTGAGCCAGTGGTCTCAGCCAGTGAACAAGAGCATGGTCCCAGCCAGCTTGAAAGAATGTCTCCTGAGCACAGCCTTTCCAGGGCCATGTTTACTGTTGCTGTATCTTCACCAGCTTCTCTGAATCCTGACCAGGGGGGACCCTACAGCAATTTGAGCACCCAGCCTATTGTAGAAGCTGTCACAGATGGAACACATGGTTTCCTGGAGTATGTAGATAACCAGTTGTTTGCAACTGAAAGTCAGGAAGCAGTTAGCTTAGGGAATTTACCTTCTTCCTCTGTAAATACCAAAGAACCTGAGAAAATCAGAGCAGATGCAGCCAGGATTACCACTGCCTTTCCTGGTGTTGATTCCACAAGAGACACAGAGCCTGATAGGAAGAGGCCCTCAGAGATGGCAACTGATGATGCCCAGACCACTACCACCAAGTATTTGGTGACAGTCCCCAAGAATGTCCTGACTATTGAGCCAACAGCTGGCAGAATTCTGGAAGACCCTAAGGTCACAGTGAGTGCCACCACACCTGGCCCAGTCTCTTCTGTCTTCAGTGAGGAGTGGGATGACACCAAATTTGAGAGCATAAGTCGGGGGATGCCCCCAGAGCCAGGAGACAATGCAGAAACTCAAGTGAGAACAGAACCCCCACATGGAACCTATGGGAGCTTTGAGGAGACTAAGGAGAGCCCCACTTCCACAGAGGTCACAAAGGTGGCTCCAGGGCTCCCAGGAGGAGAAACAGCCTTGGGAACAGCCCTGGAAACTGCACTGGGAGATGAAAGGTCAACAGTCTTCAGCTATCAAATTTCCTTCCCTCCCACAAGTCTGGCAGAAGACCCTGAAGTTTCCACTATGAAGCTGATCTCAAGTGCAGGAGGCTTCACAGCATCCACTCAGGGGGACAGGACCCAGCTCTCCTCAGAGACTGCAGTTTCTACCTCTCAATATGAGCCTGTGTCACAGCAGGAAGCAGGAAATGTGGTAAAAGTTATGAGACGAATGTAAAGAATTAAAACAACAGTAAAGCATAAGCAAAGTGATTAATTTGGAAAACTATCTGTTTGAACCTTTTTTTAAAAAAAAATAGTTATATCTGAAATTTTTTGAGATGGGATCTTAAAAGGATTCCTTGAATTTACTGTGTCCTTGCTTTTTCTCCTAACTGCTAGGAATGCAGATGTGTGTCACCATGCCTGGCTGGTTTTATTTAATTTTTTTTCATTTGTTTGCTTTGGTTTTGAGACAGGATCTCACTGTGTGTTCAGAGTTGCCTTGAACTTACCACATTGTCCTGTTGACCTCAAACATGACTGTTCTCCTTCATTTACCTCCTGATTCGTAGGGTTACAGATGTGTGCCACAATATTTGTCTTTTGTTTTATTTATTCATTTATTTTATATTCTGATCACATCCCTCTTCTTTTTCTAGACCCACCCTCATACCCCTTTTATTCCATCCTCCCCTTATCTTCTCCTCAGATAAGAGGAGAACCCACAGCCTGAGTACCAACCTACCCTGGCATATCAAGTTATGGTAGACCTAAGCATATGTTCTTCCATCAAAACTCGGCAAGGCAGCTCAGCTAAGGTAAAGGGATCCAAAGGCAAGCAACAAACTCAGACAGTCCCTGGTCCAATTGTTAGGGACCCTCATGAAATCCAAGCAACATACCTGCCACAAAAGTGTAAGGGGCCTAGGTCCAGACCATTCATGCTCTTTGGTTGGTGGTTCATTCTCTATGAGGCCCCATCAGCCCAGGTTAGTTTTCTCTGTATGCTTTCTTGTGATGTACCTGACACTTCTAGTTCCCTCAATCCTTCCCTTGACTCTTCCACAAGCTCCCTGAGCTTCTCCTCATGTTTGTCTGTGGATCTCTGCATCTGTTTCCATCAGTTTCTGCATGAAACCTCTCAGATGAAAGTCATGTTATGATCTTGTCCATATGGTTCTATTTTTTAATGGTGACTTAGAAACAGTTACTCAAGATTTAATCAAGGAAAGAAATATTAAAATAAATCATATATTCCATAAAAATCATATCCTGCACAGAAGTCAAGATCTTCAACTGGGGACAATTTGTACACACCCCAACTCTCCTTGGGACATTTAACAGTGTTTGCAGATGTTTTTACTTGTTTTGGTTGATTCTGACTGCTGATGTCTCCTGGGTAGGTGCCAGAGATGGTTTAGAATTTTCTGCAGGACAGCATCCAGAAGCAATGGGCTCAGACTATTTATCAATAGCATTGAAACCACTGTAGTTGAATATTTTTCAATTGTTTTTATTATGAAAATATATAAGCACAGTTGAAAATATGAAAGAAAGAGCTATATTTTTGAATAGTTTAACAACAATGTGTTATACTTATTAGGACATTGGTGGAAAATATGTGCACAACTTATCAAAAATAATTAGGTAACTGTTTATCTTGTAGAATTGACCCCTTGGGTTCTCCCGTATTACTTTCCTAAATTTAATCATGTAGAAATAATATATGGAAAAATGTAAATTATCTACCTGCTTCATTTAGAATTTTCCACTTTTTCTTTTTCTCTACATCATTGAATATTAAGAGCTGGAGAAACTGATTTTGCTGTTGATGGATTATATTTTTTCTTTCCCCATGAGTTTGGATACATAATATCATCTGGAACAGAAGGCTCTGCATAAAGTGTATATGCTCACTTCAAATTGCTTCAGAACATGTAAACCTCCAGGTAAGCCTATTAGTAAAAATGTCAGATTTGTAACATGGCTTATAAAGTTTTGTTGGCATGTAATTAAAATTGGTAAAATTTTCAGTATACATATGATAAAG
Organism: Arvicanthis niloticus; assembly: GCF_011762505.2. NCBI lineage: Eukaryota > Metazoa > Chordata > Mammalia > Rodentia > Muridae > Arvicanthis > Arvicanthis niloticus. The sequence goes on along the minus strand of NC_047660.1, from coordinate 67,924,722 downwards.
GGATATTAAATAATTTATATTCCCATCAACATTATAGGTTTTTGAGACAGGATCTCGAGCAGCTTAGATTAAGATTCTTTTGAACTCCTGATTCTCTTACCGCCACCTCTTGTGTACCCTGATTATAGTTGTGTGTTCCCGTGCTCAGCTTCTAGTTTATTTTTTAAAGACTGAAATAGCTGTAAAGTGAACATTTCCATAGATGCTTCCAGAAAAAATTTTATAAGTTGTTTTTAAAACTTGGCATAGGATCTTACAATGTAGCCTGTCTAGCAGTTATCCTCAGCTTTCATATTTCTAGAACACGAAGACATGTTGTCCCAGGCTGTGTCTTATACAATTAAATCCATATTGTTATGTTTTAGATTTATGTGAGCTTCTTGCTAAACGGTAAAATGGGTAATAATAGGTTATTTCGATGATCAAATAGTCTGTCAGTAATAATTGCCTCATTTATCTACTGTTTTGTGAACAGGCTCATTGGTTAAGAGCCCAGACTGCTATTGCAGAGGTCCTGAGTTTGCTTCCCAGCACCCATATCAGATGGTTCCAGGGAATCCAGAATCCTCTTCTGTCTCTTGTTTTTGACAGACCTACTGAATACAATTACTGGGACAAATAATACAAATTTTGGACTGTCCAATGATATCTTCTGCAATGACTGTAGAGGGTCTCCCAGTGTACCTAGTACTCCTTCTAAAGGAAGAACTGTTCAATCCATCAGCCCCACAAATGCAACTGTCTCCTCTAGGCCTGGAATAGCTTGAGTTTGAAGATATCCTTGTCTCTGACCACATATTTCAAAACCAACAAAGAAGATGTGAGTTTAATTCACTGGGTAAACTAGCCTAGTAAAATGTGGCCTGCCATTGCTTTCCCAAGGTCTGCGAGCTAAGAGTGTTTATATATATATATTACTATAATTAATATTAATATAAAATATATAATATAAAATATTACTTTATATATATTAAAAGTAATATTTTGTGACATGTACAAGCTATATAAGCTTCAAGTTCCAGTGTTCATGAGTAAAACTGTATTGCAGTCGAGCTACATGCTACATGTCTCATTTACATGTTGTAGATGGATATTTTGGGACCCTAGCTCAAAACTGAGTAGCTGTAAATTAAATACCAAATAACAAGAAAATCCAAAGTTTATAATATTGAACTTTTAAAAAACAAGTTTACTGTTTATGGTATTCAAATTTATGTACATGTACACATATGTACATACATATGTATGTAGGTAGGTATGAGAGCCTCACTGCAGTTAAACATTAGGCTCAACCTGGAGAGCTTTAATGAATTCTTCTGCCTATGTGTCTCTTGTAATGATTCCAGTTAAACTTACACAGATGGGATATTGTATTTACATTCAGAATGAGTGTCTTAGTTGGTTTCATTATGCAGACTGGATGAGAATAGTAGGTTTAAACAGAGGAGCTGAGTTTTTCTATCAGATTTTTTTTGGTGGAAGTTTAAATATGTACTGTGTTTTTATAGAGCCACTTTGTCAGTGATGGGTTATTCTCTTAGTAACATCTTTAAGTTCCTGTCTAGAGACAGACAGTTTTTATAAAAATTAATTAAGGCTGAGAAATTCATGTCAAATTGTACTAAGAAATTGGCTTTGGCCATGAAAAATGTAATTGAGGCATAGCTGCACATCAATAAAAACTAAGAATGGAGTTAGGGCCTACAGTCATGTGACTGCTTGAGTCAGTACTGTGAAGTGTCATGTTAAGGTTGTAAATGATGCAGTGTAATTACAGGAATGCTAACCCAGAGCACAGGGCAGCTTGCAGGCAGCCAGTTATGTCCTAGGAGAGAGGACAAAAGATCTATTAGGATTCTATGTTTTCTCGACTGCAGGGAAGAGGTTCGTTGGGTATGTAGGAGATTCTTTTCTTTTTCTAAAGATTTATTTATATTTACACTTGTGGACTTCATACTACCACTGTGTAATGGCTATTCCTGGTCATCAACTTGATTATATCTGGAATGAACTACAATCCAGAATTGGAAGGTTCATCTGTGATCCAGATTTGAGGCTGGGAGACACAAGTTTCTGACCTGGATCTTGGTATGGAGATCTTGAGGCACAGTGGCTATGAATCCCAGGAGACTAAGGCAAGGAGATCTCTGAGTTCAAGATCAGCCTGGTACAAAACAAGTCCCATATCCAGGTGTGATACACACCTTTAATCTTGGCCACACTTTCTGGTGGAGACCTACATAAGGACATTGGAAGAAGATTCACTCTGCCTGATTGCATTTACTTGGCAGCACATCTGTTGGATCTATTAGCCTTGTGGGACTGAACAACTACTAGATCCTTTTCCTACCCATTCACAGCTGACCATTATTGAGGAGTTTAATTACAGACTGTATGTGAGCCAACATGTGGCTGCTGGGAATTGAACCAGGTGAATTCAGGACCTCTGGAAGAGCAGTCAGTGCTCTTAACCACCGAGTCATCTCTCCAGTACCTCGTTTTACTTGTTTAAAGACAAGGTCTCACTCTGTAGCCAGACTGCCCTAAAGCACACTATATTGCATAATATACTATTCTACTGTTTTCTACTACATTACTGTCATCCATGCTCACATTGAACTTGTGACAGTCCTCCTGTGTCAACCTGCAGATTCTGAGATCATAGGCATGAGCCACCACTCCTGGATCATATTATCTCTTGATGTTTAAATTCATAGACAATCCTCCAGAAAAAGATCAGAAAAAGATGTGATTCACCTATTTAAATCCGGAAACATCAAATTTGTTCAGATTTTGGTAGGTACTACCTGTGTGTACTAGTGTCTCCTGTAGCCAAACTGCCTCTTTGTACACTGACAAATGTGTTTAATTTTCTACTCCAGACAAATGTTTTCCATGGAAACACTTCCTATTAAAATGGTATGAAAAGTCTCATTTGCTTCAGTGTGTTAAATTACTGAGGCCAAATACTGATCCCCATCTCATACCCACACTCAAACATACCTGCACATAAACACACACACACACACAGTCTGTACATTACAAATGAATCTGCTTTCCTAGACAGAGACAGTCAGCTTATGATGTCTCAAGTGACATCCTTACATCTTGCTCAGGAGCAGGGTCAGCTCGACCTAGCCGTGTGCACAAAGGCCTGTCAGTGCCAGGTGCTGTGTAAATTAATGAGTAAGTTCTTTTCTTTGTAATGATTACTGTGTTTACCCTCGCTTGCTGTTTGTGGGCTGTTTGCTAGTCTAGTGCTTGTTTAGCCCTCAAACTGAGCATTTATAACAGTGTCAATGAGGTGATGGTTTCCAGCCGCATACTTCCATAATTTGCTTTGTTTTCATGTACACCCCTGGCACAAATTCTCTTTTCAAGAAGTGAAGGCTCAAAAATATAACATATAAAATATATCTCCACAAAGTAGTATGTATCTCTCATTTTGAATAGGCTGAATCCTTTTACAGTTCATAGAGAAAATCCACCTTAGCAGTTTTTACAAAATCAATAATCAGCCTATCCAGTCTTTAGTTTATCTTTTCCATGGATGTGGACTTTTGTACACAGGTTTTACTCATCTACTTAAAGCAAATATTCTTTACACTAACTTCATTGCTGAAATAAAATATGTTATACCAAGCAGCCCAAAATTCATATATATATATATATATATATATATATATATATATATATATATATGGCTAATGAAGCTTCTACATCTGAAGTAGGTTATTTGTCTTGCCTCTGACATTTTATTTTCTCATTAATGCAGTTTTGTTTATTTTTAAGATTTATTTATTTATTTATTATGTATACAGCATTCTGCCTGAATACATGCCTGCAGGCCAGAAGATGGTACCAGATCTTATTATAGATGGTTGTGAGCCACCATGTGGTTGCTCAGAATTGAACTCAGGACCTCTGGAAGAACAGACAGTGCTCTTAACCTTTGAGCCATCTCTCCAGCCCATTAATGCAGCTTCAAAATATATAGTTTTTATGTAGTATTAAGTCTAGTTCTCAGGAAAATTTAAATTATATTTGTTATTAGACATTTAGTGGGAATTTAAAAAAATTAATATTTTTAATAAAATGGTGTAGACAAATGTGGGGAGCTTCAAAAATATGTTTATTTGGTATTTAGAAGAGAGAAATAAACTAAACAGAAAATTTTAAAGAGGCAGTATTAAATAAAGAATATCACTTGAGTTTTATACTTTTAAATAGATTTTAGCCTGTGTGTGTGTGTGTGTGTGTGTGTGTGTGTGTGTGTATGTGTGTGTGTGTGTGTGTTTATTCTGGATTTGGCATGCATGTGTCATGGTGCCATGTAAAGCCAATGCACAACTTTGGGAATTATTTTTGACTTCCATTGTGTGGGACCTGGTAACTGAACTCAGGTTTTCAGGCTTGGTTGGCAGCAGATATTTTTACTCACTGAGTCATCTCACAGGACTATGAGGTTTTATCTAATTTTAAAAGATACCTCAAATAGCAGATGTTCTTATGACTATTTGATATTTTAGAAATTGAAAATGGAAATCAAATAAAAAACAAACCTCTTATTCAACTTGCTGTGTCTTCTTCAAGGGAATATGATATAAAAAAATTAAAAGATATCTTATTTTTATTTCAGGTTTTGACAGGAAACTAGGTAGGCTTTACCATAGCAAGGACTAGGTATCACACTAGTAGGAACTCACCTGATTTGGATTCTCTTTTATTTTTTATATAATACTTACCCAAAGTTGTTTTAATAATAAATTCCAAAACCTTTAATAATAACTAATTATGTCATCAAGGTATAAACCTTGGAGACCACCCCCTATCCCCCAGCCCCATTGCCTTGTTCCCTTATTTTACTTTGGCATATTTTTAAAGATGAGAAAAGTAAGATATGAGTTTCAAGTGGGCGGTGCCAAGGTTAGGAAACTTGAATTCTTTAGAATGGGCTCTGGGCCTCCAAATTCATATTACAACATAGCTCTAGTCATTTTGTAAACAATATATATTTAAGTTTTACACAATCTGTCATTGCATGAAACAACTCAGGAGTAGGGAGTGGAGGGATTCTGACTGCTTAAGTTGTGCTAACGTTGAATATATATATATATATATATATATATATATATATATATATATATATATAGTGTCTGTGTGTCTGTGTGTCTGTGTGTCTGTGTTCATGTGAGGAGGCCAGAGATAAATATTGGATGTCTTGTTTAAATGATTTCCACCTCATTTTTTGAGGCAGCATCTTTCACTGAACCTGGAGTTTGTTAATTAGGCTATATTGGCTGGCCTATAAGCTCCAGGTATCCACTGGCTGTAGAGATGATCAGATTTGGGAAATAATGGACCAATTACCTTTACTAATACAAACTCATACAAAAATAATTTAGTCTCAAACAGATGGTCAATTACAAATTTACAAATCATCTGAGTGTATTTGAATATGGCTTCAGTTTCAGTAATAGGGCAGCAGAAGGCAAATCTCTGAGTTCCACTCAAGCGTTAACTACATATGGGATCTTGACCAGCCAGGGATACACAGTGAGGCTCTGTCAGTCAATCAGTCGGCCAACCAATCAATCAGGCAGGCAAGCAGGCAGGGAAGCAGACAAGCAAGCAAGCAAGAAATAGGAAAAATGCAAATATTTAATTAGATGGTCTTATACAGATAGACTTTTTGAAGGTTCCTGCTACAGAATAAAAACAACTTAGCCTTCCTTAGGGCAGTAGATACTGTGTGTGTGTGTGTGTGTGTGTGTGTGTGTGTGTGTGTACTCTGTCTTCTCTGCCACGGGCGACACCAGAGAACAGAGTTGCTCTTTTTGCATCTCCTTACTTTCCTATCAAACACTTATGGGTCCTATTTTGAGAACTCTTTTCTTGTTTTTCAATTTATAATCTCTTGTAGGAGGTTCTAGTGTCACAGATTTAGACTCATTTGATTTTGAAAAGTCTTTCTGAAAACACAAATATCTCAGTGTCAAATCTTCATCTTAATTTAATTTTATTTATTCAAGCAAGGTGATGAGACTTAATGTTTCTCAGAATCGGAAGTGCTCACCTGTATTTTCATATTGAATCATCTTGAGTTAGAGAACTGAAAACATCTTTCATTTATTAGGAATGCAGTTCTTGGAAAATCCAGTAATCAATTTTCCTTTGGAGAAAGGTAAAAGGAGCAGTGGAATGAATCCAGAAACCAATCAGCCACAGTTAATAAAAAAACATTAATATGGCACATTACACTCCCAGAAAACACTGCAAACTAATTTCCCTGTAATGAGAATCCACTTACAGTAACCAGTTGGGAAATTATTAACGCAGGAAAACATTTAAGTAGGATCTTCTGGCAATTAAACAAGAAGAAATATTAAAAGAACTAGAAAAATGTTCTCAAAGAAGGAAACAAAATCTTAATTCAGCAGCATTCATTTTACTAAAGATCAGCTTGCAGGATAAGTGGGGACGTGTCTGTCAGGAAAGGCTGTAACTACAGCTCCAAGGTCTCCATGGCTCATGAACGTATTTCCTACCGACTTCATTGTTTATCCTTACCTTCCACTGCCCCTCACTTATCATCTTACTTCAGCAACTTCACTGGGTCTTTCACATTTAGCCATGAGGTGGGAAAAAGAGGAATCCTGGAAGGTGGCCCCGAGCCTTGTGATAATGGAAACAGTGACAGTGACCTGACTCTACTGGATTGCACAGGCACAGGCAGTGGAGTGGTAAGTGTGTTTCACAGGAGGTAAAACTGGCTCAGAGAGCATGCAATGTTTTCTGGGTCTGAGCTCTGCCCAATTCCTCAAAGAAGGCACTCTAAGAAATGGGAAAGCAGGAGTGATGAACAGAGCAAGTGGTTTCTGTCCAGGAAAGTCACCTGGATGCTCCTGCTGACGAGCTCTGGGATGAACTTTGTTAGTTTTTTAAAAAACTTATATTTTTATTTCTTTATTGTGTGTGTGCATGTTTGCATGCACCTAATTGTTGAATGCCAGACATTGAAAGCCTCTTTCTCAAACAAATAGTCAATGTGGATGGTACCTGAAGAATGGTATCTAAGGTTGTCCTATGACTGACCTGAACGTGTATGCATGCACATGCATGTCCTGTACCCCATATTTACCTATGCACACACATTAATATATGAAAAATTATAGATAAATTCCATCAATAGGCTAGCTTTGTCTAAGAAATATAATAAAAACCAATGAAAGCACACTGTGATAGATTACTTTATGAGACTTGAAATAAAGGATACCTGCTAGTACTGTTTGTACATTGTCAGCCATGTGCATGCAGAGTCTAAGGTGACCACACAAGACCCCTTTCTACCTTTGCTAAGGAAGCTGCGTGCTGTATTTCCCAACACACCACTTCTTTCTGCAGGCTTTGTCCCAACTAGGGAAGAAGCCTGCTGCCATGCTGCTAGGGAGCTGCATGGAAGCTTGGGGTTCATTGCTCTTCCATGCAGGTCTTCATCTCCAGGTTTCCTTTGATAACTCTGAAATGTATAGAACTGTGCAAATGGCAGAATTCCAAAACATAGGTGACCCATGGGTTGCAGATCTTTCTCCTTGGGCCCAGGCCAGTGTCCTGGAGACCTGGGTTCTAGCCTAGCTTAAGGTGGCCCTATGATCTTCTCAGTCACTTCATCTAAGGTAAAGCTTGAATCACAGTGAAATCCAGGTCCTCTGTGTTTGTAAATCTACATGGAGATTCTTGGAATCCAGATGCCTCTTAAATATGTACTTGCTGATGCACGAAGAGACTGAAAGATATATTAATCATTCTAGTTGGATTTGAGATGAGAGAGTACTTCTTGAAATTTTCATTATCTTTTAACGTCTACCATGCCTCTACCACCCTTGTCCCCATAACAACCCCAACTTTGGGCTACACGTTGTAATTAGTGAACCCTTTTTACTGTCTGGGAAGGTGGGGCTTCTGGTTGTTTGTAACTTGTTCCATATGCATAACTGATAAGCAAGGACCCTAGATCTGGGCCATCCATGTTGTTTTCTCCATTTTTTAAGACAAGCTTTCTCTATGTAACCCTGGATATACTGTAACTCACTATGAAGGCCCAGTTGGCCCTGAACTCATAGAGATCTGCCTGCCTCTAACTCCCACAATGTGCTGGCATTTAAAATTGTGCACCTCCACACACTGAAAGCCTTCACCTTTAAACATTAAAAATTTAAATTGTGTGTATGTGTTTATGTATGTCATTCTGGTATGAATCTCTTTTTATTATGTAGGTCTCAGGACACCAAACTCAGGACACCAGGCTTGGTTTTAAGTGTCTATGGCTGAGCTATCACTCACTTGTTTCCCCCTTACTTGTTCTCATTCTCTCTCTTTCCTCTCTCTCTCTCTCTCTCTCTCTCTCTCTCTCTCTCTCTCTCTTTAATTAAGCGTCTATGGCTGAGCTATCACTCACTTGTTTCCCCCTTACTTGTTCTCATTCTCTTTCTTTCTCCTCTCTCTTCTCTCTCTTCTCTCTCTCTCTTTGTCTCTGTCTCTCTCTCTCTGATTAAGCAAAGACCTAAGAGAAAGCAACAGTGGATTCCCTTTTAGGATAATAACTGCTTTAGAACTCAAAGGTACTGCATGTGAGTGTTCACACCAGATGGGGTTAGTGTTTGACACCAATCACAACCAATACTGTCTTTAGGGTCTTTACACTTTTATTTTTGTAGTGTTGGGGACCTGAGCCAGAATCTTGCACATGCTGTGGAAGCTCTACCACTGGACCAGCTGCCTTATCTCAGTACCTGAGCATCTTCTGACCTGGACATGAAGCACCAGGAAAGTGTGTGCTATTCTAAGTTTCAAACTCTTTTTATTTAGGTTACATTTGCCAATTTTTGTGGGACAAATTCCCAAAAAAGAAGGAATTTCACAAAGTCAAATATAAACATAAATGTGTTATTCAGACAGGAGAACTGAATTAATGACATTTTCTCTTGTGAGTCATCTGTGATGATTACCTCTCAATCTCATCCGCCAGGCTCCCAGGAGGGGAGCTGCAGCCAGTAACTGCTATTCAGGATCTTGAGCCCAATTCTATCTGGGCCTGTTGATGAAATAAACACAAAGATGTTCTCTTTTTAAAGTGCAGATAACTATAAGGATTGTTATACATAATGACACATGGCATCCAGGTCTTGTCTGAGGCATCATCTACAGTCAACGAGTGCAAAGATGGCATTTCCTCAAATTTTGCAGTAGGTGGTGCTGTTGTCAACTAAAACACCAGGAAATTGCTGATCTAAAGGATTTGTGATGGATATTTTCTTGATTATCAACTTGAGTACATCTGGAATTAACTAAAACCTATGTGCCTGGGTGTCTCAGATCCTCTAGGACTTATCTCACCCAAGGAAAGACTCTCTTCACCCTCATCAGAAGATGGACTCCTACCTCCAACCCCCTCCAATACTGCCCTTTCTGCCTTTGAGGAAATTAATCCTTCCTTGTTTGCTAACCAGCACTGACTTTTTCTTAAGGAGATGTTTGTTAAGCAAGACAACATTGATGTTCCTTAGGTCCACCAACTCTAGACCAGTGGTTCCCAACCTTACTAATGCTGCCCACCATTTAAAATACTTCCTCATGTTGTGGTAATCCCAACTATAAAAATGTTTTTGTTACTACTTCATAACTGTAATTTTGCTACTGTTATGAATCATAATATAAATATCTGTTTTCTGATGGTATTAGACAACCTCTGTGAAAGGGTCTTTTGAGCCCCAAAGGGGTTATGATCCATAGGTTGAGAACCACTGCTTTAGACCTATAACCAGATTTAAGTCTAAACAGGCTCCTAGAGAAGAAATAGGAAGTATAGTCCATACAGAGGTATGCTACACTACTACAGATCATAATGAGGTTGCTAATTCATTCAAGCAGAAGTTTGGGAAATATAAGTGAAAATTTAAGGGTGTGGTATAATGACAGAAGGAATATAAAACTGATCAAACTGAGTTTATTGATATGGGCATACTTAATGGAAATTCTAGGTTTAATAAGGAAGCTTGCACAGTTTAAAAAAACTGTCAAAGGTTCATTTGAATGGTTGTTTAAAGCATTTGTCAAAAGACAGTCTACTGAAAAGGAATTGGTGATGCTTAATATATCTTGTCTTAATGTGATGAAGGAATTTTATGGCTCAGGAGAATTGCAATATTACAGTAGCTACACAATGTAAAAACTTCCATAATGGGAAGGCCCAGAAGACAAGCTTTTCACTACTTGTACAGGACAAAAATGGTGGGAGGGGTACCAGCACATTTGAAGAACTTTGTTGTTGCCCTTTTGTTTGTGCAACATCTAAAGGTTAGAGACCTGGGTTGATGATCAGTTAAATGAATTAAATGCAGTGGGTTTAATTGGGCCACAGATTAGCAGGGGGCAGGTAGCAGCACCGAGTCAGTAAAGTCAAGGGTATCATAGTTATCTTAATGCACAGCATAAGAAAAATAGTGTGGATAATGGACAGCACAGACAAAGTGATTTTTATGGTGGCATGTGTACTTTTGGTATTGGCTAACCAATCATGTTGTTTTCAGGCATGAAATAGATAAGAAACCTACTACACTTTTGTTTGATCTGTATAAGCAGAAACATTTTCAAATAAATGAAAGAATTGATGTAGGCCGTCGACCCGACTCTGCTGGCCAAGATGGCGCCGGCCTAGGCCTCTGGTAACAGATACCAGTGCACTGCGCATGCGCAACTCAGTTTGGAGGCAGCCCCTCCAGAACGAGGTATGCTAATTAGGTACCAATAGGGTACTATGGTCCTGACCAATCACCCCCTCCCAGGCGGGGTATGCAAATATGGTATGCTATGAGGCACTGCAATCTGACCAATCGTGCACCTCCACGTGCTTCCCCCCCCCCCCCCCCCCCCCCCCCCCGCCCAGGGCTGAAAGTATACAAGCAGCTCACCCTGGGCATTCGAGGACGCTCCCTGAAATCTAAAAGAGCGCTTCTACAATAAAGGCTGTTAAGAAGGATCCAGTTGTTCTCGTCTTCCTTGCTGGACAAGTTGGGTGTGACAAATTGACACACTGGATACTGGTTCTGAATTGATGTTGATTCTAGGAGACTCCAAAACCAACCAACCAACCAAATAACCCTCCCCCAAACAAAGCACACTGAGGCTTTCCTGTTAAAGAGGGCTTTATGTAGGTCTCATAATTAATGAAAGTTTTACTAAAGTCTAAATTGCAGTAGGTCCAGTGGGTCTCTAAACTCATTTTGCAGTTATTTTTCTAGTTTCAGAATATAGTATTGGTTAGATACACTTAAAAGTTGGCAGAATTCCCACATTGGTTCCCTGACCTGTGTAATAAAGATGTTTATGGTATGAAAGGCTAAATGAAAGACTTTAGAGTTGCTTCTACCAGCACAGTGTGTCTAAAGCATTAGACTTGGAATTAATTTGTTAATTCCAAGAATTAATACTTGGAAGAATTACAGAAATTAGTGCCATCATCAAGGATTGAAAGCTGCAGGGGTGGCGGCTCCCACGACACCTCCCTTTAACGCTTTTATCTGTCCAGTACAGAAGATTGAAATTGAAGAGAGAAAGAGTTGAGTATTGGAAATTGAATAAAGCATTGACTTCAGTTGCAGCTGCTGTACTAGAACTAGTGTCCTTCAGCAGATTGACATATTTTCTGGTACATACTATGTAGCTATTAATCTAGCACCTGCATTTTTCTTGGTACCTGTCCATAGGACCACCATAAGTAATTCACTTTCAGTTGTCAACACCAACTTCATATCTTTACAGTTTTACCTAAAGGATATATTAGCTCTCCTGCCCCATGATATCAATACTTAGTTCAATAAGATCTTGATGATCTGTCTCTTCTACAAAATTTCACATTAGTCTACTATATTGATGACAATATGCTGATGGGATCAAGTGAGTTGGAGGTAACAATTGTTTTGAACTTGGTAACAAATATGCATATTGGAAGATGAGAAAAAAAAAATTCAACCGAAGTTCAAGGCCTTCTACTTTGGTGAAACTTTTAGGAAACCTAGGATTCTAGTATTGGGGAGCATGCATATAAATACCTTTTAACACGAAGGATATGATATTGCACCTAGCCTCTTCAAGAAAGAAGCATAATATTTAGTGGTCTTATTTGGATTCTGGAGGCATCATGTTCCTTATTTGGGCTCATTTCCCTGGCCCATATGCTCGGTATTTCATGAAATAAACTGCTACCTTTTGTTGGGACCTGGAACAAGAGAAGGCTGTTCATCAGGTCCAGGCTGGTGTGCAGGCTGATTTGCCACTTTTGGACCATGTGATCCAGCAGATCTGATGGTATTTGAGGTGTCAATGACAGATAGGAATGCTGTTTGGCTATAGTTAAATCACAGAAGAGTTATTTGGAAGTTTGGAATAAGGCTTTAACATCTTCTGCAGACAACTATTTCCCATATGAAAGACCTCTGTTGATCTGCTATATGGCCTTAGTGAAAATTGAACATTTGACAATGAACCACCAAATTTCCATGTGACCTCTTATCTGAACCACCACACCATAAAGTAGGACATGCATGGCAGAATCTATTATTAAATGCAAGTTGTATATACTTGATGGGGCCCAAGCAGATCCTAAAAGAATAAGTGAATTACATGAAGAAGGTGCCCAAATGTTTGTGGTTTCTAGTCCCATTACAATCCCAAGCATACACCTAGGGCTATGCCCTCTGATCAATTGACTGAAGAAGACTATTGCTTGGTTTACTGATAGTTCTGCATGTTGTATGGGCAGATGCAGCATTACAAATGATTTCTGTAACAACACAAGATTATAACCTGTTTCTGGGATATCCCTGAAAGCACTGGTAAAGGTGTTGAGAACCTCTCTGCCCCACGTTTGGGGGCCAAAAATGTTGCGGACTGTTCTGTCAATGTTGGGACCTGCACTGCCAAAAGCCTTGGGGGCTAAATTGTTAGGGCCCACACTGCCCCAAGCTGCTCTGGTCTGCGGGTCCAGGTCCAGCAAGAGAGAGAGAGTGAGGACGGACGTGAAGAATGGAGACCAGACAGAGTGTGATTCAATCCTGTTTATTCTTCAGTCTCTCTTCCTAGTCCAGTTTCAAGTCTTGAGTTCCTAGTCCCTAGTTCCTAGTCCCTAGTGTCTCCAAGTTCCAAGTTTCTTTCCAAGCTCCCTTCCAAGTGCCCCTTGAGTACAAGTGTCTAATGCCAAGTTCTTCCTCCAAGTGCCAAGTGCCTAATATCTAATAATCTCTTCTGTCTGCCTCTTGCCTTTTATATGTCTCACTTCTAAGCCATGCCTCTAAGTCATGCCCTTAGGTCTTATCTCTAAATCACACCTTTAAGTCTCACACACCCAAGGGAAGAACCTGGGTATCTAAAACAAGATGGTATCAGAGTGTGCTCAGCTGTTGTAGGCTGTTGTAATCAAGTCTCTTGTCAGGGTATATGGCTCAAGATGGCTGCAAGGATGATAGCCACCTTCTGTGGGGCTCCTCACAGTAAAGGGATATATTCACAATTGGCAGAACTTTTGGCAGTACACATGGTGCAACATTTTGTTTGGAAGGGAAAATGGCAAGATGTGCAATTGCTCACTATCTCATGGGCTGTTACCAATGAATTCACTAGATATCCAGAGACTTGGGAAGAGAATAATTGGAAAATTGGTATAAAACACATCTGGGGAACAAGTATGGGAAAATCTTGCCAAATGGTCAAAGGATGGGAATATGTTTGTGTCCCATGCCAAATGCTCATCAAAGGGTGAATTCAACAGAGGAGGCCCTCAATGATTACCTGATAAGATGTCATGTTCTATGAACCATCAGTCTCTTTCCCCAGCCATCTCTGTCATTACACAATGTACAGATTGATCAGAACAGCCAAGATGGTGGAGATGTGGGTTATATGTGGAATCAATGACATGAACTTCTTTTATTCACCATGTCTGATTTGGCTACAGCTGATGCTGAGTGCCAGATCTTCCAACAGCTGAGACCAACACTGAGCCCTAGATATAATACCATTCTCTGGGATGATCAGCTAGTGACATAAGTTGAATACATTGAACCATGTCTTCTGTGGAAAGAACCATACTTCCTCCTTACTGGAGTAGACTCTTTTCTGCAATGGATTTGACTTTATTTACATGATGCTTCTGCCAAAACTATCATACATAGCCTTATCCACTATCCTGGTATTCCACACAATATCAAACAGATAGAGGTCTTTAAAGAGAAAACACATAAATCAATTAAAGACATATAGGAAAACACAATTAAATAGCTGAAGGATTTAAATAAAACTGTACAAAACATGAAAGTGGAAATAGAAGCAGTAAAGAAAATATAAACTGAGGAAATCCTAGAGATGGAAAACCTATGGAAAAGAACAGGAAAAACAGATACAAGAATCACCAACAGAATATAGGAGATGGAAGACACAATCTCATGTGTAGAAGACACAATAGAAGGTTTGATACATCAGTCAAAGAATGTTAAAGCTAAAACATTCCTGATAAAAACATCCAGAAAATCTGGGATACCATGTAAAGACCAAACCTAAGAATAATAGGAATAGAAGAAGGTGAAGAGTCCCAGCTCCAGAAAATAATCTCAATAAACATATTAGAAGAAAACTTTCCAAACCTAAAGAAAGAGATGTTTATAAACATATAAGAAAGCTTATAGAACACTAATTAGAATAGACCAGAAAAAGAAAACCCTCCTGCTATGTAATAATAAAACCACAAAATCTACAAAACAAAGAAAGAATATTAAAAGTGGCAAAGGAAAAGGGCCAGGTAACAAATGGGGGCAGACCTATTAGAATTATACCTGATTTCACCAAAGAGACTCTAAAGGTTAGAAGGTTCTGTGGCTGATAGTGTTTATGTTAAATAAACTGTAAGCAGTAAACATTATAAGGCATTTATCTTACTGAAATGGAAGGAGATAAATATTTATTAATATTCATGGAGGACTAACATGCTCAACCAAATTCTTCTTATAAGCAAAGCTATTAGAGTATCTTCCTTGTACATGTGGATGAACAAATGGAAGAAAAAGTAAATGAACTGGAGGTCTCAGAATCACTAAACTGAGACAAAGCCTACAGAGGTGAGCTGCACGTGGTCCCCGGAATTCCACTGTTTAGGTCTGGGCTCACTGGAGACTACTGAACCCCAAGAGCATCCTGCTTCCCCATGGAAACCTTCTGGGGTCTCAAAACTAACCAGCTTGGAACCCTGTCCCACCAATTCCTTCCCAGCCCAGCTGGCTTAAAACACAGCCTGTAGAGGTGAGTTACCCACAGACCATGGCGCCCTATTGTTTAAACTTTGAGCTTGCTCCTTGGTCTGGAGGAGCCTTGAGGGACCCCAAGAGCATATTTATTCTTCATGGAAACCAAGAGTAACCAGCTTGGAACCCTACTCCACCAATCCCTTCCCAATCAGGTCTACCCAGGACACAGCCTGCCAAGGTGAGTTGCATACTGTCCCCTGAACTCCATTGACTGTCTCTGGGGTTGATTTTTGGTCCTGAAGAGCCTTCTGGGAATGGAACATTCTTAACATCCTTAAACATTACAGAAGTGCAGAATAAAACTACTTTAAGAGTTTGTCTCATCCCAGTCAGAATAAGCATCCTAAGAAATATTAATGGCAATAAATGCTAACACAGATGTGGGTGGGTATGGGGAATTCTTATTCACTGTTGCTGGGAGTACAGCCCCTTTAAAAATATCTTTGAATGTTTCTCAAAAAAAAAAATAAAAAAACTGCCATGTGACAAAAATATATCATTTTTGTAAATAAAATCTACTATAGAAATAATTGCACAGTCATGCCTATTGCTGGTTTATTTATAATAATTAGAGAATAAAATGAAATTAGATGAACACTGACAAGCAAATGGATAAGATAAATGTGGTTCATGTACCCAGTGGAATATTACTCATATACAAAGAAAATAAGATCATTAAATTAGCAGAAAAATGGAGAAAATGGAAAAATTCACTGAGTGAGATAACTCGGACACAGAAAAAAAATAAACATTCATGTTCTCTCTTATGTGTGTATTCTAGTTTTGGATATTTTGCTTTGTGTGTTTAATTTGGAGTATTTGTGGAAACCAATACACTTGAAAGGATGATACATACAGGGAGTGAGGAAAGCAGAATATATATAATAAAGGTACAGAGTAATACGTGTTTAAAAAGAAGGGGATGAGGGATGTAAATGAGAGGCAGAAGAGAAAGGGCAACCAAATTGAGCAATGTATAAAAAACTTTATATAGAGACTTACTACTTAACAATCAAACTGAAAGCAATTGAAGTGGTCATTAGGGTGTAATATAAAAGACGAGGATGAGGATGCTGAGGGTTTAAATTATAAGCATGGATGTAGAAGGGGTTTGGGAGATACAGAAGCAGGGAGGATTGTAAGCAAAACTAAAGATGTATTAAAAGCCTTATGAAAATTTACTAGCTCATGAGCTGATCACCACAGAAAGAATGTGGAGCTATCCTCCATGCATGAATAATTCAAATCTCATGGTCTCTTTTTCAGAATTCATGTTTTAAATATCAATTCAAGTTACTTCCCTACAAACTGTTAGCCAGAGAGTCTCAGCAGCTCACAAGACCATTGTAGTAGATAGCTCATAAGTAGTAAGACCCCATTGGTGAAAACACTACTTTAGTTATAGTTTAGTTATAGAACATAGATAGGTCAACCTTCAGCTGGCTATGCTTTACAATATCAGAGGGTATTCAGGCCTGGAACACATGGAGAGAGAGGGAGAGGGGAGAGAGAGGTAAGAGAGAAAGGGGATAGGGAGGGGAAGAGGGAAGCAGGCAGGCTTGCAGGCAGGCAGGGAGGGAAGGAGGCCAGAGAAAGAGAGAGAAAGAGAGGCCAAACAGTTCTTTTATAGCAGCCTCGCTGTTGCTAGGTAACTGTTAAGTGGAGCCTGGAAAAAATGCTAACACTTAGGAAGCTTTAATTGAAGTGACTGAATCACTAAATCAATCTGCTTGAGATAATAGGTTTGATAAAATTTAATTTTGCTTCTTTTAGCTAACACACCAGAAGATCTGTAATAAATATAATAGTTAAATGTTTGTCCAAGTAAAATCAATATCCAAAACTAAAATATAGCATATTTACTCTTAGCACAGATTACAAGAAAATTCATAGAAGATCAGTTATTATTTTTAATATACAGGAATAAATCCTTTTACAGTAATGCAGAAGGAAAAATATAAAACCTTTTGATCAAAATTGTGGATTGTGGTTCTTTCTTTTCTTCTTTTGTTTTTGTGATTTCTTTGGGATCTTTGTCTGGTTGTTTCTAAGAAAGGAGAAAAGCAAGGACATACAGTTGGCTGGGTGGGTGGTCTGTTGGATACCATGATAAGAATATTGTATGAAAAAAATTTCTACTAAGAAGAAAGATGGGGAGGGTGCAGAGAAATGAATATAAATGAAGTCAAGGATGTTTAAATGTGAAAAGGTTCATGTGAAAACTATTATTTTGTTTACTAAATTAAATGTATGCAGACATTGATAAAAAAGAAAATCAGTCATGAATAGATAAATGAATTTTTGGAATCAATGAATCTAAAAACTTATAATTTCAGTTTTTAATGAATAAATTCAGAAAGATTTAACATTAACCCAGCATAGAACAGGCTAGTGAGATGGCTAGTGGCTAAAAACATTTGCTGCCAAACCTCACCACTTGAGATGGATCCCAAAGACCACCTGGTAGAACTCTAAATAGTTGTTCTCTGACCACACACACACACACACACACACACACACACACACACAAACAAACATAATAAAATAAATTAAATAAAATAAATACAATATATTATAAACATTTTAAAGAACATTATAGATGGTGACTATAACTCTGTGAATCAATAACATAGTTAAATAAGTAAACTTTGGAAATCTAATAATGACTTAAAGTGAATTTATCTGATGATTTACGGTTTGAGACAGAGTCTGACAATGTAGTACCACTGGCTTCAAACTAGCTGGGATTCTTCTGACTCAACTTTCTCTCTCTGTCTGTCTCTCTCTCTCTCTCTCTCTCTCTCTCTCTCTCTCTCTCTCTCTCAAGCTCCAAAATATCACAGGGATGTTCCACAAGCATCATTTGAAAAGGCTCTTGTTTTGTGTTTAATCTCATTGGCAATTTCTCCATGGCTTTGGACGATTATAATCTTCTTGACAAAAAAACAAAGAATTGAGGTGTTAAATAAATGATATGTTTTCATATGTATTTCTAAGACCCAACAATACTGCTAATATATTTCTCATACCACAGTCTTAGATATTTAATTTTTTTATTTTGTTTCATTGTAGCCTTTGTAATACTAGACATTAATCTAGGGTATTATGTATGTCAGGAAACCTGTCTACTAATTGTGCTGCATATCTGACTCTGGGATATTCAAAACTGTTTTAACTGACATATAATATAATATAATATAATATAATAATTTTACAGGGTACAAAAAGTTTATATATATGTACATTTTTTAGTTTAAATCAGAATTAACATATCTAAATTTTTATTTATTACTTTCACTTTGGAATCACATTGAAGATCTTCCTCCTAGCTTTTAGAAATATATCACATTTTAATTTATTGTTTTCTAATTGCATACTAGCACAAGGAAACTTTATTTTCATAGGTAACTGAAACCTAATACCGCTTGCTCACACTTCACCATCTGTCTATATCCCTGCTTTCCTAGATGTGGTTACTGCTGCTCTAATCTCAGCTTCTACATCATAAAACTTTTCAGATTTCACATGTTACTTATATCATGCGTTGTGTGTCTGTGTTAGTCTGTGTTATCTTTCTTAACAATGACTTCAGCCCTACTGATGCTAGAACAAATGATATATTGTATTATTTTAAGAGTAAATTTATGAATATATGTACATAAGCACACACACACATCACATTTTCTTCTACCACCCATCTGTTTCTGGATGTCTATGTTGTTTTCTTGTTCTTGCTATTTTAAGAAGTTCTACAGAAAAGGATGAGACAACAGTTAACTGGGGCATCCAAATTTCACTTCCAATGAATGTGTGCTTGGTATTAAATTTTCTGGATGACGTAGTAAGTTCTTTTCTGTAGTTTTAAAGAAAATTCTCTACTGTTCTATATAGTGGTGGTATAAATGTCTATTTCCCCCTGGGAATTAGTATTATATTTTTAATAACAGTTAATTATATTAGAATGAAATATCTGTGAGTGAGAGAACTCAGGAATGAAATTTATAAAATATGAATGAAAAACCTTATGGTCCGTGAGCTGCTAATATTTCTTATCAAGTGAAGGCACATACTATCCAGCCTGATAATCTGGGATTGATTCCTAGATTTCACCCCCTAGACAAAAGAAACGATATCCTTTGTTCATGAATTGGAAGGATCATTGTCGCTCAGATGTCTGTATTGTTGAAAATTGTTTTGAGACTCAGAATAATTGCTAGCAAAACATCAATGTAATTATTCATATAAGAGAAAAATCTCATCTTACTATGATACAATTACTATGATAATATAATAGAAATAAAAGTGAAAATTTAAGATAAATAAACTGTTTTATGATATATTCTGGTAAATATTACAACTCCATTGTTTTCTGCAAAAACTAAGTATTGTGTTCAAGGGGGAACAACACATAACACATTATATTCCATTTAATTTTATTTTATTAATCATATATATTCTTTTATACAGAATTTTCAGTATTTGTTTTAAATGAAATAGAAAACACTGGATAATCTTTATATATTTTAATTATATCATTTTAAGATTTCAATAATTAAAGCTATCTAAAAATGCTCTACAATCTTTATCTAGGTCACGTTCTGCTGCTTCTATATTTCTTAACTATATTGTAACTATTCTATTCCATTTATGTTTTTCAATTGTGCCCAGATCTTCAAATCTTTGAGTTCCTGTGCTTTTTGTGATGCTTGTTTCATAATTGTTATTTGTTTCCCCTAAATACTCTTGATTTCATTTAAATTCCACTCAAGAAACTTACTCAAAAGCTGAGGTCTAAAAATAGCAGAGCACTGATTTTAGTGAATTTTTTCTAGTTCAAAAGTTTGACTTGGCTTCATTCACTTGAATATAACCCTGGAAGACATAGAATTGTATCTGTCTCATCCACGTGATTAGAACAAAATCAGAAAACTGGAAGTACATAATATAGTATTTGCTAAAGAAGTGATTCAATGCATGAGTAATTACATAACTTAATTAATTTAAACTGTATTCTCTCTCTTTCTTTGTTTTTTTTTTTCTTTCTTTTATTCACTCAACAAATCACATACTGATTTAACAACTTTTTCATAGAAGTTTTCACTTCCTGGTTGCGAAGTGTATAAATCACCGGATTCATCAAAGGAAAGATGACCGTGTGGAAAAGAGAAACAATTTTGTCAGCTTGGAGAGCTTTGAAGGGACGGGTATAGATAAAAATGGCAGGCCCAAACATGAGAAACACAATTATAATGTGGGTGGTGCATGTAGAGATGGCTTTGTTCTTTCCCTCAGAAGAATGTCCTTTTACATGGTAGAGAATGACAGCATAGGAGGCCAGAAGTCCCAAGAAGCACAAGAGGGTAAGTAGACCACTGTTAGAAACCATCAGGAGTTCCACAGCAAAGGTATCAGTGCAGGCTAGCTTTACAACCTGTGGAACATCACAGAAAAAGTTATCCAGCTGGTTTGGCCCACAAAAGGGCAAGTTCAGGATAAGAGCCACTTGTACAATGGAATGAGCAAAGCCCCCGAGCCACAGTGCCAACAATAATGCATAACAGACTCTAGGGTTCATGAGATTGGAATAGTATAAAGGACGGCATATAGCGATGTAACGATCAAAGGCCATCACAACAAGAAGAAACATTTCTCCTGCTCCAAGAAAGTGCAGAAAGAATAGCTGAGTGATGCAGGCTTTGTAAGAAATGACTTTTTTCTCACAGAAGAAATCCACAAGCATCCTAGGAGCTACAATGAAAGAGTAGGAGGCATCTAGGAATGCCAAGTTTCCCAGAAAGAAGTAAAGTGGGGCTGTGAGTCCAGGGTCTGACCTAATGGTGAAAATGATAAGAACATTTCCAGGAAGAATTATTAGGTAGAAAACGGAAAGCACTGCGAAGACCAGGAGTTGAGTATCTTGAGACTGGGTCAGGCCAAGTAGGATGAATTCTGTTACTACTGAGCTGTTCTTGGTCTCCATCACTTCCTAATCCATAGAATAAAACATGTTATGTATTATATGTGCTTTTACTTCTGTTTCACAGTTCAAATCCACAAGAAAGCAGTGTTTGCCATAACCAGTGCACCATAGTTTAAACCACCTCTACTTACCCCTTTGTACTAGTCCTCACTAAGATACTGTTCTTTAATTTAAAAAAAACTTATTTCATATATAAGTACACTGTAGCTGTTTTCAGACACACCAAAAGAGGGCATCCCATTACAGATGGTAGTGAACCACCATGTTGTTGCTGGGAATTGAACTCACGACCTCTGGAAGAGCACTCAGTGCTTTTAACCTAGCCATCTCCCCAGCCTGATACTGTTTTTTTTTCATATATATATATATATATATATATATATATATATATATATATATATATATATAGAGAGAGAGAGAGAGAGAGAGAGAGAGAGAGATACTTCCATTCCCACTTAACTTCTTGCTTCTACATACCTGTAATTTTAGGACTATGTGCTAAATTGCACAGCTACATCAACCAGACTTTTGTTGCTTTATTTTTTTTTCTGTTAGTGGTAACTCAATTTTTTGCTAGAATATTTGCTTGGTTTTTTTTTTTTTTGCCTTCTTTATATAATCATAGAGAGAAAACTGCATTTGAAATAGTTTCTCTACTTCACTTCCTATGGCATGCATCTTTTCTGGCTCTTATTTCCTTTCTGAAATTTTAAATCGCTGGTTTCCATGATGTTGTTTTGTTGCCTGTTGAAGGTCATCTTCAACACAACAGGGTTAACTGAGGAGGGGAGAGTGTGGTTTTGATGATTGGGGTTGGTGCTAATAGCAGCAGATGGGGGTCAGCACTAGTAGAGCTGACAGGGGTGGGGAAAGACTCTCTCTCTCATGTGCACACAACACACACACACAACCACACACACACACACACTGAGCAGATGATGCAAGACCAGCTCCAATGAACAGGTTTCAACAAGCGAGCTCCTTCAATTTCATACATACTTACATACATACATACATACATACATACACACGTACAGACAGATAGACATATATGTTCCTACATTGTGTGGATGGAGCAAACCTCAGGCCAGTTTTCATACATACACTTATACACATTTTTGGTGAATGGAGAAAACTCCAATGAGTTGACTTCAACCACTTTACTTACTGACTGAGTAAAGTGGACTGAGCAAAGCTTCATTCAACAAGCAGACTCCAATCATTTTACATATATACAGATACACATACATATATAATGGGTGAATGGAGCAAACTCTAATGAGTAGGCTCCAACAACTTTATTTTTTCTTCCATAGCTTTTATATCCCAGAAAATTCTTTTAAAAAGTATAGAATTATAATGTGATTACATTTTAGTTTTCTTTTAGAAAATTACTATAAAAAACCCAGCATGTTTGCAAATACTTTTACATGGTGAAAAAACAAATAATTTCCAAGATCCCATGTATGTTTGTAATTAAGCAACTTGTTATAGATGAACAGAGTATGAACAATCACGGTAATTTTCTCAACCAGTTTATCTTACTGGCAGACAGCAACTTGATAATCAATTATTTTATTATTCATCATTAAAGGAATCAAATGAAAGTCTTAAAATACCACACATCTAAACTTTTATACAAGAAGCAGTCAGTAATTTCTATTTTAAATCCTCAGGCTGAACATGTACTCATCAGCAAATTTTCTTAAATCACATCAGGAAGCTTGGGGAAAATGTGTACAAGAAATTCATTACCTTCATCACTAGCCCAGCTTCAGCAAAAGCATCATGTCAGCCAGGGCTATAATTCTTTTTGCTTCCTGACCTTAATTAAAAAAAAAAAAACCTAGCTTAACTATTAAGACTAATATCTTTCTTTACTTCAAAATGCTACTAAGGTTTTCTACATCAGAACCACTCACAAAACTATCTTAATCCATTTTGCCTAATAATTTATTTTCCCAAATGCCTTCTAAGGATTGTGATCATTGCTGACAATCTACATTTCTAAGTTCTTTACTAGGGTGGTGATTGAATCATTAATCTGCTCCATCAGTAATTCCTAAAAACGATCAGGCACTGTAACTGTGAGTGCCAGAGATACTGCCCAGGGAAGGCTGATTCATTTGGGCACATAAAATAAAAGAACTTCTCTACATATACTTAAAAGATCTTATATTGTGCCATAATTTTATGATACTATAATTCTAAAAAAACATTTTGACAAGTCATATTTTGTGAGCCTGTATATGCTCCATTGTTGAAATCTATTCTTTAAAATACAAACTAATATTTATTAGAACAAATCAGCATAATGTGGCATACAAAATCATGTCCTTGAATGTGGGCTAAAAACAATATTATGCTACAGTTACAGATGCAAGCAAATTGGAAATAGAAATAAGCAATGAATTACTGGAGGATGTTAAAATATAAATTATCTAAAATAGTATATGTTACAAATACAATAGTCACAAATACAATTCATGTAAACTTTCCAGAATGAAACACCTACAGAGACAGAAAGTCGATAAGGTATTGGTTAGGTTGTGAACTGAAACGGAGGTTTACAATGTACATGAGAGTTTTAATATGATGAAAGTAATTTAGCAATGTGCACATTTCTTAAATATATTTATGATCAACAAATAATATATTTAAATTGTGGATCCTTATTAAATGCTGGTTATGTCAGTATGTTTAATGTTGCTACTTAATTTCAAGAGATAATTCAAAGAGGGTAGATTTTTGTTAAAAATTTGGCAGAAATTATTAATAATCTTTCCATATAAATAGAGAGAAGAAGAAAAAAATTAAAAAGTCAACTTAAAAAGACCCTAAAGAGAATTCCTGAGAAATTTTGGCACCATTGTGTATTACTACACACATACATCTAAACTTATAGATGATTATTAATGTGTGCATTTATAGCATCTGGATGTTATGGCACATGTTTGTAAATGCATGGGCACATACTTAGACACATCAATACATGTGGAGAAGTATATAGTCACAGAAATTGTAAGTGCAAACAAACTGAATGAGGAAAAATATTTTCTTTGATTCTCTTTGAACTCATTGAAGAGCTTCTTTGTCAATTGTGTCTGTACATCTGCTGACCATGTATGCCACACTGCAAGTAAAATCTCTCCAAAAACTAAGCTCAGAGCCCTCTTTCCTATTTATACATTGTGAAATCACAACACTGATACACAGTTAGTCTTCTAACTCTTCCCTACATTTAGAATTCGAAAACCTAAGCATTAGTGAGAGGAGCCCCCTGTTGCCTATCATATGGAGATCTGTGTTACTCAATGTCTTAGCCAACCTCTTCTCTTCTTTTGTTCCCATTTGTTTCAGTGATTCTCAAATTGTGCTGTTCCCAGTAATTGAAAATAGGAGTGGAACACATGGGCATTTTTCTGTATAAAATATGTTCTAAGGAGAGAAGTCTGAAACAGTATCCTGCAGACAAATGAGTGTTTTATTCCAGTCAACTGAGATGATAAAGGATTGCTAGTGTAGAGTAAGATGGAAGCCTCAATTTTTTTGCAGTTTCAAAATTTGCTTGTTTCAACTGATTAAACAACAGCAAATACATTTGGCATTGAAAATACACATGCAGAAGATACAACATTCTCCCCTTATTCTCAGAGTTCATTCACATAGGCACTGTCAGGCAACACAGCATGCAATCATTTCCAAAGCTAAAGATGCAGGAACAAGCTTTCTATGTAGCTGTTCACTTCCTCTCCTTCTCTATCATCTTTATGGTTTTACTCACAGTCCTTCCTTTTTTTATTTGATTCTTGATATCTCTGATTTTAATTCTTGTACTCTTTTATATGTGTTTTTGATTTCATTGTTTATCTTTATTTTTCTTGCAATGAATCCCTCTAATTTTTCTGTCCCTTTGTTATTTTCTCTGTACCTCTCATTTCCCCATACTCTTTGAGTTAGTAGTTTTTGCTTTGTTCTCTACACTTACCAGCTAGTTCAAATAATAATAATTAGTTATAAAAGAGGTTGCCAGCGTGAAAAAGAGCAAAGAAAGTTTGGGGAAAGAAAAGTGAAAGTGAAATGATGTAGTTATATTTTACTGTCAAAAATAAAATAATTAATTAAAATTTCACACACACACACACACACACACACACACACACACACACACACACACACACACAATCTTCCTCTGAGTATTATAAGGTCTGGATCACTTTACCAATTGCAATGAATGGTGAGCACAGTAAAGACTTACCAAGTGTCTAATTTGTTGGATGTATTAATAATTGGAAATGTTTATCACACTTGTCAATGCTGAACCTTTACTTCTGAATTTTATCTTTTGAAATATTTTCATCTAAATGACTCATGAATCACTTGCCATTCTCTTCCATGGTTTTTCTCTCTCTAACTCATCTTGGAACAACTGATTTTCTTTTTTTCTAGTTATTATTTTTGCTAAATAACATGTTATATCTGTAATTTAGTCACTATACAATTTTAGAATAGAAATGACTTTTTTAAAAGTATGCAGTTACATCTAAGGAGGAGAATAAATTTATCTGCTTTTCTCAAAAGTAGAGAGTATTATGCTAAAATAACTTGATTAGCAGTCAGTGTCTAAACTGACCTAAGAAAGGACTCAGTGATTAGATAAATTACGCTACAGTATGATAAGTAGATATGTTGGTGGAGTGTCTCTGCTAGCCCTGGTGTTGCCCTCAGGGTCTCAGACAGATTTATGCAAAAATGTAATTGTTTAACTAAATTACTCTTTCTGAATTTCAGTTTTCCAACTTTGATTCTTGTATTGTTCTATGCTAGGATCACTGTACAAAACAAGAAACAACTCATCTAAGCAGGGGTACAAGGTGGTTTGCAAGCTCAGTGTCAGTGAAGTTTGTTGTAAGACTAAGCTCACTTATATTTTCTTATATAAAGTGATGCCAACCTCTTTATTTATTTTATTTTAGTTCAGTATTGAGTAAGATCCATAATTTATATTAGATTCAAATTGAAATTAAGCATGGGGATACCAAAGGTATTCTTGTTTCCACTTGTTTCAAATAAAATATTAGCTTCTTTAACTGGGAATCGGATGTTGCAGGTGCATTATTTAGTGAGAGGGTAGGAAATAGTACACAGCTGAATTTACTGCTCAGTCATACTCTGTGTCAACAGCATTGACCTGCTCTCATGAATTTCATTGCAAAAGTGAAATTCCCAGAAAAATATTGTTTTCCCATTCCTTATTTATATATAAGTATAAATACAAGAAAATTTCACCTTAGTTGCAGTCCAATATTTTCAAACAAGTAGCTATCCTTTTCCATCCGAGGGAAAAGATTAACTAATCATGTAAAAGTTTGCTTTAAATATGTTTTTTCATATTGGTGACTCTTTAGGTTGTGAAATCTCCTCCTCAAATTTGAGATGCAAAACAAAACACACTTGGGGACTTTATTAGCACTTGTTTAATACAAAAGGGAATTAATTGGACAACAACTCAACCAGGTACAACAATCACAGGTACATTTTATGTACTATACAGTCAAGGAAGATGGCATCTTAGATATCACTGATCATAACATGGTTTTAAGTTTTCCAGTTATCAAAGTCAACTATAATGGTATAACACTTAAGTTTACAAGGGAAAAAACCCAAAATATCCACGTGCATAATAATTTCCATTCATGTTTACAAAGAAGTTAATTAATAAGGTTCAGTCAGTAATAAGTATACTGGAATATGCACATATTAGGTGACAAGACAAAGAATGTATTGTGTACCATGTTTCAATTTTTTAAGAAATAATGTTCTTTACAATAGTGATTACAATCCAGTTCCTCTTGGAATGACATCTTATATAAAAAAATAAATTATTTATTTTAATATTTGTATTAATTTATGTTAATTTTGTTTTAAAAATATATTTCCATTAACCTTGGGATGCAAGATTCATCTGGTTCTCTTTCTCAGTTAAAGATGACTGAATATTTTGTTTTTTCCTGCTTGATTTCAGTATTTTTTTTTTTGTCCTATTGGTTCTTTGTGATTTTGGTTTTTTTTTTTTTTGTTGTTGTTGTTGTTTTAAAGTTTTTGATTCTTGTCTCTTGGTCTCTTGGTGTGTGTGTGTGTTAGAGAAAGAGAGAGAGAGAGAGAAAAAGAGAGAGAGAGAGAGAAAGAGAGAGAGAGAGCTAGGGATATAGGGAGGATCTGAGATGTGTTGTGGAAGAGAAAACATGATCAATATATTTATTAATAATAATTTTCCCTGTTATTTTTCTTATTAATTTAAATAAATTTAAATTTTGGTAAGTGTTTTGAAGTAAATAAATCTAAATTTAGCTTTACAAAATTAATGCATTATATTCACGTATGCCTTTATTTAAATTTTTGTCCAGTTTAGCCAAAGGTGTAATAATATTTAAAAGTGAATTTAAAACATTAGTACAACAGGTTCATTTTTATCATGTTTTATTTTTCCTTGCAGAGATTGTGTTGAAACACATAACATTTCTCTGCTGAAAATAAATAATGTTATATGTATATCACTATTGTTATGTGAAAACACATGAAATGAATACTCAGAAATACAGAAACAGAAACACAGGAAAACTGGAATGAAAGAGCAAAAGAAACACAAGGACAGACAAATAAAAAACAAATACTCAGAGCCACCCTGGTGACCTGTCCTGGGAACAAGTGTCCCTGCTACCTTCCTACAGAACACTGTCTTAGTGCTGCAAACCACAGCTTGTGCTATGAACCCCATTCTCTCACTTCAAGAACTCTTGATCCTCCCCATCTCCATCTGGGGAACTTAAACTACTACTCCATTTCATGAACTTCATACTACGTGTGTGTGTGTGTGTGTGTGTGTGTGTGTGTGTGTGTATGTGTGTGTGTGTGTATGTGTGTGTGTGTATGTGTGTGTGTGTGTGTGTGTGTGTGTGTGTGTGTGTGTGTGTGTGTACATATCTATGTATGTATCAGCATGTACCTTCCAGGCCCTTTCCCTGAGCTCCAGCTTGCATTGCTAACTGCACTCACTCACCACACTAAGGGCCTTGGGCTGCTCCCATCCCTAACCTGGGAACCTAGATTCCTCCCCTAGTATTCTCCACTCATTCTAACCAGCTCCATTGTCTTCAGTTTTCTGTGTTTTTCTTATATCTGTTTGGACACTTTCCTCTTAATTTGGAAAAGTTTTCTTCTACATGCTTATTAAAGATCTCGTTTATGCTGTTGATCTGGTATTATTCGCTCTCATTTATGCCTACAATTTGAAGGCTTGATCTTTTCATGGTATATATCATTTCCTGTATATTTCTTCTCTATGTTTAACTTTTTTCATTTTATTTGCTTATTTATCTATATCTTACATTATCTTGAATTTTTTTATATTCTCTCTTCTGTTAGATCATTCCATTTGCAAAACAAATTCCTTGAGTTTTATGGCCAATTTATTGGGTTTTCAGCTCCATTTTTGTTTCACCTTGAGTCTTCTTTAATGTTTCTGTCTCTTCACTGAACTCAATTTTCAGATCCTGTATTGTCTTTGTCACTTCCATCAGACTTGTGTTTGTTTGTTCTTGGCACTACTCTGGCATTTATTTTCCTTACTTTCTTGTCCTTAATTTTATTAGTCTGTTTTCTTGTGTCTTCCTTAATCACCTTGATTTTTTGATGAAGTTAAATGACTGTTCTTTTAAATTCTGTGGCCTGGGTTTACCTGCATGATTCAACTTGACAAACATTTTATTGTCTTGTGAGTTTTGAGGGTAGAAAGATTCCTAACCTTCAATTTTTACATTGTTTGTAGTTTTGCAATAAGATCTGGGCATATAAACATCATTGGATAGATCAGCTTGGGAATGAACACAGGGTATGTGGGCCAAATTTAGTGTAAAGGTCAGATATGGCTTTCATGGAATGAAGTCTCATGTACATGGGGAGCTCTGCTTACATGCAAGATGTGTAACTTAGTCTAATCCTGGTGGTTTGGGGGTAGATCTCAGAGCTTATGAGGGTGAACTGAGGCAGAATCAAGCTGACATACCCATCCAGACCCTCAATGTGCAGGGCATGGCAGTATAGAGTTAAATGTGGCATAGGAAAACCTGTGAGTTTTCTGTAAGCATGGGAGATCTCTGAAGAAGCCTAGAGTTTTGGGAAGCAAAGCCAGTTGTAGCCAGACTATGCAGGTGATTAGGTATGCTACCCAGGTTCCAGCTATTGAATTAGGCAAAATTTGTGGAGGGAACACCAAGTATCCTTACTGGGACAAATCATAATGAGTGATTTTCAGATCATTCTTTTTTAAATTTAGTCAAAACTACATTTATTGGATAAAGGCAGAAAATATCACCTTTATCTTATTTTTTTTTTTTTTGCCAAAATTTTGTAGGACAATCTCTTTTCAGGTGCTAATATTCTTTCTTTCTGAAAACTCTTGAACTGGGCCTTCACAGTCCACATAGCTCTTAACACTACTGTCGCCGGGTGGTGGTGGCACATGCCTTTAATCCCAGCACTTGGGAGGCAGAGGCAGGTTGATTTCTGAGTTCGAGGCCAGCCTGGTCTATAGAGTGAGTTCCAGGGCAGCCAGGGCTACACAGAGAAATCCTGTCTTGAAAAAACCAAAAAAACAAAAACAAAAAAAAAAACAAAAAAAGCCAAAACACTACTGTCTTCCAAGCTTCTATGAGAAGAGCCAATTAAATACTACTTACAGTGTTCAATTGATTTATTTTTTAATAGTTTATTTATTTTTTAAATGTACATTTGGTGTTTGGCCTACATGTATATCTGTGTGAGTGTGTTGGAGTTTCTGGAACTGGAGTTATAGACAGTTATAAGCTGCCATGTGGATGCTGAGAATTGAACCTGGATCTTCTTTAAGAGGTGCTGAGCCATCTCTCCAGCCCCTCAACTGATTTTTAATTGATAATTTTATTACCTTTCACATTATTCCAAAAACAATAACAATAAAATACATGTGCAGGTATGACATAGAAACACCCCACAATTCTGATACAAACTGTATATTAGTTACTATTCTATTGTTATGATACAACATCATGGCCAAGGAAACTTATAAAAGGAAGGCTTTATTTGTCTATTTGTGTTATGGTTCCAGAACATTAAGAGGCCATTCGAGTGGGGAAATGTGGCAGCCAATATCAGACATGATGACTGGAGCAGAAGCTGAAGGCTCACATCTATAATAATATGCAGAAAAACAGAGAGAGCAGGCTTGGGAATGACACAGGTCTTTAAACATGTATCCAATGATATGATCTCCAGCAAGGTTACACTTCCTAAACCTCTAAAATAACACCACAAACTAGGAACAAAGTACTCATATGCACAAGAATATAGAGGCATCTCCTTCAGTCCACCATGTCATGTATTTATTTTGTGGCTAATGTAAATGGGCTTATTTCATTTACTTCTTTTTCACTTGTCCAATTTAGTAGAAAATAAATTTTCATGATATGTTCTTATGATAGTCTGGACTTCATTTTAATCTGTTTTAATGTCTCCAATTTTAATGTGTGTTCTTTCTCTCCTTTTCCTTATTTTTGGCTGAGGATTTGTCAATTTTATTTATCTTTTCAAAGAAGTAATTCAATATTTTATGTGTTTATTTGTGTTTATTTATATCTGTTCCATTAGCTTCTGCCACAATTTTGGTTGTTACTTCCTGTCTGCTAGTTTTCAGTTTAGTTGAGCTTTGAGTTGAATTTAGGTTTTCTGAGTCTTAATATGTATCATATTTACATATTTGTCATCTATCGAATGTTTGATATAGACACTTAGTGCTATAAATGTTCATTTTAGGATTTCCATCTTGTTTCCTACATATTTCAGTAAATTGTGTCATCTATTTTATTCAGTTATAGCTTCTTTTTCTTATTTGTTTATTTATTTATTTACACTCCAGAGTTTATTTTTTTCTCCATCTTCACCCTCCAATGGTTCCATATCCCATATCTCCAATCCATACCCTTGTCTCCACAAGGCTGTTCCTACCCACAAACCCCCAGCCCACCTGACCTCTAAACTCCCTGGGGCCTCCAGTCTCTTGAGGGTTAGATGCATCATCTCTTTTGTTGTTATTGTTGTTGTTGTAAGTCAATGCTCAAATATTTATTTATTTATTTATTTATTTTCACTCCTGATTTTATTTCCCCCTCCCCAACCATCCTTCGACTGTTCCACATCCCATACCTCCGACCCACCTAGTGTCTCCATGAAGCTGTTCCCATTCCCCAACCCCCACCCCACCTGACCTCTAAACTCCCTAGGGCTTCCAGTCTTTTGAGGGTTAGGTGCGTCATCTCTGTTTGAACACAGACCCTGCAGTCCTTTGCTGTATATGTGTTGGGAAACTCATATCATCAGGTATATCCTTCTTTTTGGTGATCTAGTGTTTGAGAGATCTCAGGGTCCAGGTTAATTGAGACTGCTGGTCCTCCTACAGGGTTGCCATCCTACTCAGCTTCTTTCAGCCTTTCCCTAATTCAACCACAGGGGTTAGCAGTTTTTATCCTTTGTTGGGTGCAAATATATGCATTTGACTCAGCTGCTTGTTGGGTCTTTTGGAGGGCAGTCATGATAGGTCTTTTTGTGAGTGCTCCATAGCCTCAGTAATAATGTCAGTCCTTAGGACCTCCCCTTGAGCTGAATCCCACTTTGGGCCCATCTCTGGAGCTTCTTTTCCTCAAGCTCCTCTCCATTTCCATCCCTGTAATTCTTTCAAACAGGAACAATTATGGATCAGAGTTTTGACTGTGGGATGGCAACCCCCTCGCTCATTTGATGCCTTGTCTTCTTGCTGGAGGTGGGGGTCTATAAGTTCCTTCTCTCTACTGTCATCTAAGATTCCTCCCTTTGAGTCCTCAAAGTTCCTCACCTCCCAGGTCTCTGTTACATTCTGGAGGGTCCCCCCAACTGCCTACCTCCCTAGGTTGCCTATTTCCATTCTTGCTGCTGACCCTCAGGGCTTTAGTCCTTTTCCCTCACTCAATACCAGATCAGGTTTCCCCCTCCTACTGACCTCTGGCCATCCCCCCAGGTCCCTCTCTTCTTGTGATTGCTTTCTTCTTCCTCCCCAGTGGGACTGAGGTGTCCTCACTTGGGCCCTTCATCTTGTTAACCTTTTTGAGTTCTGTGGATTATATCTTGGGTATTCTGTACTTTTTTTTTTTTTTTTTTTTTTTTTTTTTTTTTTTTTTTTTGCTAATATCCACTTATTAGTGAGTACATACCATGCATGTCCTTTTCGGTCTGAGTTACCTCACTCAGGATGATATTTTCTAGTTCCATCCATTTGCCTGCAAAACTCATGATGTCCTCCTTCTTAATAGCTGAGTAGTATTCCATTATGTAAATGAACCACATTTTCTGTATTCATTCTTCTGTCATGGAACATCTAGGTTGTTTCCAGCTTATTGCTATAACAAATACCGTCACTATGAACACAGTGGAACATATGCCCCTCTGGCATGGTGAGGCATCTTTTGGGTATATTCAAAAGAGTGATATTGCTGAGTCTTCAGGTGGATCTATTTTTAAAAACATTTTATTAATTCTTTGTGAGTTTCACATCGTGCACCCCAGTTCCACTCCTCTCCTATCCCCCCATATCTGCCCTTTGCCCTTGAACCTCCCCCAAATAAAACACAAACAATAAAACACAGAAAATATCTCATCATGGAAGCTGTAGTATGTCACAGTGTATCCCTCAGTATACCCCTTTGTTTACACAGTTTCACTTGCAAATATTCATTACAACCAGTCATTCATTGGTCTTGCTTGGGATATCTGGTTTCTGTGACACCACCAATATTGGATCCCCATCAAAACTTCTCCAGACTATCCTGTTGCCCTGTGTCATAGAGATCCTGCAGCTTTGGAACAGCTGTAATGTTTTTTTATGCATCTCAAGCATTCACAGATGACATAGATTTGGGTGTGGGCCTGGGTGGTAGCTGAGCTAGTCAGCCTGCCTGCTCTCCCTTATCTGCACCACCAGGATGAACTCACCAGCACAGTTCTGGCTAGGCCAATTAGGGGCAGGAAGTAGGATCAGCTCTCCTGTTCTCATGCTCCTGGACCAGTTCTCTCAACTGTCACATGTGGCAATGGTTGTGGTGGGGCTTCACTCCAACATTCATGCAATCTAACTTGAGATGTTAGAGGCAGTACTCCCACAAGATATAGAAGAGAGAATCTCAGGTGCAGAAGATACCATAAAAATATTGACACAACTGTCAAAGAAAAATGCAAAATGAAAAAGTTCTTAACACAAAACATCCCGGAAATTCAGGACACAATGAGAAGACCAAATCTAAGGATAATAGATATAGATGAGAGTGAAGATTCCCAACTTAAAGGGCCAATAAATATCTTCAACAAAATTATAGAAGAAAACTTCCCTAATCTAAAGAATGAGATGGCCATAAACATACAAGAAGCCTATTGAACGCCAAATAGACTAGACCAGAAAAGAAATACCTCCCGTCACATAATAATCAAAACACCAAGTGCACAAAATAAAGAAAGAATATTAAAAGCAGTCAGGGAGAAAGATCAAGTAAAATAGAAAGGCAGACCTATAAGAATCACATCAGACTTCTTGCCAGATACTATAAAAGCCAGAAGATCCTGGACTGATATCATACAAAAGCTAAGAGAACACAAATGCCAGCCCAGGCTACTATACCCAGCAAAACTTTCAATTATCATAGATTGGGAAACCAAGATACTCCATGACAAAACCAAATTTACACAATATCTTTCCACAAACCCAGCACTACAAAGGATAATAGAGAAAAAAAACTCTAATTCAAGAAGGGAAATTATACCCTAGAAAGAGCAAGAAGATAATCTTCTTCCAACAAATCCAAAAGAAGATAGCCACACAAACATAATGCCACTGTTAATAACAAAAATAACAAGAAGCAACAATCTCCTTTCCTTACTATCTCTTAACACCAATGTACTCAATTTCCCAATAAAAAGACCTAGACTAAGTGGGTGGATATGTAAACAGGACCCACCATTTTGCTGCATACAGGAAACACACCTCAGTGATAAAGACAGACACTACCTTAGAGTGAAAGACTGAAAAACAATTTTTCAAGCAAATGGTTCTAAGAAACAAGCTGGAGTAGCCATTCTAACATGGAATAAAATCAATTTTCAACTTAAAGCTATCAAAAAGGATAAGGAAGGACATTTTATATTCTTCAAAGGAAAAGTTAACCAAAATGAACTCTCAATTCTGAACATCTATGTGCCAAATGCAAGAGCACCCACTTTCATTAAAGAAACCTTACTAAAGCTCAAAGTGCACATTGCACCTCACACAATAATAGTGGGAGACTTCAACACCCCACTCTCAGCAATGGACAGAGATCATGGAAACAGAAACTAAACAGAGATATGATGAAATTAATAGTAGTTATGAACCAAATGGATTTAACAGTTATCTATAGAATGTTTCATCCAAAAACAAGAGTATACCTTTTTCTCAGTACCTCATGATCCTTTCTGCAAAATAGACCATATAATTGGTCACAAAACAGGCCTCAAGAGATACAAGAAAATTGAAATAATCCCATGCATCCTATCAGATCACCATGGACTAAGGGTGGTCTTCAATAATGACAAAAACAATAGAAAGCCCACATACATGTGGAAACTGAAAAATGCTCTATTCAGTGATAACTTAGTCAGGAAAGAAATAAAGAAAGAAATTAAAGACTTTTTAGAATTTAATGAAAATGTAGACACATCATATTAAAACTTGTGAGACACAAGGAAAGCAGTGCTAAGAGAAAAACTCATAGCTCTAAGTGCCTCCAAAAAGAAACTGGAGAGAGCATACACTAGCAGCTTAACAACATACATGAAAGCTCTAGAGCAAAGAGAAGCAAACACACAAAGAAGGGCTGAAATCAACCAAGTAGAAACAAAAAGAACTATACAAAGAATCAATATAACCAGGAGCTGCTTCTCTGAGAAAATCAACAAGATAGATAAATCCTTAGCCAGACAAATCAGAGGGCAGAGAGACAGTATCTAAATTAATAAAATCAGAACTGATAAGGGTGACATAACAACAGAAACTGACGAAATTTAAAAAGTCATCAGATCATAGTACAAAAGCCTATACTCAACAAAATTGAAAAATCTAAATGAAATGGACAATTTTCTAGACAAATACCAGTTACCAGAGTTAAATTAGGCTGTGATAAAGCATCTAAACAATTCCATAACCCTGAAAGAAATAGAAGCAGTTATTAAAAGTCTTCCCACCAAAAAAAGTACGAGACCAGACAATTTTCGTGCAGAGTTCTATTAGACCATCAAAGAAGACTCAATACCAAATCTCTATAAACTGTTTCACAAAATAGAAACAGAAGGAACACTACCTAATTCATTCAATGAAGCCACAGTTACATACCTAAACCATGCAAAGAACCAAATAAGAAAGAGAAGTTAAGATCAATCTCCCTTTATGAATATCAATGCAAAATATTCAATAAAATTGGTGCAAAGCAAATCCAAGAACACATCAAATCTTTCAGATTCTATTTTTTGGAATAGTTAGATAAGAATTGGTATTAGATCTTCTTTGAAGTTCTGATAGAATTATACACTAAAACCAGCTGGTCCTGAGCTTTTAGTGGTAGAGAGACTTTTAATGACTGCTGCTATTTCTTTATGGAATATGGAACTCTTTAGATATTTTATCTGCTCCTGATTTAACTTTACACCTGGTATCTGTCTAGAAAATTATCCATTTCATCCAGATTTCCAGATTTGTTGAATATAGGCTTTTGTAGTAGGATCTTTTGTAGTAGGATAATATTGTTGAGGATATTTACTGGCTCTTTATGTTGGGAATCTTCACTCTCTTCTATACCTATTATCCTTAGAGTTGGTCTTCTCATTGTGTCCTGAATATTCTGGATGTTTGGGTTAGGAGATTTTTGCATTTTTCATTTTCTTTGACAGTTGTGTCAATGTTTTCTATAGCATCTTCTGCACTTGATAGTCTCTTTTCTATCTCTTGTATTCTGTTTGTTATGCTTACATTTATGTCTCCTGATATCTTTCCTAGGTTTTCTATTTCCAGGGTAGTCTCCCTTTGTGATTTCTTTATTGTTTCTATGCCAGGAGCCTCCTGGTCCAGAGAGGGTAGTGGCAGGGCACAGATTAAGACTCTAGTGATGGCTTCAAAGTCTGAGGGTCTCAGGGCTTTCTGGCTCTCTGACCTATACTGCAATGCTGATGATAACTTCTAAAAGGTCTGAAAAACTTCTTCTGAGGGTAAAAGACCTATAGCCAAACAGCAGAGGATTAGGCAATGTGGCCTTTGTTCCATCTCAGCAAGAACTGCTGGGCTCTAACTTATGCTTGCTAGTCTGAGGTCTAAAGAAGAAAAAGACACTTAGAGAAGTTATTATAGAGTATATTACTAAGTGTAAAAAGTTTACTATGAAAGCTATCTAAGGGGAAAAGGAGAAAGGTCCTAAGTGGGGAAAAGGAAAAAATTCTAACAAAGGAAAATATTCTAAGGAAAAAAATTCTAGGCAGGGGAAAAGGAAGGGAAAGAATGAACGACTATGACTCTTTGTCTTTCATTTCAGTACTTATACATCTTTCAGAGTACATGATCACATGTTACAAAGTTTATCACAAGTTTACACCAAAAATCAAATCATAAATTGAAATAGAAGTTTACAACAGAGAATGTTTACATGCATATCCATTAGAAGTAATTATCTGGCTAAACATCCATTACCTGTCTAGCTCCACAGGTTCACTGAAGGTTTAAAACTATAACTAAGAAGTTAGTAAAGTTTTGTATAGATAAACCCAGGCAATATTTTATCTTCTGTCCTAGCACCTATAATAAATTGTTAGTTCTCTTTTAATGACCTTTGGTTATTGTTTTACAACCTCTTGAAATGTGCTCTGAATAGAAGAAAGTCTGGTTACTGTCTAAGAGCAATTAACTGATGACATTTGGGAGACTGGCAGAGTTCTCATTGCAGTTTTGACTATCAGAAAAGGACCCAATAGCAGTCCTGTTATAAAAGAGCTTAATAATCTTTGATATAATTTTAGCAATTGTTACAGGATCATCATTAAGACTTAAGAAGTCATCTATTTGTCTATATAGCATCACTACAAGACAGTACATCTTCATGGATCTGTAGAGATCTGCTCCAAAGGGGTGTGCTATAGCTTAGTGATTGTTATATTTGTTTAATAATAATAATAATAGAAAATGCATATTAATAGCAGGAATCTTTACTAAAGTCCCTTATAGCCTTGCTGAATAAGGGCTCACTTGTCACAGATTATATAATAATCCAAAGCAAGCCATTTCAGGATGATCTCCTGCTAATTATTAGCATGTGCCATTATGGCTCCTGACATTACTACTTCCATTTTAGATCCTGTATGGTGTTGTTCAATTCCTTCACCTGTTTGGTTGTATTTTCTTGTAATTTTTAAAGGTATTTTTGTGTTTCATTTTTAAGAATTTCTACCTGTTCACCTGTATTATCCTGTATTTCTTTAAAGGACTTATTTAAGTTATGTCTATCTTAAAGTCCTCTATCATCAACATGAGAAGTGAATTTAAATCTTTATCTTGCTTTTCTGATGTGATGTGGTATACAGGACTTGCTATGGTGGGATAACTGTGTTCTGATGATGCCAAGTAACCTTAGTTTCTGTTGCTCATGTTCTCGTGTTTGCCTTTCACCATCTGGTTATCTTTAGTGCTACCTTCACTCACTGTCTCTGATAGGAGCCTGTCTGTCCTGTTATCTTGATTGGGTCAGAACTCCTCAGAGTCCTTCTGTCTTTGTAATCCTGTGATCCTGAGATCCTAGGTGTAAGAGCTCCTGGGCATCAGGCTGACTCTGGGATCCTGAAATCCTATGATCCTTGGCATGTTAAAGTCCTGGGGGTTAAGCTGCCTCATAGAGGAAGCATGTTAGAGCTCCTAGGAGTCCAGGTTCCTCTGGGTGTTGTGGGATTGGTTGCATAGCTAGCTCCCAAGGTCTGCTCAGGGTACCAGATTAGACAGGAAAAAACCTGTGCCAATGGGTCAGGATATGATGTCTTCATGTAGCAGACCAGCTAGGAGTCTTCCCCAGCAGAAAGGACCAGGAAGAAGCCAAATGGCTTATTTCAACACTGGGTCTGGGACCTGAATTGAGAGTTCTCAAAAGAAAAAAGAAAGCCAATTCATAGCTCAAAATTCATCCACCATCTCTAGAAATTGGGGAAAACAAAATCAAAACAACTTTGAAATTTCAATTTACCCTAGTCAGAGTTGCATAGATCATGGGAACAGAGACAATAGACGTTAGAGGACATGCAGAAAATAAGGATTCCTTATTCACTTTAGGTAGGATTACAAATGTGTCTAGCCATTAAGAATATCAGTATAGAGATTTCTCAAAAGACAAAAATTATCTACCATAAGATTTAGCTATACAACTCCTTGGCATATGCCCAAACATACTCATTTATATTCTTTCCTCAACAATTAACAATATTTAGGAAATGTAAACAACCTAAAAGCTTTTAGCCAATGAACAGATAATAAAAATATGGTTCATCTACACTACATGGAATGCATATTCCATGATAAGTAAGGAAGGCTTTTTTGTCAGAACAACCTAAGACAGGCCTTGGTATTCTGATAAAAGCTTGCAAGTACTGGAAGAAGTGAGTCAGGCTTTATGTAGAAGCAAGAGGGTAGTGGGCTTGATTATTGCTGGTATAACAGCTTTAATTACATTAATTGCTAGCACCACTGCTTCTACAATTGCTTTGACACAAGAAGTTAAAACAGCTACTTTTGTTAATAATTTAGCAAAAAAAATACTAATGTGTTGAATATACAAGAGGATTTAGATAGGCTTTTGGAACAATATATTGATGCTCTTTATCCTATTCAAATTATTAAAAGGAGGTTCAGAGTTTAAGAGTAAGGAGCCATCTTGAGTGTCATGCCAAATATCTTTGAATTCATGTTAGTTCTAAAATTTACAGTGGTAGTCATTATAATTAGAAAAAAAGTTTAAAGACAGTTGTAGTGTATTTGACATAATTCTAACACCTCTCTGGATGTTTAAACATTGCATAGTGAGCTTATGAATTTCAAGAATGCTGCTCTCCTGAGTGTTGTGGCAGATACTGCTGATAAAATTACCCATGGCCTGAGATCACTATTTCTTTTTTGGTCAAACTTTAAGAATGATCCATTTTTTGTCCTGGAATACTTTTATTCCTGTGCATTGTGTTAAAGGTTGTCTTTAACAGGATCAACATGTTG
This sequence comes from Arvicanthis niloticus, assembly GCF_011762505.2. Classification (NCBI taxonomy): domain Eukaryota; kingdom Metazoa; phylum Chordata; class Mammalia; order Rodentia; family Muridae; genus Arvicanthis; species Arvicanthis niloticus. The sequence continues at coordinate 67,885,007 of NC_047660.1, read as the reverse complement.
GCAGCCAAAGTATATGACTTGAAACCTGGCAAGACAAGGACGGGTAAGATTCTGCACAGAGCCTTACCAACCTAAGATAGAAGTGAATTGCTTTTGATAATGCATATTCCATGATGGGTAAGGAAGGCATTCTTGGCAGAATGACCTAAGACAGGCTCAGTCTTGTTTATGAAATAAAAAAGAGGGGAGGAAGGCAGAAAGCTTTTGGGGCTGCTTGGCAAGAATCTGACATTGGCCAAGGACAAGGAAATGGACTTCAGGCAGAAAGCTGAAATTAGGTTAGAACACAAAGAAGTAATTTCAGGCAGGAATCTAAATCTTAGTCTAGAACAAAGAAGTAATTTCAGGCAGGAATCTAAATTTTAGGCTAGAACAAGGAAGTAGGCTTCAGACATGAAAATGACTTTGGGCTAGGACAGGGAAGTTGGCTTAGATAATTTGGTCATCCTGATAAGCCCTTAGAAACAGTAATCACAGGAATGTTCATGGAATTTTGTTTATTGCCTTGCTTGTTCTTTGACTCTTTGTGTATATTGTCTCTCTTGTTCCTTGACTATTTGCATCTATTGTACTGCTGGTTCTTCAACCTAGAACTGACCTTAATACTTGCATGTAATTAAAATGGTATGAAAGCAAAAAAAAATGAGAGGGGTAGGATGGGGGAATTCTGGCAAAAGGAAATTGGGAAAGGCAATGACATCTGAAATGTAAATAAATAAAAATAATACAATAAATTTTTTTTTTTTTAAAAATCACATTTGCAAGTAAATGGATAAAACCAGAGAAGGTCATATCAGTGATGTAACTCAGACCCAGAAAGACAAATGTCACATATTTTTTAAAACTGGGGGCCTAAATCTCTAAATATTCAAATGCCTGTACATAACCTATAGTAATTAAAGAACCAAGGCAAGTAAAACATAACCAAGACAGAATGGGTGTTTTGGGAAGCAACAGAGAAGAAAATTTAAAAAGGGAGTTTTTATGGGAGGTAGATACAGAATAAGGCTGGAGTAGGGTAATGAGGAAGAAGAGAACACAAATGACCTTATAGGGGAAATTGGAAATGGGTGGTGGCAGGGTCAGAGGGAGCTTCATGGAGTAGAGGGAAATAAATATAGTAGTGGATGGGAGAAAGGTTAAGGGGAAGAACAGGGCACAAGTGATCGGGATACAGGGGATCTGCTAGGTGAAATCAGAAAAAAAATATTATTTATGGAAGGTGTAGGGATGTAAATGAAGAAGAATGTGAAAAGTATGTAAATTAATGTAGCAGAATGCTTTCCTGCTGTTGCTACATTGTATAGGAGGAGCTGATGTGGGAGGAGTGCAGAAAAGAAGAAGGAAGAAGAGTAGCTAGGAGAGAGAGGACCAGAGGAGAGAGGGGAAGATGGTAGCAGATGTGAGTGTGTTTCTAGCAGTCTAAGGTAATTGTAATATATAGGTTAGATATTGGGTAACACCTCTAATTGTGTGAACATCTTGTTAATTGAGCATTACCAAATATATAAAGCCTTTGGATAATCTTTAAGCATTAGAGTCTCATTTCTATTGGGTACCACATGTATGGTGTGGTGGACTGGGCTCAGCTAAACATTGTGGAGATAGCATGGTAGATTGACAGAGCCACCTCCCACACTGGTGTCTTGTGGGTGCAAGAGCTGGTGCTTTGGCCAGTATGAACTGGCCATTGGAGCTGAGCAGCAGAGGGAGCACACTGTTGCTCTTGGTCTCAGGCCTTGTCTAGTTGGGAATATGGCAGTGCCATAACAACAAGCCAGATTGGGTGCTGCTGTTTTTAAATATTATCATTAACAAATTAACAATAAAGATGTTTTTAAAAGCCACAAGGATTCATACTAATAATACTATTAACTGTTTACCTAAAATAAAAATCCTAGTATTTATGTATATATATTATATTTATATATTTATATATAATATATTTATATATTTATATATAATTTATACTCATATATTATATATTTATGTATAATATCTATATATCTATATAATGTTGGGTATAAATGTAAATAGTTCTAATGAGCTTTTTTCATCTGGGCTGACAGTGCTCCCTCCAAGAGTTGAAGATCACCTAAAACCTCAATATTGATACAAGAATCTGTCTTTCAAATTAGTGACCAAGACTGTCCAAGAGACTCCTAAAACGTTCAACCAAATCCAGTCCTTGATAGATTTATAGCAAAGTTCTACCAGAGTTTCAGAGTTTCAAATAAGTCTACAACCAGCCCTTTCTAAATTATGTATATAGATAATGCAACCAAAAAGTGTTCAACAATACCTTCATTACTTCAGTAACATAAGCAGGTAAGGACAAAAACAAAGACAATTAAAAGATAGTATGACTGATGAACATAAATGAAAGAATTCTTAATAAAATACCGGTAATCTGAATGCAAGTAGTCAGTGTTCCTCCATGCTCTAGTTCCTGTCTCTAGGCTCCAGTCTTGTCTTCTTTTAGTTGTAGAGTGTGAATTTAGAGTTGTAAGATGAAATTAAGCCCTTTCCTTCTGATGTTGCTTTTGGTTACTGTGTTTTATCAAAGCAAGAAAGACCTAAGACAAAACTCCATTGTAGAGATAGGTGACTGAACCTGAAAGAGCAAGCATGGAAAACTTGTTCACCAATGGTACAGAGGTCAACATTGTTGTGGCATTCTATTGAGCCGTATGGTTGGCCAGGGCACAAACGATACCCACTAGAGTGACTGGGGAACATCGCAACAGAACAGCATAGAGTTTTAAACATTAAAGAGTATACAAAATTTAAGAAGAAAACATGCTCCTAGAAGCCATAATGTGCTTATTAATAGAGTAATGTAATGTGGGAATCTCAGTGGTTGGAGTGAGTTACCTCCCCAGACATTGTTAACCATGGAGACTCTAGAGGCTTTTAAACAATAAAGGTTATCACCATTACTGTTCATTGCAGAACTACAGGCTAAGTTCATATTGTTCAAGACATTGCATGTTTTGGATACTGCAGGACTTGGAGAAAGATAGCTAGGACTGAGCTGCATGTGTCCCTTCCTTGTTCACTAGCTCTACAAGGAGGTACTAAGGAGTTACAAAAGTGCTACTAAGTTTGCCAGGGAAAATGAAGGCCAAAATTTCTATACAGCGTTGGATCCTGAACATTTCAAATTGAAAGGCAAGCTATGCCCCCTAAAGCAGTAGTGGGTAGCATATGTGGTTAAGATAGAACCAAATTTCTGATTGGACCTAAGACTCACTTCACAGGGTGAAGTTCATATCAGATACTGCAGTCTTAGAAAAAGACCCTGTGATGAAGGACTTTGTTGGTTTTGGAGGATGGGGAAATAATCTTTATTACTTAATTGAATGATATGCCAGCTAATATGTTTCTTCACATTGTGTTTATAATCATGTGTTATTACTACTTTCAGAGTCCTTTGGGATATTTTCCCATTTCCTGTTTAATTTAATGTTTTTTTTTTTCACTTGTTTTATGTGGTGTAAGAAATACCCCTGAGTCCCACTAGCTAAAAGCCATGTTCCAGAGACAGACGAATTAATGAAACTTTAGTACCTTTTAGGAATTGAAAAACTATGTCACTCCATCCAATGCTAATACATCCAGTCTTCTACAAGTAAATATTCATAATTTTATTTTTTGTCATCATTAATTCATATTTATTTTGTACTAGCTTCATGTAAAGCCATTAAAATGTAGTTGCTTAATAATTTATATAACATAAAGGCTCATATTTTCATTTGATCTTTATTATATGTGGAATAAATACATTTATAATATTATGATTCAGATGGATACCAACACCCATTGGCTTTCTCCTTTACATTTCCTTTACAGTTTCATTCAGTGTGCTTTTGAATTTGTTGACTTGGCTTGTGTCTCCTTGATTCAAGATATGAGGATTATGTTTTGCCCTTTATAAATCTTATATCAATCATAATTTATTCATATGCCTAATTAAAATTAATTTTTATTTATGAATTCAATTTATCATATTTATTGAAATTGTTGTTAATATCCATATATTCTATTATAATCATCTCTTCACAAATACATATATAATCAATGTCAAAAAGGAGAATGCTCAATAATTTCATGTTGATTTTTCCTGAAAATTTCATTATCTTCCTTAGAGATGTTATGATAACATTAACTGTGAAACATATACCTATATGTATTTATGCATTCACATATATGTATGCATTATATATATATACATATATATATGTATATATATACATATATATATCACAAAATTATATAATTGTACGTTAACTAGAAATGAAGTCCTGTGACTGACACACAAGAAGACAGCACCAGTCGACTGTAGACTGTCAAAGGTTTAGGAGGGCACATGATTTGTGGCATGGGGATGAGGTCCAGAGTCGGGCCTTTCTCAGGTAACCAGTTACCTGCCAGGCCCTTTAGCATATGTAAGGCCTGCTTGCAGTTACCCTCAGTTTTTCCTGCTGGCCCTGTCCAGGCGTAGAACAAAGAAAGAATAGGCCCTACTGCCCAGAATATTTTAGTTCCAAGGCAGTCACATATCTGCCTTGCTGCCTGTTGGGAGGAAATTGCAATTTAAGATGGAAAGAGAGCTAAAATAAAGGACAAGGACCCTCTGTGGAATGACTGGCCACAATATAGAGTATGCCTCTGCAAATGTCTTGGAGACAGAAATGTACCTCCTATATCTGGCCTGAGACACTGGATCCTCAGTGCTTCAGTTACCCTTGGGAGGGAGATCTGGCCAATTCCTAGCATGTCCCAGATCTCAGGCTGTTAGTGGATTGTGAGGTGTCTATTTTGGTTCTATATGGACTATTTTTTCAACATTTGTCATGACTTTTCCAAGGGCACTAAACACACAAGTATGATGACAGATCTCTGGAAGACTGGATCTTAGAGTTTCAGGATATGGCTGTATTTAGAGTCTTCTGCAGCACACTGCACTGTGATGCTTGCCTGTACTGCTTTTCTACTCTGAAACAGAAACTCTTGCCTCTCACCTGCTTTAGCATCCTGTCTGTCTCTTTTTGCTTTCTACTCAGGTAGGATTGGATTCAAGTATGTAGCTCTAGGAGATTTCATTGTCCTTATCAGTTTTGACCTGCTAGCTGTCATGCTTACTTACATCATCCAAGTGACCATCTTCCTTTTAGTCTTCACTATATCCCTGGGACCAATCATGAAGGCCACCATTCCCATTGAGACAACACCAGGGACATGGAGTTCAACTGGGAGGTTAGAATCTTCATACCGGTCACTTTTATTGGGCAGACTTCTCCTGTGTGTTCTACAACAAGCTGCTTTCTGTTCCTCCAAAATAATTTTCATTATATTGAGTACATACTGTGACAGTAGTTTAGAAGTCAAAATTTATAAAGGTAGTGTGAGTGGCCAGGGTAGATGAGTTAGATCTACATGGACATCAAACTCCTGCCCTTCTGTATTAAGACTATCTTGTTAAACATAATCTGTGATTTGTCTTCCCACATTATTGGTAACCTTAAAACTGTTATATTCTCTGAATATAAATTGGATACACTGTTCTTGTGTTGTTTTTAATTTATGATTGAGGATGCTGACTGGGCAATTTAGAATTGAGTGCATCCATCTTCCTCTTGTTCTAGACTGAATAGCATAAGAATTTGTGAAGGAGCTATATAGTATTTCAAAGGAGTCACATGATGAGGCCCCACTATCTTGGCACAGAATAAATGGTAATAATTGATTTCCAGGTCCCCTTAAAATATGAGAACCTGTCCCTTGCTCAACATGGGTTTCCTGAACATGCTTCTTGCTGGAGAAAATCTCCTGTTAATCAACATCCGGTATGGCTTCCAAATTTTTGCCTATGGTGGGCTTCAGACACTTTTCTTTTTTTGTTTTATTTTATTTTATTATTTTATGTATTTACATTTCAAATGTTATCCCCCTTCCCAGTTAACCCCACTATCCCTTCTCCCATTTCCTACCTCTATTAGTGTGCTCCTCATCTTCCTCCCCACCCACCTCAGTGCCCTAGCATTCCCCTACGCTGGGTCATGAAGAGAAAGATTGGGAATACAAACCTACCTCTCTTCATGTTTCTTTTGACTTGTTCTGACAGTGAGGAGCTTCAGTGAGGATACCCAAGGGACCAGTGAAGGGAGATTTCCTTTCTGCTGAATCCTTTTAAGTGTAATGTCTGTTTAGAGTCATTCACTTTCATTTAGTCTGAGATAGAAACACAGTAAGATGATTGTACAGTCCAGGACCAAGGGGCTCCCCTCCCATTGATGCCAGATAAGGTAATCCTATGCTATCTATGCAGCTGACACCATGAGTCCCTCTGTGGGTGAAAGGAGGGATGAAAAAGAGAAGTGTCCACCAACCAAAGAGGACACTTCTCTCTTTCATCTCTCCTTTCACCCATTGCCATGGTTAAGTGTCAGGTGAAGCTAAAACAAGGCAGTCAGTTCTGGTGCTGGGAAGAGAAAACCTCATACTAGAAAGTCAGAAGAGTACTCTGCTTTCATATAAAATATAGTCAGGTGACTGTTTTTCTATGTAGCATCTTCTAGGACACTATGAAAGACTCTAGTCCTTCCATTACTATCAGAACCTGAAATGGTAAAGAAATAGCTACTTAAAACCTACAGAACCTGGTTCTTTTCCAAAGCCTCCTTATGCTCCCCTTGGCTATCCTGCATCTCTGCCCCTTCATCTGCCTCTCAGTTCTAACTGGAACCAGATTGTGGGTAGCAATAACACATGAATCAGGGACACTTGCCCATTTCCATAAAGCCATAGGATAGGCAAGGAAGGGACCCATTGAATGTACACTCAAATGAACAAATGAACAACAGTCCTGGTGTCACTCAACTAGAGTGACAGGCCTTGGCAATGAAGGAACTTTGGTGACAAAAGATTGGGAATACAAACCCACCTCTCTTCAAATTTCTTTTGACTTGTTCCAACAATGAGGGGCTTCAGTGAGGACACCCAAGGGACCAGCAGAAGGAGATTTTGTTTCGGCTGCATCCTTTTAAGTATAATGTTTGTTTAGAGTCATTTATTTCCATTTGGTCTGGGACAGAAACACAGTAAGATGAGATTGTACAGTCAATATTGTACTTTTATATTTGTTCTGGTAGGTAACAGGATCTTTGCCTGAGTGAAATTACAGAAGAATGTATTCATAGCCCTGATTTAGTTCCTCCATCTAGCAGTGGGTCACTTTCCTTGGAAAACACATGCCTTGAAAGTTGTTCAGTGTTCATCTGTAGTCAGAGCGGTTTGTGTATGAAAGAGCTGGGTTCTTGAGTTTTGATCAGAGTCCAGAAACTTAGGACTGGAGGGAGGGCTTCTTTTTCTGAAATTCCTGGCCATGTCTCAAGTAGGTCTATGCATTTGATACTTTAGAAGGCCCTATCTTTGAAGAAGCTACAGGGTCCTACTTGGAGCTAGTCGCTGCTACCCAGACTTTGGAGGACCAATGGCTCTTGCTGACCTGATACTAGCCTAACACCATCAAAACTGTGTGTCAGATGAATTCATATATATACTGTCTTTGAGGAATATACATAATATTATGTAATTATTATATATCTATATATTAATTATATCTAGACTATACATATTTATATAATATACTATTATATAATATAGTATTATATTAATATATAATATTATATAATTATTATGTATTATATATTCCTCAAAGACCATATATTGTGCCAGGTTTTACATGCTGGCCACTACAGTTTGTATTATGTTCCTTGGTTCAGTGAAAGTTTTCCTTAGATATAATAAGTAAAATAAGAGAAAATGTACATTATTGGAAAACATTCTAAATAAAAATGCAGAAAATATTAAACTATTATTACTAATGAAACTAATAAATTAGTATCAGTTTCTCTTTATTAGTGCATAATTCAAATATAGAAGTAAAACAACATATTACACATAGTATTTAATTTATCTAGCCTTGATATTCAAAGGCTAATTATGAACACTTCAATGTGTAAGTTTTACATGCAGATAACTTGTCGGATCCATAATTTTCTCATAGCTTTCTTCATTTCCTGATTTCTCAGTGTGTAAATAATAGGATTCAGTAAAGGAGTGATAACAGTGTAAAATACAGCAAGAGTTGTATTGCTTGCAAAACTCCCAAATGGCCAGGCATAGATGAAGATACAGGGTCCAAAAAATAGAGTGACCACAATTATGTGGGCAGACAGTGTGGACAGCGCCTTGGAAAGACTGCCAGGTGACTTGTGCTTTACAATGACCAGAACGACAGTGTATGAGACAAGCAAGAGGGCGAACGAGATGAAGGAGAGCAGCCCACTGTCAGCAATCACAAATAACTCTAGAGTGTATGTTTCAATACAAGCAAGCTTGATTACCAGGGGAAGATCACAAAATATATTATTTACAATATTGTATCCACAGAAAGGCAAATTCACTGTCAATGCCATCTGGCTCATGGTGTGTATGAAACCAATTGTCCAGGAAAGTATAATAAACCTGATCAGCAACCTGTGACTCATGATTATCCTGTAGTGCAAGGGTTTGCATATGGCCACGTATCTGTCAAAGGCCATGACTATCAAAAGGGTCATTTCAGCACCCCCAAAGAAATGCATGAAGAACATCTGGGCCATGCAGCCCTGAAAAGAGATGCTCTTGTGTGCTGCCAGCAAGTCTGTGATCATCTTGGGTGTCGTGACAGTAGAAAGACACATGTCCAGGAAGGAGAGGTTTCCAAGAAGAAAGTACATGGGAGAATGAAGGGCAGAATTAGCTGCCACTGTGACTATAATAAGGATGTTGCCCACCACAGTAGCAACATAGATCAAAGTGAATGTCACAAAGAAGAAAGCTTGAAGTTGCCAATCTCCAGAAAATCCCACTAAAATAAATTCTGTCACAGCAGATTCATTTTTATAATCCATTTATTCAACTCAAAAAGGTTCTGGAAGTACTTTAAATACAGAGGTGAAAACCAAAAGCAAGCTATAGTTAGTATCAGTATGCTTGTATTTTTAATATTTGTTGATAACGTTAACTAATGATTTGAAAACATGCCGTGTTTAACATATCAACATATCAAACAGATATGTTTGAAATGATTTTAAGCATCGCATCACTTTAAAAAATATTCTTAAGGTTATATGAAATAGAAAATGTTTGAAAGGGTAAAAGTTCTATTTAGATCCTTTTATCTTATCAAATAATATATTTCAGTAGATCTTTTTTCCATTAATCTCTTCACATAGAGATAAAAATAAAGATTAAATGGTAATAACTATTTTGCCTTGAGTTTATTACAGTCTCCTGTTTCATATATTCCTTGCAGTTATGTTATTTAAATATACAAGTAATATAGAACACTAACAGTAAATACATTGCTCTGCATTTACGAAGATATTATCAAAGATTATTTAGTGTTTTTTTTTAAAGCAGACACAAGTTAGAATTTAATTTATACATAGAGGAAATCTACACAGTCATTAAATGTTTTTTTCTTTTTAATCTTTTGTAATGTATTCTAAAAACTTCAAGAACCACAGACTCAGACTCAAATGACTTTGACCCTATTTTCTCAAATGACAAATTGCCAATTCAAAACAAGGGCTATTGTGATAAATGTATGTTTGCATTTGCTGGTTTAAGAGCAAATAGCATGGTATCTCAATTTTTATGTAAAGGTTTTGCTTATGTTATAATTTTTAGTGCTAAACTATCTTAACTGGGCTTTTTATAGATCATTCACAGTTTCTGAAGTAAGAAAAATTATTAATTACAGTAAAGATATTAAGTGCTAGGCTTCATTATGAATTACTTAATGTACAATAAAGGTGTTTAGTGCTCATAGCAAACACATGACATAAGAGTATTATTGTTGGCATGTTCATATAAAAAAGCTATAATGTAAAATCTATTGACTATTTTAACAATTATCTAGCTAACAAGAATGAATAATGTATAACCAAATAATTAAACATTCTTTGAACTCATGTATCTTATATGAATTCCTTAGAAGATATGATGCAACCACAAGAGATAACTTAAATACAATTAACTACAACCGTTTTCCTATGTAACCAATGTCTGTTATACAGGTACCTCATAATCTAGAAATACGTTGTTATGATGAAAATAAGCTGTGTGAGAAAACTTTTAACTTTGTGTAGAACTTATGCAAAACAGATTTAAGTCAATTCTATGTGAGACCTTCAAAAGTGAAATAAACTTTAAGGTGAATAAGCAAAAAAGAATGTGATATGGATATGTATGAAATGAAATGTGTTAAATACATCTTTGTAGTACAATCCAGTTGCTTGAATTCTACTATGTTTCCGTCTGAGACACATAGCATGCTATAGATCAAATACAATACGTTTTTAAATTTATTATAGACTGTTATTGGTATATACACTTTTTGCATCTTATTTACTTCGCTTTTCTTACTATGGAGAATACTCATGATAAAATTCTTTTTATTTATATTTTATTTTTCGATTTGAATGTAAAACATCTTACATCGCTCTCCTTTACCAAATGATTGCCTTTTTTCATTCATGGTCTAAGAAGTGCTTCTACAGAGGCTTTCTAAGTCTCTAATTTAGACCATACATTAACTTTCCAGTCCCTTTCAAACTGTGAATGTACACATACATTTATATATTCTTTCAACTGCTTCAATACTGAAAAAAACTAGCCACTATTCTGTAAAATGGTATAGGGCACAAGAATTTCTTTTATTCTCAACTCTAGTATGAGCTTTCTGAATGATCATATAACCTTTCTTGTGTTTCTTATATTCATTGTAATTAGTCATTGACAATTTTTTCTGCAGCATAATCTTGAGAGTATATTTTCTTTCAAATTTACAAGAATTGTTAATTCTAGATTACTGTGAAGTGAAATTAGCTCTCATTTGGAGGATTTGATGCCTCAAAGGCTAAAATCTTCCTTTGACCAACATAATTTGTTAAAATACCATCAATACTATCTTCACCATAATAAATGTAGTGAATTTGTTTGCTATAATACTTTAACTTACCTTTCCTAACATACAGTATGAAGATCATAATATTCAAAGTAGTATTTAAAATTGAAAATAGGCCTTTTATTTTCTTTAATGGCCCATATGCCATTCTAAAGAGTATCTTTCACTTCCTTTAAAGATGTGGACCAATTACTGGAGAAAAGTTTTTTTACAGTACTGGGAATCCAAACCTCAGTGGGAGTTGTTAAAAAATGAAACTATTGCCCGCTTTGGCATAACCAAGAGACATGCCTGCATTTAATTCTTGGCCATGTAATGAGGTGTGTTCCTGACTGGGTGGTACCTTGATTATAACAACCATGAAATTCTTGTTGTACTGGTGATGATATCATAAATCTAGAAAGATTTTATTGAAAGGAAATTATCTTTTCTCACATTAATTCAAATCATTTTTCTTAGTTTCAATTTTTGTGGCTATTTTTAATAGAATAATTCATGAACAATTTTGAGTATATTCTCAACACATGATTTATATACAAATTAACTTGTAGAACATACAGGAAGTAGAGTATTTGAAAAAATGTATAATACTCATTTCTAAGTTATAGTACAAAGCTATAATATTGGAAATAGTATGGTACTGCCACAAAAACAGACACATAAATCAGTGGAAAAGAATAGAAGATGCAGACTAGAGGTCATGGACTTACAGCCTTTTTTTTTTTTTTTTTTTTTTTTATGAAGAGGCTCCCAAAATACCAAACATTGAAAAACATTGTGTTTAACAAATAGTGTTAAGAAAACTAGATGTGTTCATGTATAAGAGTAAAATTATACCCTTATCCCTTAGTTTATACATGCCATCCCAAAACAGATCAATAACCTCAGTAAAAGACCATACACTTTAAAATGGGTAGACAAAAAGTCAATTACTACATGCTAACATATTGGTAAAGGTAAGGACATCCTGCATTCTCTGGTGGAACACTTTGGGGGAGGTTTAGGAGATACAGACTTGCTGAAGGAAGTACATTACTGGGCTTTGAAGTAATAAAGCCTTGTGCTACACCCAGTTTACTCTGCTTCATACTTATCTTGGGAAATGTAATCTCTTGGATTCTTACTCAGACACAATGTCTTCTACTTTGTGTCATGCCTTCCCTTGATGATGGACTCTTATCCTTCTAAAATCCTTATCCCAAATTAACTATTTTATAAGTTTCCTTGGTCAGGTTATTTTATCACAGCAACAGAAAATGATCTAATACAATGTGGTTCCACAAGCAGAGAAAAAATGGACCCTGCTTTCTAATCAAATCTCACCATTTATTTATAATTATCATAAACTATCTATTCCTCTCATTTTTAATGATTTTTGTGGTACATTCTCAGGTCTCTTATTTTACTATTCTGGCATGATTTATTTGTTCTCTGTGATATCTTGACTGTTTCTACCATTCTCTACATATTGTTGTATTCAGTCTAATATCCTCTGGAGATCCTGTTTAGTAGCCGTGTATTCCATTCATCTGTTTTTAACTTTGGAAACATTCATTTCTTCTTAATATCATTAAATAGTTTTGCTGGGTAGTGTCTGGTTTGACAGTGTCTTTCATGACTTAAACATCTTTAAATGCCCTTCGGGTTTTAAATGTTTCTGTGAAATAACCCTTTGTTATTCTTTTTTAAAAAAAGTATATTTTTTATTAAATTTATTTTCTTATTCACTTTACAGCACAATATCAGCCCTTCCTCTTCTCCCAATATCCCCTCATATAAGTCCTTCCCTCCAATCCTCTCAGAAGGGGAAGTTCCCCTCTGGATGTCAACCCTCCCATCTCCTATTTAACCCCCACCCCCACCTCCCACACTCTCCCCATACCCCTTCTCACGTATCAAGTTGCTGTAGGTCTAAGCACATCCTTATATTTTTATGTTTTTAGTTTAAAAATAATTTTATTATTTCTCCATTTCCATTTTATCTTCACCCTATACCTCTCACTCCATTACAAAATCATGACTTATTTTTTTAAAAAATAATTATTTCACATGTATATAATTGCATAGATATGTGGCTACAACCTGCTTAGTACATTTAGTGTGGTGTGTATTTGTGATTTCTGAGAAATTTCAGCAATTTATATTTACTAATCCAGCTCCTCAGAAAGGCCTAGAAAAATTTAAGTCTGAAGAGGTTAACTACAACTTAGAAGACACATGGAACAAATAATTGAAGAACAGTAAATTAAAAGATGGGGGAAATACCACCAAAGAAATCAATAGATATTGCTCATTAAGAATTCCAAATAGTGATGGTTTTAATTCCTCAATAAAAACAGAGATGAACAGATTGGATTAGAAAAGAAGATTCATCTTTCCATGGCATTCAAGAAACATGTATCTCCTTAATGGATAATCACATTCTATGGTAAAAGGATAGAAAAAGGTATTCAGAGAAAATGGATGCAAGGAGAAAGCATGTGTAGTTGTTATAATATTTGAAAAAATAGCCTCCAAAACTAATGAGAAGAATTCAGAAAGATGGTACATACTCATTAAAGTAAAAAGCCACCACCAAGATAATATTACAATTACAAGCATTAATGCACCATACACAAGTATACCAAAGTCAATAAAAGAAGCATTACCACAGAAAAATTCATGTCTTGTTTCTCACACTGTGATAGTGGGTGAGTTCATTACTCCACTCTTACAAATATATAGGTCAAAAACCAAAACAAGACAAAACTAAATAGAGAAAAATTGAAATTAAAGAACATTATAAATTAAATGACCTATCAGACATTTATAGAACATTACACCCAAACACTATGTCTTCCCAGAAGTTCTTCAAAACTTATCACATATGTGGACACAAAGCAAGTCTCAATTGATACAAGAAAATAAAACAACTAGTATCTTATCTTGATTAAAACTGAATATCAACAATAAAAAAAACAGCAGAAAGCATACAAACTCATGGAAACTAAATAACTCACTGCTGAATAAAAATTGGGTAAAGACAAAATTCAAGAGAAAAACTAAAAACTTTTTACAATGGAAGAAAAAATACAATGTGCCCAAACATACAGCATGTTCATAGCACTATTATTACATTAAAACAAACAAACAAACTGGAGAAATCAAGAACAATATAAACAATTAATTCCAAAATGAAGTAGATGGCAAGAAATAATAAAAATTTAGGCTTAAATCAATGAAATAGAAAAAAGCAAACAAAAGCAATAAATATTTCCACTAATATCAGGAAAAAGACACTCTTTCTCCACAACTATCCAAATTGCCTTGTAATCTTAGCTATAGCAATAAGACAACTGAAGAAGATCAAGTGGATACGACTGGGAAAGAAAGCAGTCAAAGCATCCTTATTTGCAGATGATATGATTTTGTACATAAAAGACCCTAAAGATGCCGCTAGAAAATATCTACATCTGATAAACATGCAAATTAACATGATACCAAATTAACACACTAAAACTAATGGTCTATGTACAAATAAAAAACATTCAAAGAAAGTTATCTAAGAAATAATAATTTTCACTGTAGCCTGAAAAAGAACTTGTGTTAAATCTAGCCATGCCAGTGAAAAATGTGTTTAGTAAAATTTTAAGTCATTGAAGAAAGAAATTGTGAAAAAAATAGATGATGGAAAAAATATCTTATGCTCTTGGATCAGTAAGATTAAAGTAGTCAAAATGGTCATTCTACCAAAATTTACAGCTACCAATGCAACAAAATTCCAATCAAAATTCTAACACATTTCCAACACAGAAAGCTTCAACTTTATGCAGAAACACAAAAAAACTGAGGTAACTAAAACAATCCAGAATTTTTAAAAAAAGAAAAAAAAAAAGATCTACTGGAGGTATTGCCAGCCTGCTAAATTGCTAAATTAATCTCTGTTTGGGGATCCATTTTTCAGTTTCAAGCCATGTACATTGGCTGCCAACATGTTAATGTTGTTAAAGACAAGCTTTAACAAGATGAGCAGGAATAAAAGTATTCCCAGGACAAAAAGGACTAGCAGGATCAAACTATATATGCCATTCTTGAAGTTTGGCCAAAATAGAAATACCTAACTCAGGCCATGGATAATTTTATCAGCAGTATTTGTGGCATCAAAGCTCAGCAGAGCAGCATTCTTTAAATTCATAAGCTTACTATGCAAAGTTAAAACATCCAGAGAGGTGTTAGAATTATGGCAAATACACTGCATCTGTCTTTAAATTTTTCCTAATTATAATGACTATCACTGTAAATTTTAGAAGTAACACAACTCCATTGGTATTTGGCATGACACTAGAGATGGCTCCTTACTCTTAAACTCTGAACCACCTTCCAATAATTTGAATAGGATATAGAGCATCAATTCATTGTTCCAAATGACTAAATCTTCTTGTATACTCGACACGTAAGTATAAACATGCCCTCTCTCCTGTATTAAATACCTGATTAGAATCATGCAATATGCCAGTAAGTGGATCCTTTACTTTCATCTACGCATAAGTATGCTTAGTTGTAGGGTGCCATATACACTCAACAGAAAGTTCCTGGACATCCAAATTATTTTTTAAAATTTAAAATAAAAAGAACACGATTTAAATACATTTGTGGTGTATGGAAATATACCTCTCCCTTTTTTATATTATGAAGATATTGTTTTAATGTTCCATGGGCCCCTTCCACAGTCCCTTGTCCTTGAGAATTATAAGGAATCCCAGTGGGTAATATTAAATTGTTGACAATAAGTCTCAAATGCTTGACTGGTTTTGTCTGGTTTTTTAATTTGATAATTTATTCATCTACATTTCAGGTGTTATCCCCTATCTCCGTTACCCATCCAGAAACCCCTTATTTTATCTCCCTTCCTCCTGCTTCTATGAGGGTGTACCCCCACCTACACACTCACTCCCACCTCCTCACCCTAGAATTCCCCTACACTGGGGTATCCATTCTTCACAAGACCAAGGCTTTCCTCTCCCATTGACGCCCAAAAAGGTCATTCTCCACTACATATACAGCTGGAGCAATGCGTCCCTCCATATGTGTTCCCAGGCTGGCTCTTTAGACCCTGGTAGCTCTGGATGGTTGGTACTGTTGATCTCCCCGTGGGGTCACAAGCCCCTTCAACTTTTTCAGTCTTCTCTCTAACTCCTCCATTGGGGACCCTGTGATCACTTCTATGGTTAGCTGAAAACATCTGCTTTTGTATATGTCAGACTCTGGCAGAGCCTCTCAGGAGAAAGCCATATCAGGCTCCTGTCAGCATGCACTTCCTGGCATCTACAACTGTGTTTGCATTTGGTAATGGCACCTGGGATGGATTCCCAGGTGGGGCAGTCTGCAGACAGTCCCTCTTCCAGTGTCTGCTCCACATTTTATCTCCTTATTTGCACCCATTGAGTATTTTGTTACTCCTTCTACGAAGGATCCAAGCACCCACACTTTGGTCTTTATTCTTCATGAGCTTCATGTTGTCTGTGTGTTGTATCTTGGGTATTGTGAGCTTCTGGGCTAATAGCCACTTATAAGTAAGTACACACCATGTGTGTTCTTTTATTATTGAGTTACCTCACTCAGGATGATATTTTCTAGTTCCATCTATTTGCCTAAGAATTACTTACATAAATTCATTATTTTTAATAGCTGAGTAGTACTACATTGTGTAAATGTACATTCTGTATCTATTCCTCTGTTGAAGGACATCTGGGTTCTTTCTAGCTTCTGGCTATTATAAATAAGGCTGTTATGAACATATTGGAGCCCTAATATATGTTGGAGCATCTTTTGAGTATATGGCCAGGAGTCAGATAGCTGGATCCTCAGGTAATACTATGTCCAATTTTCTGAGGAACCACCAGACTGATTTCCAGAATAGTTGTACCAGCTTACAATTCCACCAGTGGAGAAGTGTTCCTCTTTCTCCACATCCTTGGCAACATCTGCTGTCACCTGAGTTTTTGATCTTAGCCATTCTGACTGGTAAGAGGTGTAATCTAAGGGTTGTTTTGATTTGCCTTTCCCTGATGACTAACAATGTTGAATATTTCTTTAGGTGCTTCTCACCATTTGATATTCTTCAGTTGAAAATTCTTCGTTGATTTCTGTACCCCATTTTTAATAAGGTTGTTTGATTATCTGGAATGCAATTTCTTGAGTTCTTTGTATATTTTGGGTATTAGCCCTCAATCAGATGTAGGGTTGATGAAGATTTTTTCCCAATCTGTTGGTTGTCATTTTTGTCCTATTGACAGTTTCCTTTGCCTTACAGAAGCTTTGCAGTTTTATGAGGTCCTATTTGTCAATTCATGATTTTAAAGCATAAGCCATTGGTGTTTTGTTCAGGGACTTTTCTCCTGTGCCCATGTGTTCAAGGTTCTTCCCCACTTTCTCTTCAATTAGTTTCAATGTATCTGGTTTTCTGTGAAGGTCCTTGATCCACTTGGACTTGAGCTTTGTACAAGTAGATAAGAATTGGTCGATTTGCATTATTCTATATGCTGACCTCCAGTTGAGCCAGCCCCATTTGTTGAAAATGCTGGTTTTTTTCCAATGGATTGTTTTAG
The DNA here is from genome assembly GCF_011762505.2 of Arvicanthis niloticus. Taxonomy (NCBI): domain Eukaryota; kingdom Metazoa; phylum Chordata; class Mammalia; order Rodentia; family Muridae; genus Arvicanthis; species Arvicanthis niloticus. The sequence goes on along the minus strand of NC_047660.1, from coordinate 67,867,400 downwards.
ATTCTTTGTCAGAGACCAAGTCACCATAGGTATGTTGGTTTATTTCTGGGTCTTCAATTCTATTCCATTCCTGCCTGTCTCTGTACCAATACCATGCAGATTTTTATCACTATTGCATTATAGTACATCTTGAGATTGGGGATGGTGATTCCTCCAGTAGTTCTTTTTATTATTGAGAATAGCTTTTGCTATTCTGGGTTTTTTGTTATTCCCAATAAATTTGCAAATTGCTCTTTTTAACTCGATGAAGAATTGAGTTAAAATTTTGATGGGGATTGCATTGAATCTGTAGGTTGCTTTTGGCAGGATGGCCATTTTTACTATATTATTACTATATATTATTTATTATATTATTAATCCTGCCAATCCATGAGCATGAGAGATCTTTCCAACTTCTGAGATCTTTGATTTCTTTCTTCAGGGACTTGAATTTCTTGTTGTAGAGATCTGTAACTTGCTTGGTTAGAGTCACAACAAAGTATTTTATATTATTTGTGATTATTGTGAAGGGTGTCATTTCTATAATTTCTTTCTCAGCCTGTTTATCCTTTGAGTAGATGAAGGCTACTGATTTGTTTGAGTTAATTTTATATCCAGCCACTTTGCTGAAGTTGTTTATCAGGTTTAGGAGTTCTCTGGTGGAAGTTTTGGGGTCACTTAAGTATACTATTTAGTATATTGTATAGATGATTTATTTGCTCCTGATTTAACTTTGGTACCTGGTATCTGTCTAGAAAATTGTCCATTTCATCCAGATTTTCCAGTTTTGTTGAGTATAAGCTTTTGTAGTAGGTTCTGATAATTTTTTTTAAATTTCCTCAGTTTCTGTTGTTATGTCTTTCTTTTCAGTTCTGATTTTATTAATTTGGATATTGTCTTTGTGCCCTCTGGTTAATCTGGTTAAGGGTTTTTCTACTTTGTTGATTTTCTCAAAGAACCAGCTCCTGGTTTTGTTGGTTCTTTGTATAGTTCTTTTTGTTTCTACTTGTTCAATTTCAACCCTGAGTTTGATTATTTCCTGCCATCTACTCCTCTTCGGTGTATTTGCTTCTTTCTGTTCTAGAGATCTCAGGTGTGGTATCAAGCTGCTAGTGTATGTTCTCTCCAGTTTCTTTTTGAAGGCAGTTAGGGCCATGAGTTTTCCTCTTAGCACTACTTTCATTGTGTCCCATATGTTATGGCATGATGTGACTTCATTTTCATTAAATTCTAATAAGTATTTCATTTCTTTCTTTTTCCTTTCTTGACCAAGTTATCATTGAATAGAGTGTTATTCAGTTTCCATATGTATGTGGGCTTTCCATTGATTTTATCATTATTGAAGACCAGTCTTTGTTCATGATAATCTGATAGGATGCATGGGATTATTTCAATTTTCTTGTATCTGTTAAGGCCTGTTTAGTGACCAATTATATGGTCAATTTTGAGGAGGTACCATGAGGTGCTGAGAAAAAAATATATATATGGATGAAATTTGTTTAGATACCAGCATCTTTGCTCTCTTCTGTGCCTATTATCCTTAGGTTTCACCTTCTCCTTTTCTCCTTGTGTCCTGAATTTCCTGGATGGTTTGGGTTAGGAGCTTTTTGAATTTTACATTTTCTTTGACAGTTGTGTTAATGTTTTCTATGGCATCTTCTGCACATGAGATTCTCTCCTCTATTTCTGTATCCTGTTGGTGATGCTTGCATCTATGACTCCTGATCTCTTTTCCAGGTTTTCTATCTCCAGGGTATTCCCCCTTTATGATTTCTTTATTGCTTCTACTTCCATTTTCATGTCCTGGATGGTTTTGTTCAATTCCTTCACCTGTTTGGTTGTGTTTTCTTGTAATTCTTTAAAGGATTTTTGTGTTTCCTCTTTAAGGGCTTCTACCTGTTTACCTGTGTTCTCATGTATTTCCTTGAGGGAATTATTTAGGTCCTTCTTAAAGTCCTCTATCCTCATTATGAGAAGTGATTTTATATTCAAATCTTGCTTTTCTAGTGGCACGGGGGTATTCAGGGCTTGCTATGTTGGGAGAACTAGGTTTTGATGATGCCAAGTAACCTTGGTTTCTGTTGCTTATGTTCTTGTGCTTATGTTCTGGAGCCTGCCTGTCCTGTCTTCTTGTTTGTGTGAGAACTCCTCAGAGTCCAGCTGTCTCTGTGATCCTAAAATTCTGGGTGTAAGAGCTCCTGAGAGTCAGGCTGCTTCTGAAATCCTGAAATCCTGATATGACCAAGCTCCCAAGATCCTGTGATCCTGTGATACTATGTTTCTGGGTGTGTTAGAGATTCTGGGAGTAAGGCTTCCTCTGGGTGTTCTGGGATTGGGTGCAGAGCTGGCACCCTAGGTCTGCTCAGTGCACTGGTGCAGACCAGAAGGAGCCTGTGCCACTTACAGAGTTACTGGGAGAGAGTTCCTGGGTCCCCTCTGGTCTTAGTTACTCCTTGTTGGATAATGGGTGTTGCAGCCTCCTCACCTAAGGTCCTGGGCTTGTTAGAGCTCCTAGGAGTCCTTCCTTCTCTGGATGTTCTAGGTTTGGGTTCAGAGCTGGCATTCTGAGTCTACACAGGGCACTGGCTCAGACAGGAAGGAGGCTGTGCTACTCACTGGGAGGTTGTTCCTGAGTCCCCTTTGGTCTGTTACTTCTTGTTTGGTAGGGGGCGTGGCCTCCTTATCTAAGATCCTGGACTTGTTTGAGCTCCTGGGAGTCCATCTTCCTCTGGATGTACTGGGACTGGTTGCAGAGATGTCATCCTAGATCTGCTCAGGGCAATGGCGCAGACAGGTAACCTGAAGCTCTTTTAGATAGGAATAATACTGGGTCAGAGTTTTTGACTGTGGGATGGCAACCCTATCCCTCCACTTGATGACCTCTTTCTACTGGAGGAAGACTCTATAAGTTTTCTCTCCCCACTGTTGGGCATTTCATCTAAGGTCCCTCCCTTTGAGTCCTGAGAGTCTCTCACCTTCCAGGTCTCTGGTATTTTCTAGATGGTGCCCCAACCTCCCACCCCCTGTCCCTGAGGTTGCATATTTCCATTCAATCTGGTGGCCCTCAGGGTTTCTCTCCTGTTTTTCCCCAATACCTGATCATGTTCCCCATTTTCCTCCCTCTGACTCCCATGACTGTTTTTGTCTCCCTCCTGAGAGGGATTGAGGCATCCTCACTTGGGCCCTTCTGCTTGTTAACCTTCTTGAGTTCTGTTGATTTTATCCTAGGTTATTTGTACTTTCTTGGCTGATATCCACTTATTAGTGAGTACATACCATGCCTGCTCTTTGAGTCTGAGTTGCCTCACTCAGGATATTCTCTATGCATTTGCCTGCAAAACTCATGATGTCCTCCTTCTTAATAGTTAAATAGTATTCCATTGTGTAAATGAACCACATTTTCTGTATCCATTCTTCAGTTGAAGGGCATCTGTGTTATTTCCAGATAAAGCTGCTATGAATATAGTAGAGCATCTGCCTCTGTGTTATGAAGGGCAATCTTTTGTCTGTATGCCCAAGAGTAGTATAGCTGTGTCTTCATGTAGATCTATTTTTCTGAGAAACCTCCAGATTGATTTCCAAAGTGGTTGTACCAGTTTGCAGTTCCACCCAAAATGGGGAAGTGTTCTTTTTTCCACATCCTCACCAACATGTGCTGTCACCTGTGTTTTTGATTGTAGCCATTCTGATTGGTGTAAGGCAGAATCTCTGGGCCACCTTGATTTGCATTACCCTGATGACTAAGGACATTGAACATTTACTTAAGTGTTTCTTCACCATTCAATATTCCTCTGTTGTGAATTCTTTGTTTAGCTGTAGACCCTATTTTTTATTGAGTTATTTGGGTTTTTTGGAGGTTAACTTCTTAAGTTCCTCATATATTTTGGATATTAGCCCTCTGTTGGATATGGCTTTAGTGAAAAAATTTTCCCTATCTGTAGGTTGCTGATTTGTCCTATTGACTATGTCCCTTCACCTTACAGAAGCTTTTCAGTTTTATGAGGTCCCATTCATCAGTTATTGATCTTAAAGTCTGAGCCATTGAAATTCTTTTAAAGAACTTTTCCCTGGTATAATGAGTTTGCTGCTCTTTCTCACTTTCTCTTCTATTAGATTCAGTGTATCTGCTTTTATGTTGAGGTCTTTGACCCACTTGGACTTGAGCTATGTGCAAGGTGACAAATATAGATATATTTTCATTTTTCTACAAACCAACTGCCAATTAAGCCAGTACCATTTATTGAAGATGCTTTCTTTTTTCTATTGTATATTTTTTGCTTCTTTTTTAAAGCTCGTGTCCAATACTATGTGGGTTTACTTCTGGGTCTTCAATTCTATTCTACTGACCCCTCTGTGTCTCTCATAATACCATGAGGTATTTTTTTTTATCACTACTGTTTTTTAGTACAGCTTGAGGTCAATGATGGTGATTCCCTCAAAGTTTCTTTTATTGTGAAGAATTGTTTTTGATATCCTGCATTTTTTGTTTTTCCACATGAAATTGAGAATTGCTCTTTCCATGCCTGTGAAGAATTGTGTTGGTATTTTGAGAGCCAGATAGCTTAGTGCAGAATGTTACCAGACCTTCAAAGAAGACCTAATACCAACACTCCTCAAACTATTCCATGAAATAACAGAATGAACCCAACCTGGTTCATTCCATGAAGTCACAATTACTCTGATACCTAAACCACAGAAAGACCTAACAAAGAAAGAGAACTTCAGACCAATCTGGCTTATGAATTTTGATGCAAGAATACTCAATAAAATTCTTGCAAACTGAATCCAGAAACACATCTAAACAAACATTCACCACAATCAAGTAGGCTTCATGCCAGGGATGCAAAGTTGGTTCAATATATGAAAATCTGTTAACATAATCCACTACATAAACAAACTCAAAGAAAAAATAACATGACCATCTCATTAGATACTAAAAAAAGCATTTGACAAAAATACAACACCCTTTGATGTTAAAAGTATTTGAAAGAACAAGAATTCAAGGCCCATATCTAAACATAATACAAGTGATATACAGCAAACCAACATCCAATGTCAAATTAAATGGAGAGATACCTGAAGCAATCCCACTAAAACCAGGGACAATACAAGGCTGTTCACTCTTCTAGTATCCATTCAATATAGTACTCAAAGTTCTAGCTAGAGCAGTAGGGCAACAAAAGGAGATCAAGGGGATACAAATTGACAAAGAAGTCAAGGTATCCCTGTTTTCAGATGATATGATAGTATGCGTAAGCGACCCCAAAAATTCTACTAGAGTACTTCTACAGCTGATAAACAACTTCAGCAAAGTGGCTGGATATAAAATTAACTCAAACAAATCAGTAGCCTTCCTTTATACAAATGATAAATAGGTTAATAAAGAAAATAGGAAACAACATCTTTCACAATAATCACAAATAGTGAAATATAGTGAAATATCTTAGAGTAATACTAACCAAACAAGTGAAAGATCTGTATGACAAGAACTTTAAGTCTCTCAAGAGAGAAATTGAAGAAGACCTCAGAAAATGGAGAGATCCCCCATGCTGGTGGACTGGTACAATTAACATAGTAAAAATGGCCATCCTACTGAAACCAAACTACTGATTTAATGCAATCCTCTTCAAAATACCAACTTCTCAATTCTTATGTGACCTAGTTCTCTGTTGAGCATTGCAAACATCCAAAGGTGAAATGCTTGAATTAAAAGTAAGACAGGATAAAAGGGAGAAAGAAAAATGAAAACAGAAAGAGAGAAAGATGAAAAAACCTAACCAAGTAACATGTATAAAGAATGAGTAAAAGGTATATACATATACAAATACACATAATTCAAGAGGGAGAAGAAGAAGAAGAAGAAGAAGAAGAAGAAGAAGAAGAAGAAGAAGAAGAAGAAGAAGAAGAAGAAGAAGAGGAGGAGGAGAACAAGAATTTAAAATTAGAAGCTTGAATTTGAGGGACAGCAACCGGGTTCCATGGGAAGAGTTAGACAAAAGAAAGAACAGGGAAAGTATCATTTTAATTATATTTTAACTTAAAAAACTTAAAATATAAAATTGAAAACCACAATAACTAAAAGAAAACCCTCAACCAACAAATGATCAGAGATAGGAAAACCACAGCAATGAAAAAAATGCAACAAAAAATAAAAATAGCCTGTCCCTCCCCATACTTCCAATCCTATAGTAATGGGTAGAAAAGACATGCTTTCAAATAACTTTCATACAGAGAAATTCAAATATTTATTATAATTATGTTCAAATAATTAACCTTTCCTCAAAATAATCAAAATATTATGGTCTTCCTCCTGTCCCAGGTTCAGGCCAGTTCCACTCCACAGCTGCTGCTATCTATGGTGATCTTCGCATGGCACTGACATCTCCAAAACGTTGAAGTCTCCACAGCAACTGAGCTGCACCTTCACCTCGCCTTTTCTGGAACCTCTTTAGAGACTGACACTGCCACCTCAACTTCTTTCCATGGCCCCTTCAATCCTTTGGCTTCTACTTCAGCTGTAGCTTCACATTCACCAATGGGCTGTCCTCATCTCAGGATGCCAAACCTAAGCCACTCCCATGACCACTTCTTGCCTTCAACATTAGTACCACATAGGAAACTCTTGTACATTTTTAGGTTCAGCTGACAGCACAAGGTAAAGCTTGGCCCTCTCTAGAGCACAGCCTCAGTATTCTGACCTGAGGAGACACTTCCCAAAAGATTATGCCTCAGTGATGCTGGTCTCGTCTTAATTATAACCCTGGCTAACCAGTTTCAATTGTTCCAGCCATGCAGTTTTCATTTTAGTTGTTCTTAATTAAAACTATCAGATGTACCTGATAGAATCTTTAATGGACTCTCAAATGTCCCTCTAAAATTTCCCAATCCAGATCCATCATCTGCTCTCTTAGCATTATCTTCTGAGATAATGTTCCCACAGCAGCTTATTGAGTGCTGAGCATTCAATGTCTTTACTGGTTTAAGTTAATTACCATCCTCCTCAAACCACATGATTAGGTCTGCCACAATAATATTCTGCAATCTGCAATCTGGTACCAACTGATGTCTTGTTATGGTTTCTATTACTGTTATAAAACACCATGACCAAAAGCAACCTGTGGAGGAAAGGGTTTATTTCACGTTACAGCTTGTAATCCATCTTTCAGGGAAGAGAGGGCAGGAACTCAAGGCATGATCCTTGAGGCAGGAACTGATGAAGAGGCCTTGAAAGAATGCTTACTGGCTTACTCTTCATGATGTGCTCAGTCTACTTTCTGAATGGGCCTGTATACACACACAGTTTCTTTATATATAAAGGGGATTTATTAGAATGGTTTACAGGGTGGGGTCTGAGAGATGCAAGGACCAGTCTATTTGGCAACATCATGCTCCTTTGTCTGCAACCACAATTGACATCATCTGAGATTAACTAAAACTCAAGTGTCAGGACACACCTGTAAGAGTTCTTTTTCTTAAGTAATTTGAGGCAGGAAGAACCACTTCTAACCTGGGTCTTGAGGTTGGAAGATCCACCTTTAATCTATGCCACACCTTTGGCAATGGAGTCATTACCACTGCCTGCCCTGCTTGACCTGCAGAGATGATTCTGCCCTTGAGCTTCATGCATAATGGTCAGTTGTTCCAGAGGTGATGGCAGATCTGTTGGTACCAAGGGCAGGATAGTGCCCGGCCCCCGGATATACTGCCCAACTGTATGATCACCCTGACTCTGAGCAATAAGATATCCAAAATGAAGAATGGTTCATTTTCTGGGTTAAGTTTTCTTGAAAGACTTCTGTAAGGGTCTGTGATTCAGCAAAAAATTATACCCAGACTCAAATTGTATGCAGGAACAAAGAGCATTTATTCTGTAGAGATCTAGCATGCAGGGGTCTATCATTCAGGGTGAAAGAGAGAGATGTGTGCTTTGCAGGGTCAGTTTACTTCTGTTAGGGTAGGAGTGTGACTTTTATTTTTCTTTCGTTTGATTGATTGGGACTATCTCTAGGGGTATGGGTATTCTTGTGATTGGTTAAGGCTCTGGGAAATTTGAGGAGCTTTTTGGAATTATCTCTGACTAACTATTCTTGGCTCAGGCTTGGCTCAGGTCAGATGGTAGGGCAAATCACTGTAACTTCTGATTGACTGCTTGTGAGGGGTGGTGTCTCCTGGAATTGACTTGTTTTGGACTTTTCCAATTCTGAGAAACAGAAACTTAGGCCTAGTTTCCCAAACTGCCAGCTTGCAGCCTGTGTTGGAGTTAGCCTCGATCTAGCCAACTCAGTGATCTCACTTACCTGATCCCTGCTGCCACCAGAGGCCATGTTGATGTCAATGGTCTGTGCTGCCATGGGAGGCCATGCTGTCGCCCTGTTAATGTTCATGGTCATTGCTACAATTAGAAGGCGTATTAACGTTCATTCTGTGATACCACAGACAACCATGTTGATATTCATGATCCAAGCTGCCACTGGAAATCATGTGGAAGTCCGTGATCCATACTGCTACCAGCTGGTGTGGGCAAGAAATTTTGTTTTGCAGAGGTATCAATGACTACAGACTCATAACTGAGAATTAAAGACGTTGGAGGCATCTGTGACAATGTCCCTGCTAAAAAACAGAAACACTAAAACCAGAAAGCTGTTGAAGAGAGTCCTTAAAAACTCTGGTTAGGAAATGACTCAGTTTTCTTTAAAGAGGTAGCCACTGGGAGTTTGACCAAATTCCAATGAGTATATGACAACACAAATCAGACTTGGTTGATTTTGTGTTTTTGGGATGAGGTCGGAGCAAGGGTATAAGAGTAAGCCTGGGAGGAATGGGAAATGATTGTGATTAGTGTGCATTGTATGAAATTCCCAAGTAATTAATAAAAATATTATGTTGGGGGAAAGGAAATGAAAATCTCAATAAACCAAACTCAAATCTAAGTAGAAACCCTCACTAATAATATGGATCATGTTTAAAAGAGTATCAAAGCTAGAAGATAAGATAGAGGAATTGGATCATTCAATTAAGGTCAACAACATATTATAAATTATTAATGGAATATGGGACACCATGAAAATAACAAATTTTTAAATAATTGGCATAGAAGAATACCAGAAACATAAAAAATATTTTCTTTTTAATTTTTATCATTATTCTTCTTTAACCTTTTTTTACAGTTCAGTCATTATCCCCCTCCCTGTCTGCCTCATCCCATACCTCCTCCAAAGTATACAAGAGGATGTCCTCACCCCTCTCCTCTACCCCACCAGACCTCCTACTCCCTGGGGCTTGAAGTCTCTTGAGGGTTAGGTGTGTCTTCTCTCACTGAGGCTAGATGAGGCAGACCTCTGTTGTATATGTGTTGGGGGCCTCATATCAGCTGGTGTATGCTGCCTTGTTTGTGGCTCAGTGTGTGAGAGATCTCAGAGGTCCAGGTTAGTTGAGACTGCTGGTCTTCCTACAAGGTTGCCCTCATCCTCATTGTCTTCCAGCTTTTCCCTAGTTCAACTACAGGGGTCCCTAGCTTCTGTCCATTGGTTGGGTGTAAGTATCTGCATCTGACTTTTTCAGCTGCTTGTTGGACCTCTTGGAGGGCAGCCATGCTAGGCTTACTGTCTGTAAGCACACCATAGCACCAATAATAGTGTCAGGCCTTGGAACCTCCTCTTGAGCTGGATCCCAATTTGGGCCTGTCACTGGACCTCCTTTTCCTCAGCCTCTTCTCCATATTTGTCCCTGTAGTTCTTTTATACAAGAACAATTCTGAGTCAGAGTTTTTGACTATGAGATGACAACCCCATCCCAACACTTGATGCCCTGTCTTTCTATTGGGGTTAGATTCTACAAGTTACCACTCACAACTGCAAGGCATCTCATCTAAGATCCCTCCATTTGAGTCCTGAGATTCTCTCACCTCCCAGGTCTCTAGTACATTCTAAAGGGTCCCCACCTCTTACCTCCTGAAGTTGCCTCTTTCCATTCTTTCTGCTGGCTCTCAGGGCTTCAGTCCTGTTTCTCCTCCCCCCACTCCCAATCATGTTCCCCTTTTCCCCTCCCTGTCTCCTCTTCCACCCAGCTCCCTCCCTTCCTCTGCCCCCCATGATTGCTTAAGAAAAATATCACAATCTACAGGAAGAGCTTTCAGCACAAGAAGCCTGCAGAACATCAGGTAGAATTGACAATAAAGAGGAAACCAGTAACAAAAGATGGTCAAACGATCCACTGTAAATCTAAGCTACAACTTCTGGTATCAGCTCATGTAAAAAGATATGAAAGAAGGAAAGTTTTTATTTTTTGCCTGCTTGCCTTTACTTTCACTGGCAAGTTCATTTATCATGCTAAGACATGTTTTCACTGCTTATTGAGCCTACTTCTTTGGTATTCTGATATATACTGAAGATCATATAAGACATTCAGCTTTGTGGATAGAAGAATTACTGGATTTTTTATCTTTTTTTGGGAGACAGACATTAATAGACTAGATTGATCATAGCCTGTAATAAATCATATATATATATATATTACTTATGACTATAAATACATTAATGAATATATATATGATCTATTAGAGTATTTTAAATTATTCTAGAGATTTGTTATTACATATTTATTTTATCAGTTGTTTCTCTTTAGAACTCTGAGTAATACAAATTGTGGTGGCAAAAGTAATTCTAGAGAAACAGAATTAGGAGGAATGTTTTAAGTATTTCAAACAGTATTTCTAATTTGCTGACATCTACAATCACTGAAGCCTCTTCTAGAAGCACGTAGGGCACTAAAAAATCTATGGTGTGACCTACTTTGAGTTTGTTGAAATAAATGCACTTTATTATCCTCATTCATCCTCTATGAGGAGCAAGGATTTTAGTAACTTAATACATACAATTTTTGAAAGTTTGTGGGAAAATGACTCTGGCTGCTGGCATCTAGCATCTCAGGACATAGTGAAGGAAAAAGAATGAATTTAGTAAAAATGTTTACTTGCTCCAGATGGATGTAAACAGTTTAAAAGATTTCAAGTGTGCCTTGGAAGAGAAACTGCTGTTCAGTAGCTACAGAACTCAAGTTCCAAAAAATCAAACTGAAGCCCTCACTGAAAGATTGGGCAAATTACAGTGAAAATTGAAGTGTAGAAGTACTTTTTGGTTACTTTATTGGGTTCTTATGTCTATCGCTCTTCTAACTTTTATTACACCCTAACCCCTTCCAATATCCTCAATACTAAGTAGAAAAGAAAGGTTAGAGCAAAGAAGAGACATAAACCTCTTTAAAGCACTTCCTGCTGATTAGGGGTGTTGGGTTCCTAGGGGCAAATCCAATCTTCATCATCAGAATATGCAGCAATCAAACAAAAAGAAGGAGGAGGAGGAGGAGGAGGAGGAGGAGGAGGAAGAAGAAGAAGAAGAAGAAGAAGAGGAAGAGGAGGAAGAGGAGGAAGAGGAGGAAGAGGAGGAAGAGGAAGAGGAGGAGGGACCAGCAGCAGCCCCAGGCCCTCTTGGGGCACTCCCATTTATACCCTCTCCAGAGTTCCCAGAATTAAACTATCAGTGATTGGCAAAAATTATATCCCTCTTAGAGCAGGAGGCAATCATAGTTAATGACTGTGGACAAAATGAAGCAGTCTCATACCCCACACCTAGGATTAAAACAAAAACATATTCACATAAAATAACTGGGTCTTTAAAGAAACCAAAATTCTCACTACATTCAAGTCCCAGCCAGAATGACCCCCACCTCCATCTCTCTCCATTCGTTAGAATAACTTTCAGGCTATAGTCCATTTACCAACGGATGCCTATTAAGGATATACTAGTTGTTCAGTCCATGAAGTGATGTTTCAGCTCGTCTTCAGTATGTTCTGGATTTCAAACACACATTTTTGATGTCAGTGACAGAATACACTTACTAATGAGGTGAGAGCAATCAGGCAAAGAACAATAGTTTCCCTTTTCCATGTCCTTATATGGGCTTCTAGGAGAAGGCATAGAAAGATTAGAGAAGGATCTTTGTACCTCAAAAGATCTGGATTAAAGCTGTATCTTCCCACCTCACATTTCCAGATTAGAAGTTAATCTTACCATTTAAAATTAAACAAAATCTCACACAGAAATGCCCCTCAATTTCTGGATTTTAGTTAATTCTAAGATGTAAAAATGACAGGTAAATTAATCATCCTATATGGTATCAAAGTTTAAAGTACAGGAGATAATTGCTAAGGGATGGTATCATGGAACTTAGAATAGAAGACCTTGAATGTATAAGTTTATGCATATTGGTGTGTTTATAAAAAGATAAAGAGATATAGAATATGTTCAATGGAGTATGGTGAAGTATGGGGAAAGGGAATGTCTCAGCAGGCCCATGCCAAGGCATTCCTTCTCCCTGAGGGACCAGCCACACTACACTATAGTATAGAATAGGGTTTATTCAGGACATGGGGAGGGGAGTTAAGAGGGTAGTAGAGGCAGAGAGACACAGAGAGAGATAGAGATGGAGGGAGGGAGGGAGGGAGAGTGGGAGGGAGGAAGAGAGGGGGAGGGAGGGAGGGAGGGAGGGAGGGAGGGAGGGAGAGAGAGGAGGGGAGGAGAAGAGAAGAAAAGAGAAGAGAAGGGGAGGGGAGGGGAGAGGAGGAGAGGAGAGGAGAGGAGAGGAGAGGAGAGGAGAGGAGAGGAGAGGAGGAGAAGAGCAGCAGCAGCAGCAGCAGCAGCAGCAGCAGCAGCAGCAGCAGCAGCAGCAGCAGCAGCAGCAGCAGCAGCAGCAGTAGCAGTAGCAGTAGGTTGACCATAAGCACATGGAGAGATGGGGAAGAGAAGGGGGAAGGGGCAAGGGAACAGAGGGGGAACAAGAAAGCAAGAGAGCAGGAGAGAAAGAGAGCAAGAGCTAGAGGAGGGGACAAGTAGCCCCTTTTACAGTGGGCCAGGCCTACCTAGCTGTTGCCAGGTAACTGTGGGGGTAGAGTTTAGACGGAATGCTAACATCATAGGTTCACTGAACGAAGAGTCTGTTTTATATGGAAGTTTCCACAGTTAAACAAGGTGTCAAAAGTTTATTTAGTAAATTTGTGGAAGCATTTGTTAAAATACAATATACTGAAAAGGATCAGGAGATGCCTCATATCTCTTGGCTTAGTGTTGATAAAGGAATTTTAAAGCTCAGAGAAATTTCAATGCCAGAGTGGATTTGCCATGTAAAACTTATTGTTGTGAGGTCAGACGACTCCTCCTTCACTAAAAGTATAAATAAAGAAAAATTGTTTCAAGGGGCATTAGCACATTAGAAGAGCTTTATTGTTACTCAAATGTCAGAATTAGGGTTGGGGTTACTGCTACTTAGTTGAATGAATTAAATACAATATAAGTTTAGTTTTATGCCAGAGTAAGAGCAGTGGGGTGGCAGTCTGAAACATTGAAGGCAAGACCAGTATAGTTATTGTAAGTGGCACAGGCAAAGCAATGTCCATAATGGTCCTAGTAGTAATAGTTAGCACAGGCCAGGTGATTTCTATGGTGGCATGACTCCCATGGAGCTTTGCTACTGGCTAATCAGTTATCATGTTTTTAGGAATGAAATAAAATAAGAAACCTACTAAACTTTTGACTGATTTGTATAAGGAGAAAAATTCTCAGGAAAAAAGTGAAAACCTTCACTGGATCATGGTACACGGGAGTATGGGCCCATGAACCAAGTTCCAGACTTGGGCCAGTTTTCAGACTCAGATCCCCTTGAATGAAGTAATAAACAGATTAGCCTGAGGAAGACCATTATTAAAATACATGAATTTTATTGCTATCCTTTCCACAATCCTTCCTTAGGAGACCTAAATCCTTTAAAAATGTAACTGTTGAGATCCAAGGTAGATGCAAGGCTTTCCCTGAGGCTCTGATGTATGGAGAAGGAACATAGTTCCTTGAATCAGGAACATGTTTGACAGATCCTTGGGAAGAACTTTTGACTTGATCCTGAGAACTCAGCTCTTCTTATCCTGAGGTACTGTAGCTATTAGTCCTAAGGCTACTCGGTACTTTATCTTTGACACGCTTGATATTTTTTGTTCACTACTACAGCATTGCTTAATTAGCTTTCTGTGGACTTTATATCATTTTCCTCCTAAAATCTGTATATAAGATGCTGTACATCTTAATAAACTTCCTTGGCATGACTCATCATCATGTTATAGACATCCTAGTCCTAGTCTCTCACCTTATTTATGTTCTACTCCCTGTTCCTCCTCCTTAAGACCCTGTCACTGAAGACCAACCTGCTGTTCAAGGTCAGTAAGTATACACTGGGAGGAAAAAATAATTAGACTTTTCAGGATATATTGGATATTGACTCTGAATTCACCCTGATTACAGTAGAGCCCAAAAGCATTATGGCCCTCTAGAAAAAGTACAGACTTACAGAAGGCAGGTGATTAATGAAGTTTTGACTGAAGTCAAATTCACATTAGGTCCAATGGATCCACAATTTATCCTGTTTTTTCCCCAGTTGCAGAATGCATATTTGTGTTAAATGTTTTTAGAAGTCATCAGAATTCACAAAATCGTTTCCTGACATTTAGAATAGAAGCTATTATGATTGGAAAGACCACTTAGAAACCTTTGGAAATGCCAGAATAAATAGTGAGCTAAAACCAACATTGCATATCTTAAGAAAGTGAGGAAATTAGTGCCATTCTCAAGGACTTGAAAGACACAAAGATTTTGGTTTTTGCCACATCTCTCTTCAAATTTTCTATCTAGTCTGTGCAGAACATGGACAGGTCACAAAGTATTATACTTAACCATCAACAAGAGTAGTCAATTTTGACTCTGATTGCTTCTGCTATACAAGATGCGGTATCCTTATTTGATCAGATTAACATTAACATTTGCAGGACTCTTTTCTTAATACTTTGTCCATGAGGACCACCAGAAGCAATTTGGTTCCAGTTGGCAAGGCCAGCTGTATACATTCAGAGTTTTACCCCAAGGATATATTAACTCACCATCCATGTGTTATAACATAGTTTGAAGGGGTTTTTATCATCTGTCTCTTCCACAAAACATAATACTGGTCCACTATATTGATGATACTTTGCTGATGATATATTATTTAGTCACGTGAGCAGGAGGTAGAAATAGATATGGATTTGGTAGCAACAAGAATTGCATTTGGATTTGGTATATACACTAGAGGATGGGAAAAAAAATCCAAATAAAATTTAAGGGCCTTATACTTTAGTGAAAATTTTAGGAGTCCAATGTTTGGTGGCAAGCAGAGATATTCCTTGAAGGTGAAGAATAAGTTTTACACCTGCCTCTTTAAAGAAATAAAGAAAGAAATAAAGAAAGAAGCACATTTAGTGAGGCCTACGTAGATTCTGAAGTCAGAATATTACTCATTTTGATGTGTTTCTTTAACATACACCAAGTCTCTTGGAAAGCTGCTGTTTGTAAGCAGAGCCTGGAATAGGAGAAAGCTCTTCAACATGTCTGTGTCATTGTGAAGGTTCCTCTTCCACTCTGACCTTATAATTCTGTAGACCTGACAATACTTGAAGTGTCAGTGGTAGATAGGGAAGCAATATGGAGACCTTGGAAGATTCCCGATACGCAAATCACAGAGGAAACCTTTTGAATTCAGGAGCAAGACTCTTCTAGTACCTGAAGATATCTAGGTACTCAATCAATAGAACCCATGCTGGTGTAAGAGGTTACAGGTACTTTGAAACAGATATGTACTTCACAAAGGAATTTCAATGTAGTCATACCTTAAGCTTTATTGTGATAATTGTCTATGAAGGAAGAGTCTGGAATATACATAAAGTAGACCATTTTATAAAGTACATTATACCTGTTTTATGTGAATGGGTTCTATTGATTGAGAAACAATACTCTGAAATCTGGAATACATACTAATCCTGGGGATTTGGATAATTCCCTGGCCCAACAGATAACAAAAGATCACCCAGTTATTAACTATATCAAATCTCAGTTTTCCAAGTAGAAAAGGACTGTAAGTAAGTCCATTCAATTGAAGAGAAAAGATGTTGAGTTTAATATTCCATATTTCTCTAGTCCCATCTGTGAGCATGAGCACATCATGCCTTTTACATGGAGGTAGGGAAGATTACATCCAGAGTGTAGAAAATAATGTCCCTCACCGTACATTGCCATCTATTTAAAAATGTATAAGATGTTTGAGGTTGTATGTGAGATTGTTACGTCATGATAGGCATAGTTATGACCTGGATACTGTTTTTATTTGGAAATTAAGCAGAATATAAGAATATATTGTATCAAGTTGATAAGGGGCGAATTTATGATGGCCAATATTGGTTGTCAAAATGACTATATCTGGGCATCTACTAAGCTGAAGTGTCTGAGAACATCTTTCAGGGATTTTTTTCCAGTGGATTATTTGAGGTGAGAAGATATAGAGTAAATCTAATCATCTGAGGCCAGAGGCCAGGCAAACCACATTAAACCTAGACCACAGGTTCTCTTTCAATTATTCACTTTACATCCTAATAGCTGACCTCCCCATCAGAGCCCTCCCCTGATATCTGCCTCCCCACTCCCATCCTAGCATGACAAATCTCTATAGGCTAGGAACACCCTTTCCCACTGAGGCCAGACAAGGTAGCCCAGCTAGAACATGTACCACAGACAACACATTTGGGGATAGCCACTGCTACAGTTGTTGGGAACCAATATGAAGACTAAGCTGTACATTTGCTATACTTGTGGGGAGTGGGGCTGCTAGGTCCAGCCTATGCATGCTCTTTGGTTGGTGGTTCAGTGTCTGAGATTCTCAAGGGTCCAGGTTAGTTGGCTCTGTTGGCCTTCCTGTAGAGTTTCTATCCCCTTTGGGGCCTGCAACCTTCCTACAACTATTCCATAAGAATCCCCAAACTCCATCCACTGTTTGACTATTGGTCCACCTGCATACATTTGAGTCAGGTGCTGAGAAGAGCCTTTTTGAAGACAGCTTTTCTATACTCCTGTCTGCAAGCATACCCAAGTATCATTATTCATGTCATGGATTGGTGTTTCCCCATGGAATGGGACTCTAGTTGGGCTGGTTATTGGTTGGCCATTCCCTCAGTCACTGATTCATCCCCTACCCATGCATTTCTTGTAGATAGGATACATTTTGGGTTAAAAGTTTTGTGGGTAGGTTGTTGTCCCTATGGCTCCACTGGAATTCCTGCCTGACTATAAGAGGTGGCCTATTCAGGTTCCATATCTCCAATGCTCTTGAGTCACAGCTAAGGTTACCCCATTTATTGTTGGATGCTGCCCTTATTCCAGGGCTCTGGCATGTCCTTGAGATGTTCTCCACCCCCAAAGATGCAGGTTTCCATTAATATTTATGGCCAGCTGGCCATCTTTCCTGTCCCCTACAACACCTGATTCTGACTGCCCCACCACTCCACATTGCATTCCCTATTCACTCTCTCAACCAGTTCCCTCCCTCCATCTGCCTCCTACTATTATTTATCCCCCTTTCTAAGTAAGATTCAAGCATTCCTGATTGGACCTTTCTTCTTCTTTAGCATCTTTGGATCTGTGGGGTATAGTGTGGATAACATGTATTTTAGAGTTAATAATATCTGTCTATAAGTGAATGCATACCATGCATGTCCTTTGGAATCTAGGATACCTCACTCAAGATGATATTCTCAAGTTCCATCCATTTGCCTGCAAGATTCATGCTGTATTTGTTTTTAATAGTGGAATAACATTCCATTGTGTAGATGTAGAATATTTTTTTCATTCATTCTTCAGTTAAGCAAGATCTAGGTTGTTTCCCTTTTCTGGCTATTATGAATAAAGCAGCTATGAACATAGTCGTGAAAGTGTCCTTGTGGTATTATCATCTTATACATCTATCCCCAGGAGTGTTATAACTAGGTCTTGAGGTAGAACTATCTCCTATTTTATGAGAAACTGCCAAATTGATTTCAAAGTAGTTGTACAAGTCTACACTCCCACCACCAATGAACGAGTGTTCCCTTTGCTTCACATCCAGGCTAGCATGTGATATCACTTAAATTTTTGATCTTAGCTATTCTGATGAGTGTAAGATGAAATCTTACAGTAGTTTTGATTTGCATTTTCCTGATGACTAAGGACTTTGAACATTTCTTCAAGTGCTTTTTAGTCATTTATGATTCTTCTGTTTAGAATTCTCTGTTTATCTCTGTACCCCACTTTATTGGGTTATTTGTGTTGCTGGTGTCTAACTTATTGAGTTCTTTATTAATTTTTGGTATTAGTCTTCTGTCAGATGTAGGGTTTCCAATCTGTAGGCTACCGTTTTCCCTATTGACAGTATCCTTTGTTTTGCAGAAGTTTTGCAGTTTTATGGGGTGCCATTTATCAGTTATTGATCTTAAATCTTGAACCATTGGTGTTCTAATCAAGAAGTTTTCTCAATGAGTTCAATGCTATTCCCTACTTTCTGTTCTATTAGATTTATTGCATTTTATTTTACATTGAGGTCTTTGAACCACTTCCACTTGAGTTTTATGCAGGGTGATAAATATGGATCTATTTGCATTCTTTTACATGCAGGAATCTAGTTAGACCAGCACCATTTGTTGAAGATGCTTTGTTTTTTGCTTTCTATGATTTTGAAATTTGTGTCAAAAATAAAGTATCCAGGGGTGTATGGATTTATTTCAAGGTATTTGATTTGATTCCATTGATCAGCTTGTCTCTTTCTATACCAATACTATGCAGTTTTTATAACTATTGCTTCATAGTACAGTTTGAGGTCAGGAATAGTGATACCTTCAGATGTTCTTTTATTGTTCATGTTTATTTTAGTTATTGTGGGTTTTTGTTTGTGTGTTTGGTTGGCTAGTTCATTGTTTTGTTTATTTATATGAAATTGAGAATTGCTCTGACAAGGTGTGTTTAAAATTGTGTTGGAATTTTGATGTAAATTGCATGGAATTTGTAAATTGCTTTTAGTAAGATGGCTATTTTTACAATGTTAATCCTACTGATCCATGAACATGGAAGATCATTCCATCTTCTGATGTTTACTTCAATTTCTTTGTTAATGAAGTAGAAGTTCTTGTTCCACAGATATTTCACTTGTTTGGTTAGAGTTACATCAAGATATTTTATATTTTTGGATTACAGTGAAGTGCGTTCTTTCCCTAATTTCTTTGTCAGCCTGTTTATCTTTTATAAGGAAGGCTACTAATATTTTAGAGTTATTTTGATATCTAGCCACTTTGTTGAAGTTGTTTATTAGCTGTAGGTGTTCTCTGGTAGAATTTTGTGAGTTTCTTATGTATACTATCATGTCATCTGCAAATAGTGATACCTTGAATTCTTCCTTTTTAATTTGTATTCCTTTTATCTACTTTTGTTGTATTATTGCTCTAGCTAGAACTTCAAGTACTATAATGGATATATAGGGAGATAGTGGCCAGCCTTGTTTTATCCCTGGTTTTAGTGGAATTGCTTTAGGTTTCTCTCCATTATGATAGAAGCATTACAGAGATAAAGGCTGAACAGATGAGAGAGAAAGAAGTAAGTGGAACAGGGAGATCAGAGAGAGTAGCCAGGCTTCTTCTTATAATAAGTCAGGTTTTTCCCTAACAGCAAGGCAGGCTTCTTCTTACTGATGAGACAACCCTTTTTCCTTACAGACTCAAGTTTCTTTAATTTAGTAATAGAAAGGTAGAAGCCTTTTCATTTTCTTTGCAATTAAGACTGAAGCTTATTTTTTATTTAAAATGAGAGAATTCTTTCTGTGCTGGTGCTTGAGCTTTTGCTTCAGACACATATGTAAGTGTGTGTGTGTGTGTGTGTGTATGTGTGTGTAAACATGTAAGTTGTTGAGAAAAATCACTGGGCCCAACAAGAGTGTATGAAAGAATGTATGAATGTATATGTGTTTATCATATTTGCTTGTGTAAAAGTTTTTT
Organism: Arvicanthis niloticus; assembly: GCF_011762505.2. Taxonomy (NCBI): domain Eukaryota; kingdom Metazoa; phylum Chordata; class Mammalia; order Rodentia; family Muridae; genus Arvicanthis; species Arvicanthis niloticus. The sequence goes on along the minus strand of NC_047660.1, from coordinate 67,847,500 downwards.
CTTTTGTGACTGTGACTCTCTTCCCCTAGCTCAATAAAAGTTAATTGCTTTGAGCCTCCCTCCTGACTTGCCAGCAAGATAGGCAAGGCTTCTGGGCAACAGAGAAGAAAGCACTTCAGTTTCTGGTTTCATAGTAACTTAGAATCAAGACAGGTAAAAGTTATAGAAAGCAACTTAACCCTTGCAAGACCAAGTCTTGTCCCCACTAACTTTCTTCCCCCTTGCTGCCTTTCAGAGAGGACCCAATCTTGGCCCTAGCTCTTGCCAATACTTTGTCCTCATTATTCAAATATTAGCAAATTGTAATCAACTGTATTCCTGAGAACTTTACTGATGACTATCTAATCCCTTGTTCACTAGCTAAATATGTGGGCTCCTGAAAATCATGCTATGTTAGCTAAAGTATGTGTTGTTCTTGGAACCAAGATATTCCAGTCCAAATATATCTAGAACTAGAGTGAATGAAAAAAAGTATTCACTAGTGGATCCCAAAGAATGCTGGGCAGAGAAACATAGCTTAATTCTTCTCTTAGTTTTTGGAATTGTATTTTTTAGTCATTAATAATATAGTAATCCATGCTAAATTTTAATTCACTATACCTATTATATGTTGGGTTTATTATCTGTTAAAAAAAAGTCTAGTTGCAATGCCAGCTTCTCTTGGGTTTTACTATGGCATGTGGTTATTTAACAGTACCATCAATACTACAAAAATTAATGTTATTTCTACTATCATATTGTCACTGTAAAACATGTACTGTGACAAAGGGAGTCTATGTAGAATGCACTTTCTATATGTAAACCTCAGTAAGTCAACTGGTGATCTAAATAATTGATGTGTGAGCAGAAAAAGAAAGGCCATAATGAGAGTAAAGTACAGACATTGCCATCTGTAGAAGAATCAATCTGATATAAAAGGTCAATCCCAGTAAATGGCAAGTGTTCATATACCTATTTCATCTGATTGTATGTCAATGAATGGCATCAGAAGTAACAAGAGCAGATAAACTTTACTTAAGGTGAACCTAATGCACTTGACACATTCACAGTCTCAACTATGTTTTTTGTTGTTTTTCATGAATGTTTTTTATGTGTGCACTTGGGGAACAAAGAAATCAGCCTAACTAAAAACTAGTACTGTTTTCCTCTTTTGGTTGCCTACTTTGTGGAGGACAATTGATGTGATTACAAATATTTAAAACAGTGCTGATATATACATACACATACATATACACACATATATACATATCTGTCTTCATGGGTCACTCATTTAATCTGATTTCCCAAAGTTTATTCTATATACCCAAATATTGTAAACTTGTAATATCATTTCCTGTTATCCATGAATTCTTAATCATTTTATAAAATTATAATTCCATATCCAAAGATAAATATTAAATAAAATGTTCATAGGTACATATACCAATAAAGAGTTATTCTATGCATACATTTCTGATCTCAAGCTTTCTGAAGCTTTCTGAGTAAAGCTTCAAAATTGCAATGGCTCATTTATTAACTTATATAGAGAAATGCAAAACTTCTTTTGGAGTATGAAAATTAAATTATTTCACTTTTGCCCGACTGGCCATGGCAATCCTTCCACGGACTCCAAAGTTTAAATGGAGATAAAGGTATTTATGTGACATTATATTATATATGCTCAGAAATAGTTATACACAGCACTTGATGGTGCCTTTCAACCTACCTTGGCCAAGTTGGTGGGGAATTATGCATGTGACGATTTCTTATATTTGTTGATGGAAATTGTGAGTTTCTAAATAATGGGTAGTTCTAGTAACCTGGCTATTAGATAAGCTATGGCAAGAACCATTGGTTCTGATAAAGCTTCAGTAACATCTAAGGATATGTTTTCTCAAGCAGTATTAGGACTTTGCTTACAAGACATAAGAATCTGCTCCAGGAATTGATGTACTTCATAATCTCTTTCGATCTCCCTAGGAATCTATTCATGTTCTTACCTATTGTGATTGATCTCCATTTAATTAGATTCATTTGTACAAAAAACACCCCTAAGTATTACAGAGCCTGATAGTCATCCTATGCAGTGTTCCATTAAATGCAAAATACTGTAAATAAATATTAAATTTGAGTCAGCACATAGTATTCTCAAAAGGCTGTTTTATGTATAATGAACATAGAACTAGAAAAGTAACAATCTTCTTTTGTTTTAAACTCTTGTTTTATAAAATGAATTCCTTTCTTTACAAAGAATAAATTTACTTGATAGGTTGAATATAAAATTTATTTTCCAACCACACAAGGCAAACTGTATTTACAATTCAATAAGTGCCATACTTACATTCACATAAAAGACAACTTTTTATTTTAAAGCAATCTTAATTTTTAAAATAAAAAAGCAAAGAACAAAATTAATCGAAAGAATATTAAATGTCATGAAATGTGTTCAGCTTGCTAATTATTAACATTGTTGCAACCTTTAAATCGCTCCACATGTTAAATGACTACTTTTAGAAATAAAAGCAATTACATTTTGGAAATATGTTAGAGGGGTGACAAAAATGCTGTCAGTACTATAACTTTACTTTTCTTTTTACAGAAAGAGAACATTTCTTATCAATGCAGAAACTTGTCCAGGTTTCAGATAGCGACCCCTCAGCTTTGACATAGCTGCTTTCACCTCTTTGTTTCTCAGAGTGTAGATAAGTGGGTTTAAAATGGGAGTGAAGATGGTGTAAAACACAGCAAGGACTTTGTCAACTGAATAGCCATTGAAGGGCCATGCATAGATAAAGATGCATGGTCCAAAGAATAGTATGACTACAGTGATATGAGCAGTTAGGGTGGATCGGGCCTTGGCCATGCTAGCAGAGGAGCGATTCCTAACAGTAATGAGAATCACAGTGTAGGAGACGACCAAGAAGATAAATGTACTCATGGTGAGAACTCCACTGTCTGCAACTATTAGCAAGCTGACAACATAAGTGTCTGTGCAAGCTAGCTTGGTCACCAGTGGGAGATCACAGAAAAAACTGTCCACCTGGTTAGGACCACAAAATGGCAAGTTAACAGTGAATGCCAACTGACTAATTGTATGGATGAAACCCACAAACCAGGGGATGATGACCAGAGTGATACACACATGGCGATTCATGATTGTCATGTAGTGGAGGGGTTTGCATATTGCAACATAGCGATCATAGGCCATGGATACAAGAAGTACCATCTCACCACCAGCAAATAGATGGACACAAAAAATCTGAGCCAAGCAGGCTTCAAAAGATATAGTTTTTTGTTCAACCAGAAAGTCAGCAAGCATTTTGGGGGTAGCAAAAGAGGCTACACATATATCTATAAACGATAGGTTTGCAAGCAGAAAGTACATGGGGGTGTGAAGTCGTGAGTCTGAAGTCACTGTGAGGATAATGAGGAAGTTGCCCAGCAGTATTGCTAGGTAAAGCAGTGAGAATATGAGAAACAGGAAAGGCTGGAGCTCCTTTGAACTAGACAGGCCCAACAGCACAAACTCTGTCACACGAGAGTAATTTGTTTCATTCATTGACATTGGAAGAGAGTTGTCTTCAGTTATCTGAATGGAAACAGAATAGAAATCAATCAGTTAAATAACTTTGGTTTGCCTTTTAAATCACAGTTCAGCTTTCAACAGTTATACTTTTTATGTTTCTGTACATGGAGTTTCTTGAGTTATTCAAAATTACATAACTTATGTCATAAAATGTCCTATGTACTCAGTTATGTAAAGGCTTAATCAGAGAATGCTAGTACATTGTGTTTAGAAGTCTACCAGTATTCACCTCTGAACAGAAGTGTGGAAAGAGCACTGAGTCCTGGCAGCTGTGTTGCTTGATGTGTTCAGTGATTCTATTCACTCCTGAAAACTTACTGAAGTGTAAACTTCTTGTTTTGCCCTTGGATAAGTATGTTATGTGCATATGAAATTTATGACCACAATATGAAACATCTCTGGATTCATGTAGTTTAGGTAATCTCTAACAGGATCCTCATCAAGAGTAACTCCACTTTATCTCATCCAGTCTGATGACAAATTCTGTAAAGTAAAGTACAAAATCCTGAGAAATTTGGAAAATATAGAACTTCATAGAAGTTTTATTTCATCCACTCAGTTCTTTATGCAGTTTCTCCTTATGAAAAATCTTACATTTTGATTGTTACCAACTAAGCTTGGGAGGTGCTGACCTTTTTCATACACAGCCAGTAGTGTTAATAATGACAAAAATTTCACACACATACACACACACACACACACACACACACACACAAAGAGAGAGAGAGAGACTAATTTGAAGAACCTCAAAAATAATCAAGTTTAGAAAGAGTAATTATGTACTGTAGGAATTTACACTGTGAGAATGATCTCTATCCCTACACAGTAAGTACATCATATTTTAATCTCAACTTGTTCCTCATTCTATAGCTTGCCATGTATAGAAATAAAAAAAATTAGAAAGCAATCTACCAAGGAATATTAGATTATATCAATTTGCAAAGATTTTATATCTAAATCATGTTTTTAAAAGTCTCTAGTAAATGATGAATCATCTTAATACTCTTTAAGAACAAAATTCAAAGAATAATTTTATATCTCATGTCTCCAACATGTCAGAACCCAGAAAGGAATTAATTGGGTTTTTATTGTGTAATCCATTGAAACAAGTACAGCAAGATATTTGGAAATGTTTAAGAAGTATTGAGTTTTAAAGTAGATAATATTATGTGAAAAACACATAAAAGAACAACTTTGATTTCAGAAAGTACATTTTTTCTGAACTTTTTACATTTGTGTTAATTTTTAGAAGTTACAACTCTTAGACTCCTGTCACAAAGGATCTTTACAGGCTGGAAAGAAAGTAATACAAGTAGAAACAGTTTGCTGAGATTTTATGTATACCCCATAAGGAACAGTAAGACGGAGAGAATCAATAGCAGCTTTTAGGACAGTCTGACAAAAGTATTTGTGAGAAGAAAATTTAAAATAGAACATGTTAATAGATCAAAGCAGGAACTGGCCTTTAATGACTCCTCAGAAATCTCCTGTAAGGTTGATTTCTTCATTTGTCAGTAGCTTCTGGGACTTTTGATGACAGTGAAAATCTGAGAAAATTTAGAACCATGTTTCTTAGTGTCTGGAATAAAAGCTATAGAAACATGAATTCTAACTATATTTTAAGCCCTTTCTAATTTCCCTACTTTAAATACACAAAAGCACTAACTCTTTCAAGGGCCACTGTTATAGAACACTTAGGTTAATATCTGCTTCCAAAAAGATTATAGACCCGCATTATCTTTTGATTATTCAGAAGCATTGGCAAATCAATTACCTTCTTTGTCTTACACATTATATATTGACTGAAAAGTGTTCACACTTTATCTGCTGTAAGTTAACACTGTGTTGATGAAAGCAGACAATGATACGTCAGAATTATAACTTTGTCATTGGACATCTGTGAGATACCACCTGCGTGATTTTTTTAATCTGTTAAAGATCATCATCCTTACATAGTAAATAGTTATTAGATTATCTTAAAAATAGAAAAAGTGCCTCACCTATTAGTTATAAAAAATTAAAAGTAAAAACTACCAAAATGCCTCTCAGTCAATTATTTAGATGAGAACTCCATGATTTCTTAGAACTTATAAATATTTTTTATGATACAGTGTGTTATGTTAGATTAGATTTATTCTAACTTAATATAATAATTATTATTTAATAATTTCATATTTTCTGGCATAACTCATACAAAACTGATTTTCAGTTCTTACAATATTTGAGTAAAAATCCATCTGTCCCAATATGGATGGGCACAGTGTTTTCAGGTTCCAAATACTTGCAATTTTAGTATATAACTGTCTCCAATACTTCTTACTCAGGTATTACAACTGATAAATGAAGAAGAATATGTAGTCTACAAGATATTATTCTTCTGTTTCATAGATGCATTTTCCCCAACTTATAACATGTCTGTTCCTTGACTTTCCAACTCAGTATATATCAGGTACATCATATTACGTTACTGAACACATGTTAATACGTTATCTTTGGACATATACAAAAACAAAAACATTTTGTTTGCTAACACTAAATGGAATATATAGTTATACTATAATCTACTGTAGTCATTAACAATGGGAAGTACTTTAGTTGTTATACATTAATGTAGTGATAACATAAAATTTACTTTAAAAAACCCAAGAAATACATTTAGTGTCTATAATTAGAAGAAACTGCTTTCAAGTAGATGAAATATACCTGCATGTGGAGTTCTAAGGAGCTGAGGGAGAACTTGGGTAGTCAAGAATCTGAAATAGAGAAAAAGATAATTATAAAAAAGTTTAAAAACAAGTATTCTGTAATAGAATTAGCAAGAAAGTTAGTGTAACTGTAGATATTTGTTTTATTTTGTTCAAAGTCATTAATTATATGACCACAAATAACTTTAAGAATCCTCCAGAAATTTAAACCTATGATATTATATGAAGATATACATTGCAGGGAATATTTCTTGGTCTACATTGAATCTCTAAGTATATATTTTTATTTACCTGTCATAAGATTTTCTTTTCTGACTTATCTATAGAGTGAGACAACAACACTCTTCTCTCCTTAGTTTTATAAGCACCAGAGAAGAACAGCACAATAATACAGTAGACAATGAATATGCGACAAAGACAGGACCTTCATGACTTTCTAAACTTCAGTGTTCACATCAGATACTCAGGCAGACAGACAGACAGACAGACAGACAGACAGACAGATAGATTAGATAGATAGATAGATAGATAGATAGATAGATAGATAGATAGATAGATAGATAGATAGATAGATAGGAGATAGATGAAAGAAAGAGGGGAAGGAAGGAAGGAAGGAAGGAAGGAAGGAAGGAAGGAAGGAAGGAAGGAAGGAAGGACAAAATTTTGACTAATACAAGCAGCTTCACTGTTTCAGGTGTCACATTCAAGTTTTTGTTTAATTTGAACTTGGGTTTTTGGGCAAGGTCATAAATATCTATCTCATTTCACTCTTCTTCATGCAGATATATAGTTTTCCCAGTTCCATTTGTTGAAGATGATGTCTTTAACCCAGCTCATGATGTTAGCATCTTTGCCAAATATTACATGATTGTAGTTAAGTAATTTGTATTTGATTCTTCAAGTTTGTTTTATTAATCTAGTTTGTTTTGAGCCAATACCATATTCTCTGTATTATTAAGGTTTTCTAATATAACTTGGTGTCTAGAATGGTAATTTCTCCAGCATAGTACTTTTTGCTCAGGATCATTTTTGCTGTCAAACGCTCTTTGGTAGTATCATAAGAATTTTAGGATAATTTTCCCAATTTCCGTCAAGAATGAGATATATATTTTGAATGGAGTTGCATAAATGGCTTTTTATAAAATGGTCATTTTCACAATGCTAATTTTAACAGTCCATGAACATGGATCTCTCTAATTTCTAGTGTCTTTCTCTATCTCTTTCTTTGAGATTGGTTGAAAAAGAAAGACAATTGAGAACATGCCAGATGGATCAAGCCAGTAAGAGGCATTCATCTCAGGTCTCTGCTTCAGTTCTTCCTTTGAGTTCCTGTCCTGACCTCTCTGAATGATGTAATGTTACTGAGAAGCATAAAGTGAACTAAAACCTTTCCGTAGAAGTTTCTTTTCCTTAGACTGTTTTATTACAGCAACAACAAAATACAGAGTATGACTTTGTTTACATTCTTAATCAGGGGAAGCTAGTGTTTTGCTAAGTTAATAAATTCCAATACAATTCATCTGTTTGTCATGGAGGGAAAAAATGACTGCTAAAGTGTCTGTACTTAGGTGAAGGACCTCTACCATTACAAAAATTTTAAATTCTCACCGATACAAAATTAGAAGTTTCACCTACACTGGCTAGCATTCATAGTGCTAGAAATTGCTATACATGATACCAGAGGAAAAGTAATTATAAATCTCATCCATATACCAACCCTTCAAGCAACAACTGTGACATGTTAGCAGTATATATTTGTTGGAGCAAAACATGCAATGAATGTTATGGAATAATTAAGCCATGGAATAATAATAATAATGTTATGGAACAATAATAATAATAATGTTATGGAATAATTAACAATTGGACTTGGGATAGCTATATGAAACCCATACCTAACATTGTTAATGAATCTCAAAACCTGACTAAGAAGAAAATTTCTATTATTCTACTAAATCTTACCTTAAGATTTGCTAAGCCAAAGCTTCCATTGGCATTCCACTGGCCGTGCAGTCTTTTGATTCTGTAAGGTACTGAGCTTATGGATACCCATCCAATCTGTCTGGCATGTTGGCTTAATCAGCAACCTGAAGTATACCTCTGGGTGACTGGATTTGATCTTTGTTTTCACCAAGTCTCTGTACCCATGGTGGGACTCAAATTGTCTATAACCAAGGACAACCCTTTTGCTTGTTTACAGGGTAGTCCAAAAAATTTCCTTTGGGGGACCTAAAGTCACTGGAAATTGTTCTGCTTTCAGTCCCAATCTGGTATCAATATACAACAGAAAGGGGCCACTCATGTCCTAAACTTGGGAATTTCTATTTCAATATCTAAACTGATTTAGAGAATTTCATAGGATGGGATGGAAGCTCCTCCCCATGAAATTACCAGCTATTAGTCCTTCTTATTCCTACCACTTACCTCCCACTTGCAACTGTACGGAGACCTCAAGCTTCTCCTCTAACCATGGACTTTTCCATATGGAAAGGGAGTAATGCAGTCATGAAAAAGTTTCATCTGGAACAGACTGCAACAAAGCAAAAATAGTGGACTCAATAGGCAATGAGCAAAAACTGTAAATATAAGCTCTTCCCACTTCTCAAGAGGTACAGAGATCCCAGGTATCCTGGAGCCTTGCCAGCCAGTGAGTTCAGGATCCAACCTCAGAATGGCCATGAGAGGGAGGGCGAACTGTTCTATATAGGGAAATCTCATTGGCTTTGTGGATTGAAAAAGAAATTATTCTTGAAAGGCCTTTGCCTTATTTTTATGGCTTGCCTCAGGTTCTGCATCTACAATGCCTGGCTATTCTTGTTTCATTTGTTTGTTTCATTTTTGTTTATGTTTGCCATCACTTTCTATTTGTGATCCTCTAGATTACAAGTACTTATCTTATTTCCAAATTGCTGTCTTAATAAGAGAAAATGTAATTAAGATTTTTTAAATTCCCACCTCTGTCCACAAACACTGACAAACTGATTATGAAAATATAGATCATTGACTTCAGTCATACAAAGATTCAAATGTCTTTTGAATATGGATAATATTGAAAAATTGTCAAATGCTATTTTACTTTACTGAAAATATGGCTCTGAAGATGGAACTTGGCATGCCCACACATCTCCAAGTATGTTTGCCTCAAAGTTTCCTCCAGGTCTCTGTCCTTGGGCAGGCTGGCTTACTGAGTGTGACAGAAAGAAGGAGAATAACAGACCAGCCCAGAAAAAGACATTATGTGTTTGAGAATGCCTAAAAGGTAAACTATTTCTGATGGAGGTTAGTATTGTTTATCTCATGGTATTTAAATATTTTAATGGAATGAAAATGTTAAAATAACTAAATGTAATTGCAGATGTCTAGCTTTCTGAATACTATCCACTCTCCTTAGTTTATTAATTTTACACCCTCTTCACTGCCCCCTCCCAATCAACCCCTCCCACAATCCTTCCTTCCCTTCTCCTCTGAGCAGGTGGGACCCCACCTTGAAATCCCCTAATGTTGACACTTCCAATCTCTGCAAGGTTAAGCATTTATTCTTCCACTGACACTAGACAAGGCAGATCAGCTAGAACATATTCCACATATAGGCAACAGCTTTTGGGAGAGCCCTCATTCAAATTTTCCAGGAGCCACATGAAGACCAATCTGCATATCTGCTACATATGTGCAGGGAGGCTCATGTCTATCCTGTTGTAATGTTCTTTGGTTGGTGGTTCAGACTCTGAGAGGCCAAGGGTCCAGGTAAGTTGACACTGTTGGTATTTCTGTGGAATTTCTATTCCCTCTGGGGCCCACAATTCTTCCTCCTATTCTTCCATAAAAGTCCCTAAGCTCCATTTACTCTTTGGCTGTGGGTGCCTGTGTCTGTCTGAGTCAGCTACTGGGTGGAGCCTCTCAGAGGACAACTTGCTCCTGTCTGCAAGCATAACAGAGTGCCATTAATAGTTTAAGGGATTGTTGCTTGCCTATGGGATGGGCCTCCACTCGGGCCAGTTATTGGTTGGCTATTCCCTCCGTCTCTGCTCCATTCCCAATGCCTGAAATTATTGTTGCAGGATAAAATTAAGGGCTGAAAGTTTTGTGGGTAAATTGATCTCTACCACTTTACTGGGGTTTCTCCTTGACTACAGGAGGTAGTCACTTTATATTCCATATCCTCAATGTAGTGAGTCACAGATAAGGTCACTCTCACTGATTCTTGAATATATCTCTTTATCCTAGGTCTCTGTCTCATCCTGGAGAGGCTTCCCACCTTCTCTCTCCCATCTCCCATTGCAGATTTGCTTTCATTTTAATGGCCATCTAGCCATCTCTCCTGACCTTCCCCACACCTGATCCTGAACCCTCAATTTCCTTCCCCATGTCCCCTCTTCCCCTGTTCTCTCCCTCCATCTGCCTCTTCTCACTATTTTATTCCCTCCTCAAAATGAGATTCAACCTTCCTCACTTGGGACTTTCTTCTTTTATTTAGCTTATTTGAGTCTGTGGAATATAACATGGTAACCACATTTTATGGTAATATCCATTTCTGAGTGAGTACACACTATACATGTCCTTTTGAGGCTGGGTTACCTCAGTCAAGATAATATTCTCAAGTTCCATCCATGTGCCTGCAAATGTCATGATGCCTTTGTTTTTGATAGCTGAATAGTATTTCATTGAGCAGATGTACCACATTTTCTTTTCCATTCTTCAGTTGAGAGACATCTAGGTTGTTTCCAATTTCTGGTTATTATGAATAAAGCTGATATGAATATGGATGAGCAAGTGTCTTTGTGGAATGTTAAAGCATCTTTTAGGTATATGCCCAGTAGTGGTATAGCTGGGTCTTACAGTAGAAATATTTCCAGTTTTCTGAGAAATGGACAAACTGATTTTCAAAGTTGTTGTACAAGTTTGCACTCCTAGCAGCGATGAAGAAGTGTTCCTCTTGCTCCACATCCTCACCACTATGTGCTGTCCCTTGAGTTTTTCACTTAGACATTCTGATGGAAGTAAGATAGAACCTCAGAGATGTTTTGATTTGCATTTCTCTGATGACTGAGGATTTTAAACTTTAAGTGCTTCTTGACCATTTAAGATTCCTCTGTTGAGAATACTATTTAGATCTGTATCCCATTTTGTATATTAGTCCTCTGTTAGATGTAGGGTTTGTGAAGATCCTTTGCTAATCTGTAAGATGCTGATTTGTCCTACTGACAGAGTCCCTTTCCTTAAGAAGCTTTGTGGTTTCATGATCTCTCATTAATCAGTTGATGATCCAGCCACTTTTATGAAGGTGTTTATCAGCTGTAGGAGTTCTGTGGTAGAATTTTGGGGGTTGCTTATGTATACTAGTGTATCATCTGCAAATAGTAGTATTTTGACTTCTTCCTTTCCAATTTGTTTTCATTTATCTCTTTTAGCTTTCTTATTGCTTTGGCTAGAACTTCAAGTACAATATTGAATACATAGGGAGCAAGTGAGCAACCTTGTCTTTTCCCTGATTTTTACCTTTAAGTTTCTCTCCATTTAGCTTAGTTTTGGCTATTGGCTTGCTGTACATTGTTTTGATTATGTTTAGGTATGTACCCTCTATCCCTGATTTCTCTAATACCTTTAACATGACGAGCTCCTGGATTGTATCAAAGGATTTTTCAATGACTAATTAGATAATCATGTGATATTTTTCTTTCAGTTTGTTTATGTGGTGGATTGTGTTGATAGATTTTCATATATTGAACCATCCCTCAATCCCTGGGATAAAGCCTACTTGATATTGATGGATGACATTTTTGATATATTCCTGGATTTTATTTGCAAGTATTTTATTGAATATGTTTGCATCAATGTTCATACAAGGAATAGATCTGAAATTCTAGTTTTTTGTTGAGTGTTTGTGTGGTTTAGGTATCAGAGTGATTGTGGCATCATAGAATGAGTTTGGCAGTGTTCCTTCTGTTTCTATTTAGCAGAATAGTTTTAGCAGCATTAGAATGACCTTCTTTTTGATAGTTTGGTAGAATTCTACACTAAAACCATCTTGGCCTGGGCTTTTTTGGTTGGAAGACTTTTAATGACTGCTTCTATTTCTTTAGAGTATATGAGGCTGATTAAATAGTTTACCTAATCTTGGCTTATATTTGGTGTTACCTGTCTAGAAAATTGTTTACTTCATTAAGATTTTCCAATTTTGTGGAGTTTAGGCTTTTGAAGTAAGACCTAATGACTCTTTAAATTTCCTCAGTGTCAATTGTTATTTCTCCCTTTTCATTATTGATTTAGATACTGCCTCTGTCTCTTGGTTATTTTGGTTAAGAGTTTGTTTATTTTGTTGATTTTCTCAAAGAGCTAGCTAGCTCTTTGTTTTGTTGATTCTTTGTATTGTTTTCTTTGTTCCTAACTGATTAATTTCAGCCCTGATTTTGATTATTTTCTGACTTCTACCTCTGTGGTGTCCTTTCTTCTTTTTTCTAGAGCTTTCAGGTGTACTTTTAAATTTTAAATTAACTTTCTACTTTTTTTTATGGAGGCACCTAATGCTATTAGCTTTCATCTTTGCACCGTCTTGATTGTATTCCATACATTTTGGGTATATTGTTCCTTCATTTTTATTGAGTTCCAAAAAGTCTTTAATTTCTTTCTTTATTTCTTCCCTGACACACAGATCATTGACTAGAGTGTTGTTCAATTTCCTTGAATATTCACGCTTTCCGGTGTCTCTGTTGCTGTTGAAGTTCAGATTTAATCCATGGTCGTCTGATAAGATACATGGCATTATTTCAATTTTCTTGTATCTGTTAAGGCTTGCTATGTGACCAACTATATGGTCAATTTTGGAAAAGCATCCGTGAGGTGCTGAGAAGATATGTCTTTGTGTTTGGGTGAAATATTCTATGGAAGTCTGTTAGATCCATTTGATTCATAATGCCTATTAGTTTCAGTATTTCTCTGTTTAGTTTTGTCTGAGTGTGGTGAGAGTGGGATATTGAAGTCTTCTACTATTATTATGTGGGATTTGATGGACAATTTAAGTTTTAGCAAAATTTCTTTTACAAATGTGAGTACCCTCGTGTTTGGAGCATAGATTTTCAGAATTGAGATATTATCTTAGTAACTTTTTCCTCTGATGAGTATCTAGTGTCCTTTCCTGTCTTTTTTGATTAATTTTCATTGAAGGTATATTTCATTAGGTATTATAATGGCTACTCCAGCTTGAGTCTTGGGTCTGTTTGCTTGGAAAACTGTTTGTCTAGCCCTTACATGTGAGGTAATGTTTGTGTTTACTGCTGAGGTGTGTTTCTTGTACACAGCAGAATCATCTGGTCATATCCATCCTTTTCACCTGTGTCTTTTTATGGCAGAATTTACTCCATTGATGTTGAGAGACAGTAGTGATTAGGTATTGTTATGTCCTGTTATTTTTATGTTGGTGGTATCAGTGTGTGTGTGTGTGTGTGTGTGTGTGTGTGTGTGTGTGTGTGTTGTCCTTGTTTTTTGATGGTATGGAATTACTTATCTCCTGAGTTTTCTTGGATATAATTATCCTTTTTGGTTTGCAATTTTTCTTCTAGTATTTTCCATAGTGCTGGATTTGTTGATAGATATTGTTTGAATTTGGATATTTCTTAAAATGTCTTGTTTTTTCCATCTATAGTGGTTAAGATTTTTGCTGGGTATAGTGGTCTAGGTTGGCACCTGTGCTAATTTAGAGGTTGCAAGATGTCTGTCTAGGCCCTTCTAGCTTTTAGAGTCTCTTTTAAAAATTTTGGTGTAATTCTGATAGGTCTGCCTTTGTATGCTATCTGGGCTTTTCCCCTTGCAGATTTTAATACTCTTTCTTTGTTCTATGAAGTTTATGTTTTGATTATTATATACCAGGAGGATTTAATTTTCTGGTCCAGTCTAATTGGTGTTCTATAAGTTTTCTGTATACTTTTAGGCATATCTTTCTTTAGGTGGGAAAGTTTTTTCTATGATTTTGTTGAGAATATTTTCTGGGCCTTGGAGCTTGGACTCTTCACCTTTTTCTATTTCTATTATTCTTAAATTAGGTCTTTTCATGGTTTTCCAGATTTCCTGCATGTTTTTTTGTGTCAAGAATCTTTAGCTTTAACATATTCTTTGACTGATTCATCAATTTCTTCTATTGTAACTTCTATGACTGAGATTCTCTCTTCCATCTCCTATATTCCATTGATGATGCTTTCATCTATTGTTCCTGCTGTCTTCCCTAGGTTTTCTATCTCCAGGATTTTTTGTTTGTGTTTTAATTATTGCTTCTCTTTCTATTTTCATGTCTTGCATAGTTTTCTTTATTTTTTTTACATGTTCAAGAGTATTTTCCTATGTCTTTAAGGAATGTATTTATTTTCTCTTTTAAAACTTCTATCTGTTTGATTGTATTTCCTGTATTTCATTAAGTGTAGGAAGAGCTAAGGTGGGAGGAGGAAGAGGAGGAGTAAGGAGAGGAGGAGAAAAAGGAAGAGAAGGAGCTAGGAGAGGAGATGAGAGAGGGGAACATGGAGGCAGATGTTCACGTGTCTCCCACAGTCAAAGGTAGTTGGTATATCTAGGTTGGGCATTGGGTTACACCTCTGATTGAGTGGGCATCTTGTTATTGTGCATTACCAAACATATAAAGCCTTTGATTAATCTTTAAGCATTAGAGTCTCATTTTCTTACTGGTCCTGCATGGATGGTGGGATGGTCTAGGCAATGCCCAGCCTTGAGGAGACAACATGGAAGATTGGCAGAGCCATCTCCCACGCTGGTGTCTTATGGGTGGCAGGGTTGGTGTTTCTAGCTGGCCGTTTCTACCTGAGGCATGCATGTGGTCTCTGGCCACAGAACATGGCGGCTGAGCTAGGCAGAGCCGCTGCAGCTTAGATAGTCAGCTTGATCAGAGGCCATTTTAAATAATTACTTCAACAGTTAAGGGATTTATTTGTTTCCTTTTTAAGGTCCTATACCTGTATTTTATTAAGGTATTTATTCATTTACCTCTTGAAAGGTCTTCTTTAAAAGATTTAAAAGATCATCTTTAAAAGATTGTATTTAAGGTCAATTTCTTGTGTTTCGGTTGTGTTAATATATTCAGGTCTTGCTGTAGTGGTGTAGCTGTACTTTGAAGGCATCATATTGCCCTGGCTTTTTTATTGTGTTCTTTTTAGGGCCTTTAGTTATCTGGATGGTTTTGGTCCCTAGATGTTCTTGTTTTAGTAGGTATTGGGAGGTGGTGAACCTCACTGATCTTGGTATGGCAGGGATCTGTAGGGTATTCTTGGCCTGTATGTTTCCAGACCTTCAATTTTGTGTGTTTCAGGAGTCTCTGGTCTGATGGAGGTAGGTGGAGATATGGCAGGAGAATCACAGTCTCCCCTGAGCTAGCAGGCTGCCAAGGACAGCTTGGCTTCATCCAGGGGTTTAACAAAAAGGGAAAAAAAGAAAAAGAAAGAAAAAAGGGAAAAAGGAAAAAAAAGAAGGGAAAGTTGGTGGGGGAAAAGTAAGCTGTCCTGTACATTTTAGGAGTCTCAGGTCTGATGGAAGTTGAAGAGTGAGAGAGCAGTTGAGTGGAGGTCCCTCTGGGATAGCAGGCTGCTCTGGATTACTGAAATATTTATAATAGGAATAAACTTATAATATGCTAGCCTTGGTTCCTGACATGGCATTATGTAGACTATGTGCATATCTTCACTTTCTCTCTGTTCCTTCACATCTAAACTTCAGCACAGTACCAGAAAAATTGTGGCAGTTTTCCTCAACTTCTACTCTAGTGGATCTCACAGATCTTCCCCCAACCTAAATTCTCTCCCTCCATTTATTTCATTATCTGTGCACAAACTCCAGTAGGCATTTCCTGCTTACCACTCTTACTTCTCCACTATTGCCAGAGATAAAGATAAGCTGACTGCAGATCTTCAAGTTTTTGTTCTTTTAGATTCAATCCCCAGTCTCATCCTCAGCTCTCTATCAGGCATTCTTGGGTGACCTCTCTATATTCTGTGCCTTCATTTCAAGGAAATTCATTAGTCATGTGAAATCTCTTAGACCACTAATCTATTCATATTCCTACATATCTCCTCCCTGTATCCAGAAGCAGCTAGTACCTGGAATCCCTAGAGACCACAACTGTCTGGTCCACAGAAATCTTAACTATCAGGAAACACACAGTCATGACTCTCTCCTAAAAATGAGAGAGAAAACAGAAACCAAGAAACAAAACAACCTACAAAAATAAAAAACAGATATCAGTACCTAGAACTATAATCCTCCCGATTCTAAGTGCCTAGACATCAGTGTGAAAATACAATCAATAACAGGCAGAACAATGTGTCTCCACTAGAGCACAGCAACCAAACCACAGCATGTCTTGAACATTTCAACATAAATAAAGCACATAGAAAAAGACCTTAAAATTTTCTGTATGAAGATAATAGAGAGGAAATGAATGAATTTCATACAGAAATCCAGAAAACACCAACCATGGAGCAAATGAATAAAATTGGTCAAGACATGAAAATGGAAATAGAATCAGTTAAAAGAAAACAGCATATTTTGAACAAAAAATTTAGAAACAAGAACAAGAACTATAGAGGTAAGTTTCTCCAGAAGACTACCAGAGATCGAACAGAGAATCTCAGGTTTTGAAGATTTTATAGAAGATGAATATACTAATGCAAGAAAAATTATAGTCTAAGAAACTCCTGACACAAAACAAACAGGAAATCTAGAAGTAAAGTATGAAAAGATCAAATTTAAATATCATAGAAATAGAAGAAAACCAAGTTAAAGGCTGGATAAATATTTTCAACAATAATTATACAAGAGTATTCCCCTACACTATAGATGGAGTTGGCTATAAACATAAAAGAAGCATACAAAACATAAACTAGATTGGACCATAAAAGAACATTCCACAGTACACAGTCCTCAAGATACTAAACATACAGAACAAGAGGAATGAATATTAAATGCTGCAAGGGAAAAAGACAAAGTAACACATGAAGGTAGACCTAAGAGAATCTCCTCTGACTTCTCAGTGATACTCTAAAAGCCAGAAGTGTTTGCACAGATGTAAGATGTGATACAGTTTTTAAGAGACCACAGATGCCAAACCAGATAAACAGACCCAGAAAGTCTTTCAATGCCCATCTATGAAGAAAATAATATATTCCAGAATAAAACCAAATTTAAGCAATATTTATCTATATATCCAACCTAATACTAGATGATAGAACAAAAACTCCAACTAAGGAAATTTACAATGGTGAAAATAAAGAGACTAAATTATCTCAGGCCAGCAAATTCAAATAAAGGGAAGGAAGAAAACAGCACATAGCCACACACAGTACCACCACCATCACCACCACCACCACCACCAACAGCAACAGCAACAACAATAACATCAAAATAACAGGAATCAACAATGATTGGTCCTTGATATTTGTCAACATCAGTAGTCTCAACCACCCAATAAAAAGATACAAACAGAATTAGATATGAAAACAGAATTATCCTTCTGCTGCATACAAGAAACATACCTCAACATCAAGGCTAGTCATCACCACAAGGTAAGAGATTCAAACACATATTTCAAAGTAATGTACAAAAGTAGCAAGCTTATATAACCATTTTAATATTTAACAAAATAGATTTCAAGGCAAAACTCAAAGGAAGAGGTAGGAAAGGGCACTAGATACTAATCAAAAAAACTCTACCTAGATGACATTTCAATTTTTAACATTTTTGCCCCAAACACAAGGCCACCCAAGTTTATGAAAGAAACAGTATTACAGTTTAAATTATATATTGACCCTTACACACTGATAATAATGAGCTTCTATGTCAGCAATAGATTGATCATCCAGACTAACACTATGCAGAGAAATGCTGGAGCTAACTGTCTTAGTTAGGGCTTCCATTACTGTGAAGAGATAACATGACAGAGGTAACTCTTATAAAGGATAACATTTAATTGGGGCTGGCCTACAGGTTCAGAGGTTCACTCCATTATCATCAGGGTAGTAACATGGCAGTGTCCAGGGAGACATGGTGCTGGAGGAGCTGAAAGTTCTACACTTTGATCCAAAGGTAGACAGGAGAATACTGATTTCCATGTGGTTAGGAGGAGAGTCTCAAGGCCCACTCCCAGAGTGACACACTTCATCCAAAAGGGCCACACTGACTCCAACAAGACCTCATCTAAATTTAACCTAAAGTAGTACCCCACAACCTGTCAGGAAGCTAGTACTTTAATTCTGATTTGTTCATAACTGACTACCTTCTTATCCTGCTGACAAATCTCTTGCTTCTGGTTTCCTCTCCCAGAGACCCCTTCTCTGGCCTGGAAATTTTGCTAGTATTTTATTGACCAATTTATCATCAGTGTCCATAAGAGAAATTGATCCAAAATTTTCTTTTTTTGTTGGTTCTTTGTGTGGTTTAGGTATAAGGGTGACTGTGGCCTTATAGAATGAGGTTGTCAATGTTCCTTCTGTTTGTATCTTTCAAAAATAGTTTGAAAAGTGTAAATTTAATTTTTTAAAACCTTAGTTTTAATGATGGTCCTTAAATGTTTTAATCCTCCTTGTAGCCTACCACCCAAAAGAAGTAGTAGGAAAAAAAGGATACAGGGGAAGTAGACCTGAGTAGAAGGGTGCTTTGGAGCAATTTATATCTGTGTTGTCTTGAAATGGGCAATTAAATTCACAGGTTAGCAGAGGCAGCTCCGTCAACTTCCAAACATTTCAAAGATAGACAAGTGGTCCAATTCAGTAGTTGGGAGAGCAAACAGGAATCAGCATTGGTGGCATTACCTAGCAGAGACAGCCAGGCCTCAGGCTCTGCATGAGTTAGCAGGAGGGACCAGCAGGAACACCAGGAAAAGTTCTTGTCTGTTTCTCCCTCAGTGAAGGGAAGATCAGTGAAGACATGAGAACAATAAACATTGCACAACTAACTCTATAACCAAGCCAAGATCAGCCTCTCTCACTATCCATTGAGTTATATTTATATATCATCCAAACATCAAGTGTCCTCCATGGGTTTTGCCTCAGCACTTGAGTCTGTCTCAACTGACATCACTCTGCCAATCAGCCCAAGTCAACAGAAGCAGCAAGAAATTTCAGCATACCATCAGAAGCTTTTTGGTGCATTTCTCTCTATGGAGTCCCTACAAATGCAGCTCAACTACATAACATAAGGCAGAACAATACTTGCGTATTGTTGGCAAAGAACCCTTCATCATGTGTCCTTTCACCTTTTTCCTTTAGCAGGATATTCTTTCTCCTGTGTGTTTGAGCCAAATGTTCCTTCATGAGTCTGCCTTAGTATTTCACCTGTGTCCACTTCAGCTAAATGTTTCTTCATGTGTTTGCCCCTGAAAAACACCATCCAACAGATTTGCCAAAGAACCCTTAAGTTTCTTCTTCAGAAGAGTATTGGTATTAGGTCTTCTTTGAAATTCTGGCAGAATTCAGAACTAAGCACATGACTCTGTGCTTTTTTGTTTGAGAGATATTTTAATGACGGCTTTTATTTCCTTATGGGTTATAGATGTTGGAGCATCTTTTGGGTATATGCCCAGGAGTAGAATACCTGGATTCTCAGGTAGATAAATACTATGTCCAATTTTCTGAAAAACCTCCAGACTGATTGGTAGAGTGGTTGTACCAGCTTACAATACCACCAAAAATGGAGGAGTGTTCTCCTTTCTCCACATACTCACCAGCATCTGCTATCACCTGAGTTTTTGATCTTGGCCATTCTGACCGGTGTGAAGTGGAATCTCAGGGTTGTTTTGATTTTCATTTCCCTGATGACTAAGGATGATGAACATTTCTTTAGGTGCTTCTCAGCCATTCGAGTTTCCTCAGTTGAGAATTCTTTGTTTAGCTCTGTACCCCCTTTTTAATAGAGTTATTTGGTTGTCCAGAGTCTAATTTCTTGATATATATATAGATAGATATAGATATAGATATAGAGATATAGATATAGATATTGGATATTAGCCCAGTATCAGATGTAGGATTGGTAAAGATCTTTTCCCAATCTGTTGGTTGCCATTTTGTCCTATTGACAGTGTGTCCTTTGCCTTACATAAGTGTGAGGAGCCGAATTCGCCATTAAAAGATGGCGCAGGCTTCTGCTTCCTGGTTCTTCACGGAAGCTTTACTTGAGAATGCGCCTGCGCATGGCACGAAAACCGAGTATGACAATTGGATGAAAGATTTGAGCCAATGAGGGATCTGCACGTCTCACAAAGCTCTATTTAAGCAGCGGGCTTTCTGAGCTCCGCGTCCTTCCCTCCACCTCACCATCTTGAAGAGCTGTTCAATAAATGCTGTCAGAAGAATCCTGTGTGTGGCGTTCTCCTTATCAGCGAGGCCGGGTACCGAAACCCGGGCGGAGCCGAACGTCTCGGAGTTTTGACCAGTCACGAAGGACCCTGTTGGCTCGCAGAGGATTCAGAACTGGCGGTGCGGAGAGTCTAGACACTTTTCTGCAAGGTATGGCAGATCTTGTTTGGCTTGCCATTGCTCTTTTTGTTTGGGCGGTGATAGTCCTTGCTTGTTGTTTGTGTCTTAATTGTCATCAAGAGGGGAAAGAGTGCACTTACCCCCCCCACCCCCCCATGTTTACAGGAACTGTAAGTCACAGGTAGAAAACTGTGCCAGTTCGCCCACTCCTATAGATAAAGGAAGCATGGGCAAACAGCAAATAAAGCCGCTTCTCGCAGTGATGCAGGCGTTGCTGCAGGAACGTGGTTTGAAGATTCCGGGGAGGGTTTTGATCAATTTTTTAAAGGAAGTGGACCGAGTTGCTCCGTGGTTTGTCACCACCGGATTCTTATTTAAAGGCTCCTGGGATAATCTCGGAGCTGACTTGATCAGTGAAAAGGAAAAAGGGAAGTTAAGACCAGGGACATGGCCAATATATAAAATGGTTAGAGCTTGCATAGAAGACATTAATTGCCAAGAAAAAGTGAAAGAGGGACAGAGAGTTCTGGCAGAACATCAAGATAGCCTATCAGAAGCAGAAAAGGGAGAGAGCGCTAATAAAATAGAAAAGAAAACTAGGATAGAGAAGAAAATTAAGAATGAGAAACCAAATAAACAGAAAACAGAAAAGGAGGATACCCCAAAAAGGGATCCTCATAATAAAGTGAAAAAACATGTAAAATTATTATATCCTGTTTTGAGTGAATTTAGTAACTTGAGAATAGATTCGTCCTCTTCCTCATCTTCAGAGGAGATGTCCTTGGGGGAGGAGGAGGAGGACACGTCATCAACTTCCTCATTGGAGGGGAGTTCCCCTGAGCCTCTCAATTTGGAGAAACAGAGGGAACTAGAAGAGGAGGCGGCTCATTATGAGTCCGAGAGATACAGGCGGGATCTGCCTTACACACCAGGGTATGTCCCGTCTGCCCCATCGATAAAGGAGGTAGCTAAGATAGAAATGAAAGGACCAAAAGAGAAACTAAAAAAGATATCATCAAATTCTCTTATTACTGCCAAGGAGATTAAAAGGATAAGAGTAGCCTTTCCTGTCTGGGAGGATGCCAATCAGGCTAGACACCACTCTCCATTGGATTTGAAGCAATTAAAGGCCTTGGCTGAGTCGGTACAGACTTATGAAGTTAATGCCTCCTTTACTCAAGCCCTAATTGACAGGCTTACAGCCAATGCCATGACACCAGAAGATTGGTATAATACAGTTAAGGCCTGTTTAACCATGGGACAGTATCTGGATTAGAAGTCTGTTTTTCATGAACATTGTACCTTACAGGCAAGACAGAATACTGTCCAGGGGCATCCACAATGGAATTTTGACATGCTTACGGGACAGGGACAGTGGACAGTTAATCAGACAGCCTACCCTATAGAGGTATATGAGCAGATCAATAAAGCAGCTGTGAAGGCGTGGAAAAGTCTGCCTAATAAAGGTCAGGTTACAGGGAACCTGACCAAGATTATCCAAGGGGGCAATGAGCCATTTTCAGACTTTGTGGCTAGAATGATGGAAGCAGCAGGGAGAGTTTTTGGAGATGCTGAGACGGCTATGCCTCTCATAGAACAACTTGTTTTTGAGCAATGTACTCGAGAATGTAGAAATGCTATTACACCTTGGAAAGGAAAAGGATTGAATGCCTGGATGAAAGCTTGCAGGGAGATAGGAGGACCCTTATCTAATGCCGGATTAGCGGCTGCTGTTTTAACAGTGCAAAGGGCCTCTAATATTAAATGCTTTAAGTGTGGGAGGATGGGACATATACAGAGACAATGCAGAGCTTCTAACCCCAGTAGCCAGGCTAGCCCTAAACAGCCTGGGATGTGCCCTAGATGTAATAAAGGGAAACACTGGGCAAATGAGTGTAGATCAGTCAAAGATTACAAAGGCCGACCATTCACTTCTCAGCCAAAAAACGGGCAGCCGGGCCCACGTCCCCAGGGCCCATAAATGTATGGGGCAATAAAGGAAGTACAGAACCAGTCCTCGCTGCAATAAAAGAAGAATCAGGCTCTGTGGGATTGGACCTCTGTGCCACCACCAGAGCAGTATTAACACCCACCATGGGGTGTCAGCCCATACCCTCTGATTTTTCAGGCCCTCTGCCTAATGATACAGTAGGATTGGTGTTAGGGAGATCATCAACAATCTTAAAAGGATTAGTTGTTCACCCTGGAGTTATAGATCAAGATTTTACTGGCCAAGTAAAAATCATGTGCTCTTCGCCAAAGGGAATTAGTTCTATAAGCCCTGGTGATAGAATTGAGCAACTTTTGATTCTTCCCAGCCTCCATTCTTTATTCCCTAGCAAAAATGTAGTTAGAGGAGAACAGGGATTCGGTTCATCCGGAGGCCAAAATGTTTTTATTTCCTTAGATCTAGATAAAAGGCCCACCTTAGAACTTAAAATACAAGGCAAATCCTTTACAGGACTTCTAGATACAGGAGCAGACACTACCATTATATCCACCACTTGGTGGCCAAAGGCTTGGCCTGTTAATCGTTCCTCGCGAACCTTACAAGGTCTGGGCTATGAGTCTACCCCCGATATTGGTGCGAAAACATTGTGTTGGGAGGATTCTGAAGGCCGACAAGGAACCGTGATTCCTTATGTTCTACCACTACCCATTAATTTATGGGGAAGAGATATTCTTAAACAAATGGATTTTAGACTTACCAATAATTATTCTGTACAGAGTCAAGATATGATTAAGAACATGGGGTGTGTTCCAGGAAGAAAGTTGGGAAAGACATTACAGGGCAGAACCAACTCAATCAATGCTGTAGAAAAACAAGACGAAAGAGGACTGGATTTTTCCTAGGGGCCATTGAGGATGCCTTGCCTATACCCTGGTTGTCAGAGGAACCTGTATGGGTTCCTCAGTGGCCGTTAACCTCTGAAAAATTAGAAGCAGCAAAATCCTTAGTCCAAGAGCAATTACAATTAGGACATCTAGAGATTTCCCGGTCCCCATGGAATACGCCCATATTTGTTATTAAGAAAAAATCAGGCAGGTGGCGGCTGCTGCATGATCTTAGAGCTATTAATAATCAAATGCAGTTGTTGGGATCAATCCAGAAGGGACTCCCATTGTTGGCCGCCTTACCCAGGCATTGGGAAATTATTATAGTGGATATTAAAGATTGTTTCTTTTCAATACCCCTACATCCTAAAGATAAAATCAGGTTCGCCTTTACGCTTCCCAGTATTAATCATGAAGAACCAGATCAAAGATATCAGTGGAAGGTCTTGCCACAGGGCATGGCGAACAGCCCCACTATGTGCCAAATATATGTTTCATCAGCCATTGAACCAGTAAGAAAACAGTTTCCAAAACTTAGAATTTGTCA